>NW_022900928.1:263113-269516 GCF_012274545.1 Fukomys damarensis
TGGTCAGACCCCCGCCCCGCCGGGCCTTGTCGGGCCTCTGATCCCGAGGTGGGACAACCGAGGCCTGAGCGCACCCGAATGCCTTTCGCGGGCCTGGGTACCGCGGGAGCGGGCCGATGCTGCCCTTTCTGGCGCATACCCCAGTGGGAGCCCCACAAACAAAGCAACCCCTGTGGACTAGAGCCCGGGAACCTCTGAAACGCTGACCTTTGACATTTACTTGGGCGGAGCTTGCAGGAGGCCATGCTTGTCTGGTGAGAAGGGGTCGAGGCCCAAGTCTTGGTGGGGAAGCGGCTGCCAGGGAAGCAGGTATCCTGAGGGCGCGGGGACAAGCGAACAGCGTCAGTCCTCCGGAGAGCATCCGCGTGGGGGCCGGAGCCCCGGTGCGGTCCTCTGCTCCTCCTCGTGTGCCCGCACACTTGGCTGTCGGACCACCAGACCCATCACCAGTGCTTGCACTTTATGGCTGCCACACCTTCCAGAGACCCCAGCACTGGGCCTCCCCTGAAAAGCAGCCTCCACTTACCCTAGCTGTCAGCAGATAGGGCAGGATCCAGAGCTGCCAGCATCATCATAAACTGGGAACATCAGCCACCGCTGTAGTTTCCCTGGCAGCAGCCATGGGCCTCCCCGTGAACAGACAAGGAGTCTAAGCCTAGGAGGAGAGGGTGGATTCACAGGAGCCCCACTTCTGGATCTTGGACTCCTCTGCCCTCACTTGGTCCACCAGGGCAGCCTGTCTCTGGCCCTTGCTCCTGGACAGTCAAAGCTGCTAAGGGCCAGGCCCAGAGCAGCTTGGGATGCACAGGTGGCACCAGCCCCACACACCTGGCTCTGAGATGAAACCCCCATCTCCTGTCTCACTAGGCCAGGCTGCTGAGCCACTGAGTAGCTGGACAGGCCTGGAGTCTTCCTGATCAGGGGAGGCAGCCCCGAGTAGTGTCCAGCAGCTTGTGTGAGCAGCGGTCCCCAGGGGACAGTGGAGCAGGCCTGGGGCCCTGCTGCAGAAAGTCCCATCACTCCCCACCCTCTGTCTGGACTTAGCATGGGCTGTGGGCATCTGGCTAGGCTGTGGGGGTTTGTCCAGGAGGGTATTATGTACTTGCTCCTCAGGTGGCCAGGAGGAGTGATGGGAGGATCTGGTGGAGGGGAAGCTGCAAAGGTGTCAAGGTGTCAAAGGCCAGAAGGCCCTGGGAAGCCCCTCTCCCCAGAGAAGAGCCCCAAGCCAGTTTGATCTCAGCTTTGCCTGTGCAGGATTCTAGCTCCTGAAGTCTGTGGAAGGACAGGCAGACATGCCAGTCTTGGCTTTGAAGCAAGTTTAGGTTGGTGTCCCTACGTGGGAGTATCAGGAGGGGCAGAGATGAGGTAAAGTGAAGCTTCCCCCTTCAGAGGCTCAGATCCTAAGGCATGAATACCTCCAGGCACACAGTAGTATGTTGAGGTTCACAGATTAGGGAAGAAGTCCAGGAAGACTCCAAGGACTGAGCAGGCAGGCTGTGGAGGGGACCACAGAGGACGATCTCCCTCCAGAGCCACCTTGGCACAGGTCCTATGGCAGGCAGCACAATGTGCTCATCTCTCCTCTGCCCAAGTTTGTCCTGGTGGCACAGCTGCCATGAACCAGACTTGGCTTGGCCTCAGGGTAACAGTGCTGGCCTCCCTGACCATCAGGATACTTAGTGCAGTAACCCTGAGTTCTCAAATCTGGTGAGGAAAGCAGCACACAGGAAAGGTGCTACAGGCACTAGGCGGTCCTGATTTCTTCCCAAATCGGAGCTACTGTGTGAAGACAGTCAGATGGCTGTTTCGTGTGCACACAGACACATGCTAGCACATTAACCTATTGCATATGCACACAGATGCATGCTGGCCTACTACATGTGTGCACAGATACATACTGGTCTGTTGCATGTACACGCTAGCCTGTTACATATGTATACACTTGCACACTGGCCTGTTGCATGTGCACTCAGTTATGAACTGGCCTGTTGTGCAGATATACACTGGCCTGGGGCATGTGCACACGGATATGTGGTGGCCTGTGATGAGTGCACCAATATGTGCAAGCCATACAGATATGTACTGGCCCGTTGCGTATGCATGCAGATACACACTAGCCTATTGCCTGTGCATGCAGATACAGGCTAACCTGCATGTGTACAGCTCTGCATCCTTGCACCAGCCAGAGGTTGGGAAGAGCTAATGGGGCGCTCCTGCCCACACTGTCCACAGAGGGGATGTGGAAGGACCAGTGCGAGGAGTGGCCAGGTGAAGGTAGGGCATCAGATGCCATGAGGGAGCAAACATAGCAAGACACTTAAACGGGTCTGCCTGCACTGGTCATGTGGAAAGGGGCTCCTGCTCCAGCTGACACCAACCAGGGGTCCTGGCCCAGAGAAGCTCTGTGCCCCACACACACCTCACATGCCCTTGCAGATGGTGAAAAGCTGGCTGATGTGACAGATGGTCGGGGTATCCGGGTGGTGCCATCCATGCAGAGGGCAGAGGACTCCAGCGAGAGTCATGAGGAGGAGCAGGCAGTGAGTAGGGGCCATTAGAGAAGCTGGTGTGTGCACAAGGCCACTTGGACAGATGCACACAGTCCAGCCTGGAGTTCCAAGTCGCTGATGTTGTTGGGTGGCCGCATGTCTGCCTGGCCAGGTGTGACACAGCATATGGGTGTAGAGGGCTGGCCGAGTAGCCAGATGTGTGATGGGGGATGGGAAACTGTGTCTATGGTGCCTGGGCAGGTTGTATATGGCTGTAGGACTCCTCCCTGCCCTCTCTGTCCCACAGCCTGAAGATCAGGACACAAATGAGCTGTTTCCTGGGGGGGCTAGAAAGCTGCCCCCACTGAACCTCACCTATCAGGTGCCCGAGTGGCAGGAGGAGGTGAGCTCTGCCAGACCTGGAAGGGCTGGGAGGTGATGGGTTGGCCATGTAGCGGCTGATGCTCCTCTGTCCTCAGTACAAGGGGCAGGTGAACCTGCATGTGTTTGAGGACTGGTGTGGGGGCGCCGTGGGCCACCTGAGGAGGAACCTGCACTTCCCACTGTTCCCCCACGTGAGTGCCCCACAGCAGTGGATGGTGGGCGGGGCCAGGCTGTGCAGGGCAAGCTGACACAGTCCCTGCCCCCAGACCCGCACCACTGTGAAGAAGCTGGCTGTGTCCCCCAGATGGAGGAACTACGGACTCCGGATCTTTGGCTACATCCACCCAGCGAGAGATGGTGCGAGGTTGGGTTGCGGGGGGAGGGTGCCAGCAGGGCTTAGCCCTGACCCTGGCCTGTGGACTAGGAGACGTCCAGTTCTCTGTGGCTTCAGATGACAACTCTGAGTTTTGGCTGAGCCTG
The DNA here is from genome assembly GCF_012274545.1 of Fukomys damarensis. Classification (NCBI taxonomy): domain Eukaryota; kingdom Metazoa; phylum Chordata; class Mammalia; order Rodentia; family Bathyergidae; genus Fukomys; species Fukomys damarensis. Next base: position 266,467 of record NW_022900928.1, read on the forward strand.
GATGAGAGCCCAGCAGCCGCCCAGCTTGTAGCCTTCGTGGGCAAGGTACTCTGCCCGGGTTGGTCCCTCCCCAGGTGCCCCCAGGAGAAGGTACATCCTACAACCCTGCTGTATCACCCCCAGACTGGCTCCGAGTGGACAGCGCCTGGAGAATTCACCAAGTTCAGCTCCCAGGTGTCCAAGCCCAAACGGTGAGTGACTGTAGGATTTACAAGCATTCGTGTGTGTTTGCACACAAGTGTTGGTGTGAGTGGGGTGTGTATAAGCATTCATGCATGCATGTGTGCATGTTGGTATGTGTATGACTGGGTGTGTACAAGCATTTATGTACACCTGTTGGTATGTGTAACTCAGGTGTGTACAAACATTCATTATATGCACACATTTTGCTGGTGTGGCCAGGTATGTACAAACATTCATGTGTGTATGCACATGTTGGTGTGCAACTGGTGTGTACAACTACTCATGTATATTCCCATGTGTTGATGTGTGGGTGATGTGTGTATAAGCACTCATGTGCATAGATGGTATAACTAGTATGTAAGCATTCATGTGTATGCACATGTGTTGGTAGTGACTGTTGTGTGTATAAGCATTCGTTTGTATATGCATGTGTGTAGTGGTGTGTATGACTAGGATATGTGTAAAGAACTTTGTGTACATATGTTGGTGTGTGTGGCTGTGGTGCAAATGCAAACATGCATGTGTATGTGCACATATTTGTTGGGTGTGTACAAGCACTTGTGTTTACACACTTGGTGTATGTGCATGACTGGTGTTTGTACAAGTACTGATATGCATACATGTTGGTATGTGTGACTAAGGTGTGTATACAAGCATTTGTGTGTATTCACTTGTGTGTTGGTATGTGAGACTAGCATATGTGTACCAGCATTTGTGTGCATATGCACACGTGTGTTAGCATGTGAGAAGAAGGCATCTCCTCATCCTCTGTATCCTACCACATACTGTGTCAGCACTATCCTACCCAGACCACTTGGGAGCTGCTGCCCGTCTCTGGGCTGTCCATTTGTTCTGGGTTCCCGCATGGAAAGGCACAGCCCTGCCTTCTCTCCACAGGCTCATGGCTTCCCGGAGGTACTACTTTGAACTGCTTCACAAGCAGGATGACCGGGGCTCAGACCATGTGGAAGTGGGTGTGAGTGCCTCCCCTTGCCTCCCCAGCCACCTTCCACCTCGCCGTAGGACACAGCAGTGTGGTCCCCACTGCAAAGGTCTGGGGATCTGCAGCGCCCAAGTGGCACAGAAGAGCCCTGCTGATGAGTGACATTCCACCATGACGTGGAAGAGTAGAATTAGGAGTGGGAAGTGCAGCATATTAATTCCAGACCTCGAGGGGTCCAGTAGCCAGATGGGGGTTGTGAGGGAGTGCTAGACTATATAGACTTTCCTGAGAACAAGCCAGGGGGATTTGAGCTGGTGAGGAGCCTGGGAGGGAAGAGCAAGTTGGAGGTGGGAAAGGGGTTTCCACAGCAAGACTGAGAGGGCCAGAACGTGGCTGGGGTGGGTGTGGGGGCAGGGAACCATGGCCAGGTCAGGTAGGGGTGCTCAGCCCTAGGTCCCTAAGCAGTCCCACATGTCTGGCATGTTGGTGTCACCCAGTTTAGCATGCTGTACATGTAGGCACTGAAGTGATGCTAGGGAAGCTAAGGGGGTTGGAGAGGGCCCTGGAAGAGCTGGGTATAGAAGGCCAGAGCCCCCAGGAAGCTCAGTTTGGGGCCAAGGAGAGGGATGGCATCTTCAAAGGAGACCAGAAGAGCAGCTGGGGATGGGGCAGGTGGGCCTTGGTGGGGCACTGGGTCTGACCCTTATGAGGTCATCAGTGACCTCAGGACGTCATAAGTGCAAAGCCAGAGAGCAGGAGAGGTTGCAGAAAGATCTCTGGAAGTGCAGAGGGCAGGAGGGGGAGGAATAGGGATATAGATCCAAGATCTGTATGTAGGATCTCAGCCTTCAAGGCCTCCTGCCAGGTTCCCCTTCCCGGGTGCTGATGAGCCCTGACCCATCCACCGTGAGATGCCTGCTTCCCTTGAGAGGTTGCTCCCACTCTGCCCCACCCCTGGGCCAAGGAGACCCCTCCTGCCTGCCTCAGTCTCTTTCCTGTCCCACCCCAGTGGCGCACTTACCTGCCGGGTCTAAAGTTTGAAGTCATCAGCTCTGCTCACATCTCCCTTTACACAGGTACTCTGGGCACCTGGGGAGGCAGCGGCTCTGGGGGTGGCTTGGTTGGGTGGGAAGGAGGACCTGGCTCAACCTTGGGCCCACAGACGAGTCCTCCCTGAAGATGGACCATGTGGCCCACGTGCCCCAGTCTCCAGCTAGCCATGGCAGGGGCCACCTGCCCATGGAGGAGCCCAGTGCAGACATGCTTCGGCCAGACCCCAGGGACAACTTCTTTCTCAGTGAGCTGGTGCCCACAGGGTAGAGGGACCGGGCCAGGTTGGGCTGGGCCAGGCCAGGTAGGGCCAGACCATGGCAAACCTCCCTCCCACAGCACCCCGGATGGAGCCCTCGAGCCTGGAGAGCGTGCTGGAGCCCTGTGCCTATGCACCTACCTATGTTCTCAAGGATTTCCCCATCGCCAGATACCAGGGGCTGCAGTTTGTGAGTGCCCAGATGAGAGCCCCACTGTGCTCCAGGTGCCCCCTGTCTCCCTGGAACTCTGAGCCCTTGCCTCTTCCCTAGGTATACCTATCCTTCGTGTATCCCAATGACTACACCCGCCTCACTCATATGGAGACGGACAACAAGTGCTTCTACCGGGAGTCTCCCCTGTACCTGGAAAGGTAAGTGGGCCTGGACAGCAGGGGGGGAGGGGGGGGTCCAGGTCTCTATCTAGGGTCTCTGGGGTGAGGCCTGAGCGGGGCAGTCTCTGATGCGCTGCTGCCCCAGGTTCGGGTTCTACAAATACATGAGGATGGACAAGCGCGCAGGGGAGGAGGATGCAGAGGAGGAGGTGCAGCGCCGGGCCTTCCTGTTCCTCAACCCTGAAGGTGAGCCCTCCCCTTCCAGCCCCACCCCCACTCCCA
>NW_022900928.1:269949-275859 GCF_012274545.1 Fukomys damarensis
TCACACGGGCCCAGGCGCCAGGGCCCAGAGCCCCAGGTGCCTCCGACCCTTGGGGCCCCGCAGGCCCACACATTCACAGCAGATGTGAACTCCTCGGCTGCCATGCAGCCGGTGACCTCCTTCCTGAGCTTGTCCCAGGTGTCCCGGCCGCAGCTACCTGCCGAGGGTGAGGAGGAGGAGGAAGGGGAGGAGGAGGACAGAGCCCCAGGTGACGAGGTGGCCTCAGAGGACAGCGAGGAGGACGCTGCAGGTCGCGCGCCTGGGCGCTGGCGAGAAGACGCTATCGACTGGCAGCGTACGTTCAGCGTGGGCGCTGTGGACTTCGAGCTGCTGCGTTCAGACTGGAATGACCTGCGCTGCAACGTGTCAGGCAATCTACAGCTGCCAGAAGCCGAGGCCGTGGACGTGGCAGCCCAGTACATGGAACGCCTCAATGCGCGCCATGGCGGGTAGGGATATGCGCAGTGGAATGTGCCGTCTCTGTGGGACTTCGACCTTTTGGGGCCCTCGAGAAACCCCTGGTGCCTCCAGGCTTCTGTGAGCCCCACACAGCACTGCTCCCATAGTCCTGCGCCTCCCAAGCTTTCATCTGCTACCCTTGACCCCTCTAGTTTCCCAGGCCCCAGGATCCAGCTTTTTTACTTTGTTGGGCGTGGGGGCTGATTTGTTAGCTGGGGACTTCTCAGAAGAGGCTGTGGCTATGTTGTGGTCCTCTGAAGGACAGCCACGCAGGCACAGGCTTATTTGGAGCAGGAGGCTTTGGACAGGATATGATACACCCCTCTGGGTCATTTCCAGCATCATTGGAGGGGAAAAGCCTGTCAAATGGCTAGGACTCTTCAATCACAGGGGTGTGGGGAGGAGCTTCAGCCCTGGTGGCTCCAGGGCAAGCCTGCTCTCACCTCCAAGCTTCTGTCCCATGGCCAGCAGGGGCTGTCCAGCTGGATAGTGAGTGGTAGCTGCAGCCCCACCTGTGTGCTGACTGTGGCTGTTCCTAAAGAACAACCAGGTCATTCAGGGCAGAAGGTCCATGACATGGACAGAGCATGGCGGGGGTGCACAGAGTCTGAGGAGGGGAGTCTAGATCCCTAGAGGTCACGCCAGTGGGCTCCCAGGGCAAACGGTACCAGCCACCAAAGGAGATCCGGGTGCAGGACAGACAGTCCAAGGCCCCGAGAGGAACCCTGCTCAGGCGGAGGTGGAGAGTGGCTGGAGAAGGAGCCCAGGTGCTACCAAGCCTCCTACACCCAGGACTCCAGGGGGACAGGGGTAGTCTGGTAGGAGGGGACCCTGAGACTTGAGAAGGGGCTGGGGGACTGGGGTAAGAAGTGGGCAGGGCCCTCCAGGACACAGAAAAGTGGACAGCAGTGAGCACCCGCTGAGAAAAGATAGTCCTCAGGTCGCCTGCTGGACTGGGCAGCTGCGCTTCCGCTCTCGCTGGGGAGGAGAGGCTTGTTGCAGGGGTGGACCTTCCAGGAAGCCAGGCAGAAGAGTGGTGCTGCCTCAGCCCGGTGGAGCCTTGGGAGTCATGACCTCAAACCCGTCCCAGTGAGGGTGCTCGAGAAAAGCAGGCTGGGGCCTGCATTTTGGCCAGCTTGACCACCTCACTCTACCCGCAGGCGCTTCTCCCTTCTGCGCATAGTGAACGTTGAGAAGCGCCGGGACTCGGCGCGCGGCAGCCGCTTCTTGTTGGAGCTAGAGCTGGAGGAGCGCGGTGGCGGCCGCCTGCGCCTCTCCGAGTTCGTTTTCCTGCGGGTGCCGGGTGCGCACTCCCGGGATGAGGAGGGAGAAAGCCCTGAGCCACCACCCGCTGCTGCTTCCCTGCGCCCTGACAGCCGCCCCGAGCTCTGCCGACCTCTGCGCCTCGCCTGGCGCCAGGACGTCGTCGTGCACTTCATCGTACCAGGTGCAAGGGCGGGAGAGCGGGCGGCGGGGCCGGTGGGGGCCGAGGTCTTGGCGCCGACCCCGCGCCTCCTGCAGTTAAGAACCAGGCACGCTGGGTGGTGCAGTTTCTGGCGGACATGGCCTCACTGCATGCGCACACCGGGGACCCGCACTTCAGCGTCATTCTGGTGGACTTCGAGAGCGACGACATGGACGTAGAGCGTGCCCTGCGCCGGGCGCGGCTGCCCGGGTAAGAGCCTGCAAGGACTGCGGGGCCTCCCGACCCCGCCTCCAGGACCACGCCGGTGACCCCTCGTCCTCCCCAGGTATCAGTACCTGAGACGAACTGGAAACTTCGAGCGCTCTGCCGGGCTGCAAGCAGGAGTGGATGCCGTGGAGGTCTGAGGGCCAGGGATGCTTGGGGAGCGTGAAGGGGTGCCAAGGAGGGGCTTTCAGACAAAATGGGCTCAGATCTTTGGCCCTCCAGGACCCCAGCAGCATCGTCTTCCTCTGCGACCTGCACATCCACTTCCCACCCAGCATCCTGGACAGCATCCGCAAGCACTGCGTGGAGGGCACGCTGGCCTTTGCACCCGTGGTCATGCGCCTGGGCTGTGGGAGTTCCCCTCGCAACCCGCGTGGTAACCAAGCGCTCCCTCAGTGCGTGGCGGGGAGGGGCAGAGACCCCTCCAGGCAGGATTCCAGAGCCCCTCGGGTCACGCTAGACACCCCCTCCCCAGAACCCGGCCCTGACCCAGCCCCCGGCTTCCCGAGGGTCTCCTTCCTCTTCTACTCTAAGGTGGGGCATGGGACCGGCTTGCAGGAACTGTGGCTGAAAGCCTCTCCACCCCCAGGTTACTGGGAAGTGAACGGCTTTGGTCTCTTTGGGATCTATAAATCCGACTTCGACCGCGTGGGAGGCATGAACACGGAGGAGTTCCGAGACCAGTGGGGGGGCGAGGACTGGGAGCTCCTGGACAGGTGACAGTCCCTTCCCCAGGCTGAGGAGACACTCTGTGCTCCTGGAATGGGAGGGTAGGATGGCAGGGCCGCTTGCTAAGAGCCCTGCCCACCTCCACCTTTCCAGGGACCCCCCACACCCATCCCTCTCCCAGAAGCCCTCCCCCAGGTCCTATTGCCCCTGGAGGATACACTGACACCCTCCACCTGCCCCCAGGGTCCTGCAGGCAGGACTGGAGGTGGAGCGACTCCGACTTCGGAACTTCTACCACTACTACCACTCCAAGCGGGGCATGTGGGGCACACGCAGCCACAAGGGCACCCGCAAGGAGCCATCGTGAGGATGGGCACCCATGCCAACCTAGTCCAGGAGCACAGTCACCACCCGTGCCTCCCCCTCATCCCGCCACACCCTGTGGCCTCCCCAGAGGCAGCCTTTCCAGCTGGTCCTTCAGGCTGCCTCTGTCCTCACACTCCAAGATGATTTCTGTGAAATTTTCATTAGCAATGACATTGTTTTCAGGATTTCCGAGTTCTTTCTGTTCCGTTTTTTATTCAGAATGAAATGAAATATTTTTTTTTTAGTTCTGACCTGTTCTCTGAGCCTTCTTCTCCGGGTGGCCCCAGACACTGCCCACTCCCTCGTCCCCCACCTCACCCCACCAGCCATCCCTCCTGCTGGCAGCTTCCACTTTGGACTACAGCAGCAATTTCATCTCGCCCACAAAGTGCTGAAAACAGTAGCACTGGGCCTTCTCCCATGGGCACTGCCTTGGTTCTCCTCCTTCATCCTCTGAGGTGGGGCAGCGTCATTAGGAACAAAGCACCCAGCTCCAGCTAGGGTGACCCCAGCTCTGGGGGCAAAGATGACCTCGGGCTAGTTTAGACCAGCATGGGGGTTCTCGTGGTGGGAGGACCTGGGGGCAAATCAACCCAGAGGCTGGGCAGTGCCCAGGACACCCCACCCAACCCTGCTCGCACCACCCTGCTCCTTCCCCCTTAGAGTTGCAGCCTCATCTTCACTGGTTCAGCTCCTAGAGGGAGTCTGTGTAAGCTCCTGAGGGCTGGGTAACAAAGACCTCGAGCAGAGCATCCAAGAACTGCACAGATTCACCTGGGGTTCTAGAGGTAAGCAGGTCTGATTCACAGCTCAGCAGCACTGCCTTCTTTGGGCCACAGCAGGTCTGATGGGTTAATACCTCTCCTCTGAAGCCAGAAGTGTGGCACCTGGGGGTAGGGTGATCTGTCTCTGTCTCTTTCCATCTCTATACCCCTCTGTCTCTGTTGGTTTCTGCTTATCTCTGTCTCTCCTTGTCTGTACATCTGTCTCAGTCTCTCTTTGTCTGTCTCTGTATCTGTTGGTCTCTATGTCTGTCTCTTCTTTTTTTATCCTCACATCCCCTTCAGAGGCTCTGACCGACCCGCCCGCTGCTATGAGGACCCCAGTGATTCCACTGCCCACCTAGTAACCCAAGATGAATTCTATCTCAACACCCCCTGCTTGGTCACAAAGTCCCTTTTGCCAACCACAGCAGCAGTTACGGCTTGGGGGTCAAAATGTAGATATCCTCGGGGTCAGTGGGAAGCAGCACTGTGCCCAGTGCCCAGCCATCCCTGGAGATGGACCCAGATGTCATCCTTGGCTCATAGCTCACTGGGACACAGGGCAGAGGAAAAGTAAAGCTGGGAGAGGACACAATAGATACTCCCATCTGGCCTCAAAAGGACCCAGTAGAGGGAACAGGGAAGGGGCATCTGGCGGCTGCCTAGTTGGCAGGTGTGAACAAACACCAAGTCTCCATGACATGTGCTTGCGAGTCCACAGGCAGGAAGGACCCACGTGGCAGGCACCAATCACCACTACAGACCACCCAGAGCCCCACATGCCCATGCTGCCCCTTGCCTGAGTGCCCAGTTCTCAACTGTCCCCACTCACAGGTGTCTCACAAGAAGTAACACCGGACTTCAGAGTATGAACTACGAAGGAAAAGATAAAGAAAGGAGAAAAGAAATGTAAGCAACACACTCACGCTTGTATAGCACACACTTGTCAGAATCTCCTCAGAGCAGGACGTTCAAATTCCTAGATGGTATCGACAAGTGTGACCTATCCCTTTCAGTGACCTCTCCTTGGGTGCTCACCACATGCTGGGAGGACAGATGCCCCTGCAGACAGGCAGCAAATGTAATGTTAGGTGTCAGCTGGTGGAAACCGCTGCAGAGGAAAAAAATAATTACTGATAAAGCCAGAAAAGAGTGACGAGTTCGGGGAGGCTGTGCTTGTGCAGAGTGGTGAGAAGAGCAAGCCTGAGATAGCTGCTCCCCAGCTACTCCCAGAACAAGAGCAATGGGTCAGAGCTGGCACTGGGGAAAATGGGACAACAGCCAGGGATTTAGCTCAGTGGTGCCACCACCTGTCTTGCAAGCGCAAGGTCCCGAGTTTGATCCTCTGTACCAAAATAATAATGATGATAATAATAGAAAATGGGACAACACTAAAACCTTTATAACAGCCACTTTAGCAACTTCAAAAGACTGTTGGAAACCCAGTCAGAAACACAGAAGACAAATTTGAGGAAAAGCACACAGGGTGAGATGGAAAAGAACCCAGAGTGACCCGTGACAAAGCACCAATAAAGCCGAGAGCCAGGCATGGTGGTGCACACTTGTAATCCCAGAACTTGGGAGGCCAAAGCAGGAGGAGCACCACAAGTTTGAGGCCAGTTCAAGGCCAAGCCTGAACTGCATAGCAAGACCACAGAAAGATGAAGAGAAGGGATGAATGGACTGATTGATAGATGACAGACAGATAAATAATATAACAAAATAAAATTCTGAAGCAAATACCAGCCAGAATGGTGAAAAATGTCTGCCAAGAAGTGAGAGGGGTGGTCGGTGGCCCTGCTTCCTGGGTGGGGTGGGGGAGCCTGGGCCAGCTGTGGAACTCAACAAAACATCTGCCAAATAGGGCCAGGGATTTAGCTCAGTGGTTCCGCCACCTGCCTTGCAAGTGCAAGGGCCCAAGTTCGATCCCCGCTACAAAAAAAAAAAAAAAAAAAAAAAAAC
>NW_022900928.1:276010-287849 GCF_012274545.1 Fukomys damarensis
AAAAAAAAAAAAAAAAAAAAAAAAATCTGCCAAGTCCTAGGGGAGAGAGGCCAGAGCAGTCCCCACCCAACAGCCCTAGGCTGAGGATCCAACAGGCTCCTGGGAGCCTTCAGTGACAATGACAGAGGAGGGGCAGCACAGAGCTCCACAGGCTCTTCCACATCAGCAGGACTCAGGAGCAGGGATAGCCCCGCACACCCGGTAGGACCTTGGACAGACACAGCCAGCCAGCATAGAGGAAGTGGCCTGGACCCGGAGAGGGGACCAAGGGGCTCTGCTGAAGCCCCCACTCCCACCCCCACTCCTCTGCTGCCGCTCAGGGTCAGACATCTGGTCTGATATCTGACTTGCTTTGTACTCTCTGGAAACTCCTTTAGTCTTTTAGAGCCTTGGTTTCCCATCTGTGAACTAGAGGTGGCCACGGCCCCACCCTCCTGCAGTCCCTGTGGAGGAGATAGCATCAGCCTGTGAGCTGCCTGCTGATGTGGACAGTGGGGGCCGTTCTGCTTTCTGTCTTTGTCACTACCTGCCCTGGGGCCTCTCCTGCTCGCCTCAGCCCAGTGTTGCCCAGGCTCCAGCTTCCCTGCTGGGCTAGCAGAGGGGAGTGCTGGGGGACACAGGACCAGCTCAGGGCACATGTGCTGGTGAGTAAACCAAGACATGGCTGGAGTCAGCCTGGAACCAGTGGGAGCCCACCCCTCAGACACCATACTTTCCCAGGGCACAGCCCCAGGACCTTGGGCTGGGTGGGGGGGTTCTGGTGGGGCAGGGAGGCAGTAGCGTTGGACCCAGCAGAGCTCAGACCAAGACTTCAGCCCCACACCACACCCCATTCATCAGTCCATCAGTTCCCCTCAAAATAAAAGAGCCAATAAAAAAATGAGCAAGTGGCCAAGCATAGTGGTGCAGGCCTCTAATCCATCACTTGGGAGGTTGAGACAGAAAGATTGTCATGAGTTTGAGGGCAACCAGAGCTACATAATGAGTTTAAGGCCAGCCTGAATTACAGAGTGAGACCTTGTCTCAAAAAAAAAAAAAAATGGGCAAGTGAAATGAATAGGCACTCATCAGAAGGACAAATGGCCAAGTACATGAAGAAATGTTCAACAATTCTCATCATTACAGAAATGCAAATTAAAACACTAAGATTCCATCTCACTACAGAAAGAGTGGCCATCATCAAGAAATCAAATAACAGGACTCGGGATTTAGCTCCATGGTGCCCATGCCTGCCTTGAAAACACAAAGTGCTGAGTTCAATCCCCAATATCAAAATAAATAAATATATTTTTAAAAAATCAAATAACAACAAATGCTGGTGAGGCTGCCTAGGCTGGGGCTAAGAGCCATGGGACACCCCCTTCTCCCAGCACCCCACAGCCAAGTCCCTCTGTACCCTTGCTAGATTCTAGCCAAGGCTGGTGGTCCAGGGCCTGGAGGCATGTGTAGTCACAGTCCATGCATCCTCAGGGAGTCCTCTGGCACTCACAGCCCTCACCACCCAGCGGAAGGCAGGCCAGTAGGATGGTGCTATGGACCCCAGCCTTGGGCCTCCAGTCCTGTCTCCAGGATTGGAGCTCCTGTGTCTCAGGGCAACTTTACCCCCACACACGCATCCAGCCTTGCCAGACCTCCAGGAGGTCTGCTAGGGTTGAGGGGGCTCGGCAGGACCCCAGGTGGCCCTGGGCCAAGAGAAAGACGTCCAACCATGAGTGCCAGCAGTATGCCTCCAGGCTGTCAGGGCTGCACAAACTTGTCTCCCAGGATTTTTCCACACGAAACACGTCTCTCAGAGAAGTAACCGGTCGGATGAGCTGGGTGTGCGTTGTTCCCACCCCGCCTTCCATGCCCCTCCGTGCAGTCGCCAAGAGGCTGCCCACACCAGCGGCCCGGGATGGAGCCCAGGACGACTCAGCCAGCAGCAGCAGCCTCTGGGATGAGCCAAGGGGCTGGCAGGGTCTGGACCACCAGCAGGGTAGGTGCCCCACCCTGCACCTGGTAGACCCCTGGTAGACCTCCACCCAAGGGAGTTCTGCGCCTTCCCAGGGGATGCTCTGCCCCTGGCCCACACTCTCACCACATCCTTACCCCTGATCCTGCCCCCACTAAGGTAAAAGTCAGGGCAGTGGATGGGGGCTCAGAGGGCTCAGGATAAGAGCAGGGACAGGCAGAGGCCTGGGGGGCAGCACTGGCCCAGCATCAGGAGTGAGGGCTGTGGAGCCACCCCCATCCTTCCCAGCCTCTCCCCAGCCTTCCCCAACCCCACCCCGTCTCCTAGGGTCCTGGTGGACGCTGGGCCTGACCAGGGCACCTTCAGAGCATGCCGCCCGCACCCCTGGCAACCCTTTCAGTTCTCCACCCCAGGACCCCCAGCTCCTGTCCCCAGCCTGGCAGGCACAGACATGAGTCTGGGCCCCTCTGAGTCAAACCCCCGGGGCAGCCCCGCCTGCCCAAGTAGGCCTGCTCCCTGACTCATGTGCTGGGAATAGCCTCCCACCCCAGGCCTGGGGGGCAGCAGGCAGAGGTGCCAGAGAAGGGCCCACCTGTAGAGTTGGGGGCTGGGGGAGCTCAGGGTCTATGGGCCTGGGAGTCTCACCATTCCGAGGACCAGGACAAGGGCTGCCATGGGGCCACCTTCAACACTAGCACTCAGGTCTGAGTCCTCTGTCTTCAGCCAGCCCCTTACAGTAGCTCTGGGTGCTAATCCTACCTGGGGCTGGCCCAGCTCTTGTGGGGTCCTTGGAACCCCCAACCCTTCAGACTTTTCCCTGAAGGCTAGATGGCAAGCCCTGGCCCCCTGGCAGGGCCCCTGCATGTTCGTTGAGCCCAGGAAGCTGGCACCATGGGACCCGGTGAGCCTCACAGGCTAGAAGCAAGCAGGGCTGGAGTTGTGGCCTGGACCTGAGATGGGAGATCAACTGGAAGCAAGAGCCTGGGGCCTGTTCTTCCGCCAAATTCCACCTTAAGCAGGCAGCAGGGGCCCCTCCCTCCCACCTGGCCAGGTGTCCCCGCCCACAGGGAGCTCAGGCTGGGTGAGCCAGCCAGCGTCTCCTCTCCAGGCCCGCTCTGGGCGCCAGCCACTGGGGAGGAGACTCTGGGGATAGGGCCTAGAGGGCCAAGACTGTGAAGAGGCCCAGGCCAGGCTGGCCAGCCACCATGCAGGACAGTAACTTCCTGCTCTCGGCCCTACAGCCCGAGGCTGGCGTGTGCTCCCTGGCACTACCCTCCGACCTGCAGCTGGATCGCCGGGGTGCTGAGGGCCCTGAGGCAGAGCGGCTTCGGGCGGCCCGCGTCCAGGAGCAGGTCCGAGCCCGCCTTCTGCAGTTGGGCCAGCAGCCACGGCACAATGGGGTTGTGGAGCCTGAGGGTGCTACCGAGGCCACCAGAGGTAGGCAGTATGGCATGGTGGGCAATGGACAGCAAGGACTTGGGTGGCCCTGGCAGAGGTACCAGGCAGGTGTGGCAGTGTTAGGGCAGAGGCCGAGGCAGACTCCAGGGTTTGGCCCCTGACTCACCAGGGCCTGCTCTGAGTCACCGCCCCACCCCAGCAGGAGTTGGGAGAAGCCCTGGGTGGGGTGTCCCATCTCCCAGCAGGGACTCTGGGTCCTCCAGGGATCCAGTTGGCCAGACCCACCTATCTCCTGGGCCTTGGGCCTCCCCACAGAGCCAGCCGGGAGTCAGGCACCTGGTGGGCCAGCTAGGCCCTTCTGCAGGCAGACCTGAAACAGGCCCCAGGGACAGAGGCTCACAAGTATCTCAAAGCTGCCAGAGTTCCCACCCTGAGAACCAGTGGGACAGCAACATGGTTGTGGGGGGTCTTGGGCCACAGCCAGGGCTGTCTGGACCAGGATCCCTGAGGAACTGCAGGGGCCAGCTGGCGGGAGTGACCCAGATCTCCAGGAGAACACAGTCAGGGGTGCCTCTGTGTGTGCGTGTGATATGTGTCCGCATGATATGTGTGTGTGCACTAAGGGTCTCACAGACATAACAAGTTCAGGGCTGTTGTTCTCCAAGTGTCACTTTGCCCCTCACCGGGCTGCAGCAGCAGAGACTAAGGGAGACAGGAAAATGGATCCCAGTTCACATGAGCCAGCTCCGGTGGGCTCTAGCCACTGGCAAAGCGGGAGAGAATTCAGTGGGAGGGTGCTGGGGCTGTGCCGGTCTCTCTGGGCCTCAGCCTTGCTGGGCCAGGTCAGTGCCCAGGGGTTACAGGGTGGAGAGGGCCCAGGAAGGGTTAATTACCAGCTGGCTACACTGCCAATTAGGGGGAGGATTATAATTTGGGGTGGGCGTAAAGTCCCCAGGCAGGGGTGCGCCCCCAGATGGGGCATCACAGCGTCAAAGGGTTAATGGCTCCTACCTGGAAGCTTCATTAACTAGGGTGAGTCTGGGGAGCACGGGGTAGGGAGTCCTGCAGACCACCTCCTGACTCCTTTAGAGGCCATCCCAAAGCAGGGACCTGGGACCTTCCATCCACACAGCTGCGCTGGCCTCTTGGGGTCATATGTTTGCAGCTGTCTCCGCGCCCTTGTCTGTCTACCCAAAGCCCCTCTGCACCCACTCTCTCCCCTCTGTCTAGCAGTCTGCCTGCCCTTCCATCTGCCTGTCCCTCCAAGGTTTGGCCACTCTCCCTCCACACCCACTGCCATCCTGTCTACTCACCATGGGGTGGGACAGATGCCACTGCCTGGGCTCCTGTGTGGCTGGATGGGGCGGGTGCAGTCACTGCCCCGGGGCTCTGCCAGGTAGGAGTGGCCACTGCCCACCAGAGCAGACTGATCCAGCGTGGCTTCACTCCTCTGTGCCTGTGGCTTGGGTGGGTCCTGGGCACAGGGAGCTCAGTGTGGCCAAGGCAGGCTGGGCTGGCTTCCTAGAGGAGGGGGTGGGAATTGTGCCCAGGTAAGGAGAAGAGAGCGGATGCAGAAGATACTGGCTCATTCCCCTGGTGGATAAGAGGTCAGTGGAATGAGTGATCTGATCCCTTGCAAGATACAGAGGCACAGCTGGGTGTGTTGTGGGACAGAGACCACCAGGGCTGATGCTGGAGGAGAGGGATTGGGCTATGACAAGGTGGGCACCAGGCAGAGGTAGCCCCAGGATGTGGACAGAAACACAAGTCCACTGCTTTGCCATCTGACCAGGTCATCTGCCACAATTCCTGTCCACAGGCTCTTCCCGGGGTCAGTACCACACCCTGCAGAACAGCTTCAGCTCCCGCTCCCAGGGCCAGAGTGGGGACAAAGTCTCGGTGAGTGATGGTACCTTGAGGTCGGGCAGTTGAAGTTTCACTGTCCAGGTCGAGTGGGAGGTCTGTGGTGGGGCTAGTGGCTCCAGGTTGGTGAGGGGATGGGCACAGGAGAGCTCAGCACCCTCACCATCCCTCCCTCCCACAGACCTTCCGGCCAGTTGCCAAGCCAGTGTACAGCCCGGCCTCTTGGTCTTCCCGCTCTGCTGTGGACCTGAGCTGTGGTCGGAGGCTGAGCTCTGCCCACAACGGGGGCAGTGCCTTCGGGGTGGTGGGATACGGGAGCAGCCAGCCCACTCCAGCTATGCCCACTCGGCCTATGTCCTTCCACGAGCGCAGCGGGGCTGGCAGCCGGGCTGAGTATGACACACTGTCCTTGCGCTCACTGAGGCTGGGCGCTGGGGGCCTGGACGATGGCTACAGCATAGTGTCCGAGCAGCTGGAGCCGGCAGGTGCCTCTAGCTACAGGGCCTTTGCCTATGAACGTCAAGCCAGCTCCAGCTCAAGTCGGGCTGGAGGGCTGGACTGGCAAGAGGCTGCTGAGGGCCCCCCAAGCCGCACCATCCGTGCCCCTGCCATGCGAACCCTGCAGCGATTCCAGAGCAGCCACCGAAGCCGTGGGGGGACTGGGGCAGTGCCAGGTGTGGGCCTGGAAGCCGTGGCCAGGGCCCCATCTGTGCGCAGCCTCAGCCTGGCTGACTCAGGTCACTTGCCCGACGTGCGTGGGCTGGACAGCTACGTCAACCACCGCTCTCTGCAAAGACTCAGCAGTGGGTAAGGTGGGTGGGCCCAGGGAGGAGTGGATTTTGCCATAGTGCTTGGCTCAAGCCTAGGGTCAGCCTGATTCCGCCCCTGCCTCTGCAGCTTCAATGACATCGACCTGCCCTCGGCAGTCAAGTACCTCATGGCCTCAGACCCCAACCTGCAGGTGCTGGGTGCAGCCTACATCCAGCACCGGTGCTACAGTGACGCAGGCGCCAAGAAGCAGGTGGCTGCCCCCACTGCCCACCCCTGCCCCTCGGTGGCTGCCCAGTGGCCGTACATGCCCTTGATGACCACCCTCAATGGCCCCTGTGTCCCATGACCTCTGGTCCCTGACCGCCTCTCAAGCTGACTGGGCAGACCCACCCTGGACAGGCCCACCCTGCCCACGGCCTCTCTGCAAAGGAGAGGCACAAATGTGCCATTCACATTCACCTGCATGCACTGTGTGCCGGTTCATAGAGCTGCCACACGATTGGCACACTCCTGTGTCACCTACACACATGCCCACATACACCCGCATCATCGCCCACACCTACACATGTCTACGCCTGCTCCTACACACACAGACGTATCTGCAGGCACCCACACAGTCCACACTCCTGTGCTGCATGCAGGCTCGAAGCCTTCAGGCCGTGCCAAGGCTGGTGAAGCTCTTCAACCACGCCAACCAGGAGGTGCAGCGCCATGCCACAGGTGCTATGCGCAACCTCATCTATGACAACGCTGACAACAAGCTGGCCCTGGTGGAGGAGAATGGCATCTTCGAGCTTTTGCGGACACTTCGGGAGCAGGACGATGAGCTGCGCAAGAATGTCACAGGTATCCTTGTCACCTGCCCTCCCTATATCTCCTCCTGACCCCTGTGAGTTCCCCTCCTTCCCTTCACCTTTCTCCACTACCTGTGTCTCTCCTGTCCCTTGGTCTCCAAAACCCTGTTCTTTGTGACTCTTGTTCCCTCTCCCTGTCTCTCCCTCCCTCTCTCCACCTCTCTCTGGAGATCGGACCCTGGGAATCACTATGCCAGGCGAGCACTGTACCACAGAGCCACACCCCAGCCCCTGCCCCCAAGCCTATCCTCTCTTGCTCAGTCTCAGCCCCCAAACCCAGTCACATGGAGAGTTTCAGGGGGGGGGTAGGAAAGAGTAGGGAGCCTCACCTGCACCATCCCAGAAGAGCCAGAGGGCTCAGTGGGTGGACCCTGACCACAGCCCCGGCCTGCCTCCAGGGATCCTGTGGAATCTGTCATCCAGTGACCACCTAAAGGACCGCCTGGCCCGTGACACACTGGAGCAGCTCACAGACCTGGTGCTGAGCCCCCTGTCAGGGGCAGGGGGTCCCCCCCTCATCCAGCAGAACGCCTCCGAGGCTGAGATCTTCTATAATGCCACCGGTTTCCTCAGGTGAATGGGGCAGGGGCAGCAGACCAGGATAGGTAGGGGCAAGGACACCAAGAAGAGGCACTTTCATCTGAGGTCTGACAGAAAGGAGGAGCTGGCCTGGGGCCTAGGAAAAGTGGACAGGCTGGGGTGGCCACCAGGTGTGGGCATCACCCCGGCTGCAGGTTTGGGGAGTCAGGTCTTCCGATCCAACATTCATCATCTTCCCAAAATGAGGAGTGGTAGAGTGAGGACAGTGTAAAGAGGAATAGGGCTAGCACTCTCCAGTAGGGACTAGGAATAGAAGGGACAGTGGCTTAGGGTCTGGGGTGACTCTCCCAGGGTCTCTGGGGCACTCTGATCTGCTTCCCTCCTCAGGAACCTCAGCTCAGCCTCCCAGGCCACTCGCCAGAAGATGCGTGAGTGCCACGGACTTGTGGATGCCCTGGTCACCTACATCAACCATGCCCTGGACGTGGGCAAGTGCGAGGACAAGGTAAGGGGCAACCAGTGCCTTGGGGATGTATGGACGGAAGCTTGTGCTGACCTCCACCCTGGCCCTCTGCAGAGCGTGGAGAACGCCGTGTGCGTGCTGAGGAACCTGTCCTACCGCCTGTACGATGAGATGCCACCGTCTGCCCTGCAGCGGCTTGAGGGTCGGGGCCGCAGGGACCTGAGTGGAGCACCCCCTGGAGAGGTGGTGGGCTGCTTCACGCCACAGAGCCGGCGGCTGCGTGAGGTGGGCAGACAGAGCAGGGAGTGCCAGCCAAGCTCTCTATGCCCTACCCAAGGCCCCCACAACCCCCCAGTCCCCCGACTGTCCCGGACCCCACTAACCCTCCACCCCTCCCATGCAGCTGCCTCTCACAGCCGATGCACTCACTTTTGCCGAGGTGTCAAAGGACCCCAAAGGTCTTGAGTGGCTGTGGAGCCCACAGATTGTGGGCCTCTACAACCGGCTGCTACAGCGCTGTGAGCTGAACCGGCACACAACTGAGGCGGCAGCGGGGGCCTTGCAGAACATAACAGCGGGAGACCGCAGGGTCAGTGGCACGGGTTGCTGGGGGGACAGGGAAGGAGGCCTGTGCCTGCCCCAGGAACAGGCCCTGTGACATCTGGGTCTGAACAAGCAGGACAGAAGAGCCACCCAGCCAGGTCCTGGCTGGGGAAAGGGCAGAACAGTGGAGGCTGGCAGCAGAGCTGGAGAAGCAGTTCTGCCTCAGGCCTGGGTCAGCGATTGGGTCAGCTGGGGTGATCAGTGGTCAGGGCTGGCAGGGGACCCCTGTCCTCAAGACACTCCCCTGCAGTGGGCAGGTGTGCTGAGCCGCCTGGCCCTGGAGCAGGAGCGAATTCTGAACCCCCTGCTGGACCGTGTTCGGACTGCTGACCACCACCAGCTGCGCTCACTGACAGGACTCATCCGAAATCTCTCCCGGAACGCCAGGAACAAGGATGAGATGTGTGAGTATGCCATCCCCTGCCTGGCTCTGCCTCTCTCCCCCTAGATGGGCTGGCCTCTGGTGGGCACTGGGAAGAGAGACAGGAACCCCAGCTCCCTGGGAGCAGGCATAGATGGAAGCTGACCTCCTGACCTCTCACAGCCACCAAGGTGGTAAGCCACCTCATCGAGAAGCTGCCTGGCAGTGTGGGTGAGAAGTGTCCACCAGCTGAGGTGCTGGTCAACATCATCGCTGTGCTCAACAACTTGGTGGTGGCCAGTCCTATTGCAGCCCGTGACCTGCTCTACTTTGATGGGCTCCGGAAACTCATCTTTATCAAGAAGAAGAGAGACAGGTGAGGGCCGTTTGGACCTCGGGGCCTGGTGGGGTGTGCCTGGTCACCCTGCCTCCTCCCTTGACCCTGACCCTCTGACCACCCCAGCCCAGACAGTGAGAAGTCCTCCCGTGCGGCTTCCAGCCTCCTGGCCAACCTATGGCAGTACAGCAAGCTGCACCGAGACTTCCGCGCGGTATGTGCTGCACAGCCTGGCAGGCAGAGATGAAGTCACAGCTGAGTGTGGGAGATGGCACATTGGGGCGGGACAGGGATGCCCATGAGGTGCAGGAGACCTGGGGCCTGGGCTATACTCAGCACAATGTGGTAGGACCAGGTGCTCCTGTTCAGGCACAGACCTGAACCCTGACTGCAGCCCCTCTCCATGCAGAAAGGTTATCGGAAAGAAGATTTCCTGGGCCCATAGGCAAGGCACCCTGGAGGAGAAGGTGGTGTGGTCCATCCTCCGAGGGACAGGCTCAGCTCTGGCTGCTCACCAGCCAGCTTGGAGGAGCAGAAAGCTGATGGCCAAGGGCACTCTGCCTAGCACCTATGTGCATCTTTGAGGAGCCTCATCATCGGGAGGGGACGGGGCTTACAGCTGGGCATTTGGCTTCTTTAGGGCAGGGGGTGGGCAGGGCTTAGGCTACTCTAGTGCATGGGGTGGTGGCCCAGTCAAGCAGTAGAGATGGGGCTGGCCATGTCCTGGTAATGCCTCCAGACAGTGGTGTGGGAATAAAGGTGACTGAACACAGCCCTGGCCCTGTGTGTGTCCATAGCTAGGCTGCCAAACCCAGGACCTGCAGTGTCCCCGGTATGCCCATCTGGCCCTTAAAACACTCACCCCCAGGGCTCACACACAGGCCTCCCCAAGCCCAGTGGACAAGGGACAGGCAGGGAGGGACCAGCAGAGAGAGAGGGAACAGGGTGACAATAGACTCCTTGGGGCTCCCTGAGGCAGTCACAGCAGAGCCATGACTGTGCAAGGAGAGTGACCAGAGCCAGGGCCACTAATGAGCAGTACTCATACAGCAAACACACCCCAGCCTCCAGCTCAGCCTTGCCCCAAGCTTGGAGGTGCCCAAGGCTTTGTGTCTAGGAAGTTTGGGGACACCCCCACAAGCTCAGACTTGAGGTATCCAAGAAAACTGCCCCCTGCAGGATCTGTCCAGATCATAAGGAGCTAGGGGTAGCTAGGGTGACTTGGGGAGATTGCAAGGGATGTGCCTGAGCTGGCTCAGGACACAGAGCAGGCACAGATGGGTGGCCAGACTGGGAAACAGGTGTTGGGGAGGATAAAAAGAGGGAGGGCAGCTGGCCTTGGAAAGCCTGCGATGGATGCAGGAGAGGGGAACATCCTACCCAGAAGAGGAAGTTGAGACCCAGGTAGAAGCCAAAGGACTTTATTTTCTGGAACCTTGGGGCCACACTCCTTCTCTGAGGGGCCCTGGGCTAGAGGCAGAGCTTGTGTCCTGCATGGTGGGAACCTGCCTGCTTCTGGGTCCCAGACTGGGGCATGGGCTACACATCTTCCTCAGACACCAAGCAGTAGAAATCTGTGCGGGCACTGTAGTTTCGGGAGCCAAGGTCGGAGATGTCCATCTCGCTGCTATGGCCCTCTCCCATCGAAACCCCACTTGCATGCGGTGGGGCTGGTGGCTCCCCAAAGACAGGCCCTCGTACACCTGAAGGGTACACAAGCCTGAGGCTGGGCTGCCCACACCTCCCTTGTGCCAAGGCCATGGCATGGGTGTCACCAGGAACACAGCCTGCTCACCCCCAGCCATGGTGGCACTGGAGGTCCAGGAAATTCCCAGGAAGGCCTTGCCCACCCCCTGCCCCTCGCAGCACCTTGGCAGATGTGAAGCAGCTAGGGGCTGCTGGGGTGGTGATCAAAACTTCCACAGTCGCAGGGGCCCTCAGACTCCCCCACACCTGCACAGCCCCTACCCTGGGCTATCTTGGTCAGCTGGGCAGGCATACCCAGGTCTCCCTCAGGATCAGGATCCAGCTCCTGCTCCACAGCCCGGCCCTCAGTGGCATGGCCTCGCACGATCAACATGGGGTCGTTGTCATCTTGAAGGTGGGTCTGGGGGTCCCCCTCAACTGGCCTGTACTGCACCTTCCGCGGCAGTGCAAGCTGTAGCTCTTTCCAAAAATCGGAGCATGGCATCTGGGGGCGAGTGGGGCCGTCAAGCTCCTGGGTTCCCGATTGTGAACCCCACCCTGTTCCTTGCCCCCACCCCGGCTCCCAAGTGCACCGCAGAGCCTGGCCTCCAGAGCAGTAGAGTGACCAAGTGGCGGTGCTGGCGCAGCAGGTGCAGCGCAGGGTGCGCCAGGTCGCGCCGCGGGCCCTCGAAGGTGATGAAGATGGGTCTGCGTGTCAGCTCCAGCAGCCGGCACAAGCCCTCCCTGCGAGGACAGGACCGTCAGGCGCGGTGGGAGGGGCCGGACCCCACCCGGACTCCTCGGGATTCACCGGAAGCTGTGGCTGCACCAGGGCCGGCCCAGGAAGGCGTCCGAAAGCACCACGATGAGGCGCCGGCAGCGGCTCAGGTTCACCAGGAGGTCTGCAGAGGGCTCTGCAGTCAAGGACAACAGTGAGGGGCGGGGCTTGGGCAGGGTGGACTGGCTGGCGGGCAAGGGCGGGGCTACTAGAAGAGGGGTGGGAACAGCAATA
>NW_022900928.1:288349-294421 GCF_012274545.1 Fukomys damarensis
AGGTACCGGCACGCGGTAGAAGGTCGCGGTCGTCCAGGAAGAGCTTGTAACCCCTACACCGCTCCAGTTGCGGCTTCAGGATGAAGTTCACGAATTTGCTGTCCTCCGGGCAGTCGCTGTAGGAGATGAAGGCGTCGTAGAGCTTCCCGTCTACGGACGGCGGCCAGTCAGCGCGGCCTTTCCGAGGCCTTGGACCCCAGACCCTGGTCCCAGCGCAGCACCTCCCACAACTCCCTTGTTCTGCGTCCCAGCTGGGTGCCCTCGGAGACCCAGTGCCCCTAAGGAGGCCCCCGCCGCCCCATACGCACGCACCGTTCATCTCCACCTCCCCATGCCTGTCTTGGTACCAGAGCAGCACGTTGAGGCGACACTTCACATAGAGCAGCCCTGCAAGCAGCAGGACCAGCAAGACCAGGAAGGCGGCCAGTACCGCAGTTACATGGCCTGCTGGGCCTGCGGACAACGCAGGCCTGGATCACTGCCCCTCAGGACTGGAGGCCCAAGTCCTCCCACTCCCATCCCACGCACCCCCTCACCAGCTCTCTGAAGAGTGAAGGAAGAGGAGCTGATGTTGTGGACAGAGCAGGTGAAGGTCCCATAGTCCTCAGCATTGGTCACATTGATGCACAGGACACTGGACACAAGCACCTCTGAGGAGTTGGTCTTGACCCTAGGGAAACCAAGCCCATTCTCAACTTGAGCTAAGCATCACCTCATCCAGAGCCACATCTTCTGGGGCTCATATGAAGAGGCTGTTGGGCAGTTCTTGGGCCCTATGCTAAGAGAAGTGGCCAGAACCTGGAAGGCTATGGATCTTTTTCTGGACAGTCACTCCTATCCTGGGCCTGGGTCCTGGGGTCCTCTGACCCCAGGGTTGGCTGGATGGACAATGCCTCATTCAGGCCCTGATCCCGGCAGGTGCAATGCAGGGTGCACCAGGTCGCACCGCGGGCCCTCGAAGGTGATGAAGATGGGTCTGCATGTCAGACCCATAGCCCTGAGCAGTTTGCTAGGGGAGAGTCCATAAGGAGCATGAAGACCCTGGACCTGTCCCCACAGTTACCAATATCCACAGGGTACTCTGCCATGTGAAAGCCTGGCCAGTTACTACCCAGCCACATACAGGTGGTTACAGATCAGGGTGTAGACAGAGAGGCTACTGGCAAGGGGTACATCCAGGTGGACACTCTGACCCTAGACATTCCAGTTCTTACCAGGAGTCCTCATGGTAGTGGTTTATGTTGCCCAGTGGAAGCCCATCTTTTAGCCACTGGACTGAAGGTTGGGGGCAGTGGGGCCCAGATACCACCCAAGCCGTGCAGTTCAGAGCAACTGCACTGCCCAGGGAAGGTCCTAGGGCCTGATCTCCAGCTGGAAAGAGGAAATCTGGGGCCCTGTCACAGACACCTGCAGAGAGAGGACACCACACATCAGCTGTGCCAGGATAATGGACTCCCACCCCATCCATTTCAGTGGTCCCAGAAAAACAAGGTAGTGGGAGAGTGGTATGTTGCTTGGTGATCACAACAGGAGCACCCATGGAAACCAGGGAAAGAGAGCCCAGCACCTGTCACCCTTCCCCCAGCTGTGGCCAGTCTTGGGTGCTCTGTTCTGGATGTAATTTCCTTGGCCTCAGGGGACAGCTCCAGGCAGGGCAGTGGCCAGACTCATTGCTGAACTGACCCAACCCAGCACACAGGGACCATCTGGCCACTCATCCACACAGGATAGGAGTCTAGCCCTCTATACTTCCCACTCCAGAGGAGGGGCCAGGCATCACACCCCTCAGCTTGGCCTGCCTCTGCTGGGGGTGCTGCAAGGAGTGTGAGCACCACTGGTTTGGGAGATCACAGGCTAGGTGTACTAGCCCCTTCTCCAGGGATGGGAGAGCAGGGAACTTGGATTCTAGGACCTTCTGCTGCTGTGCCCTATGCTGTGTGTGTGTGTGTGTGTGTGTGTGTGTGTGTGTGTGTGTGTGTGTGTTTTAAGACCCACCTCACCACCTGCTCTGGGTTCAGGACCAAGGGCAAAGGAGGAGTGAGCAGAGACCTTTGTACCCATGGCAACTGTCCAGATAGACAATTCAGGGTAAAAGCAGAGGGCATAATGTGGAGTGAGCCTGAAGGGCAGAGGTAGGAGTGGGGACTTAGGCCTGTCCATCCCTGAGCCACCTACCTGCCATGGGCTCTGGCTGGGGCTTCTTCAAGGCAGGCTGGACTCTGGAGCCACCTCTGCTCGATGGGGTTCTTTAACAAAGCAGACAGATCCACCAAGGGCTCGGCAGGGCCTGTCTCTGTCCTTGTGACTGGTTGGACAGAGTGCCTGCACAGGACAGAGGCTACTGCCATCCCCAAGAGCAAGTTAAATAGGAACAGGATGGGTTAACCAATAACTACCAGCCATAGGTGGCATTATCCTTGACTACCCCAGCCAATCTCATGGGTGCCAGTCACCAGAATGGCCGTAATAGGCACTGCCTCAGCCAGAGACGCAGGGAGAGAACCTCAAGTCCAGGACCACTTTCATATACCCTGAGGCCACCATGAGACCCAGGGGTGCCATGGAAATGTGCTCAGTGGGACCTGGTGGGACAATGTGATAGTTACCCTCCTTCCTGGCTTTCCTTGCAGTGGACTGCTATGTTTGGGGTGTACGAGCAGGCTTGGTAGTTGGAAGGTGTGAACCTGGCATGTGGTGGGTACCTGGCTACCTGGCTTCCTGACTGGCCCAAGCCTGCTCTTTGCTGTGGGCTTTTGTTCTGGGTACAAGCAAGTATGCACGGGTACGTGTAGACACCTCACCCCGTGGACACCCCAAAGATCAGCTGGTTCCTGAGGGTACATCAGAGGACCTCTCAGGCACCCCTTCTCCTGGGTCCTCTACCCCAAGTGACTCTTCTGGGTTATTCTCAGCCCACAGGGGCAATGACACAATCCTTGTGACTCAAAAGCTCTGTAATGACATGGTGCAGAGAGGTGCCACGACCTGTACTTCAGCAGCCCAGGGCCCTGGGTTCAACCTGTCTATGCAACAGGGATTCATGGAGCACCTACTCCCTCCTTGGTGAGTGGACACATGGCAGCAGGGACCTAAGATCAAGTGCTGAGAACTTGTGCTTGGGCTCCCCAAGGCATCCCCATTAGGACCCCTGGATTCCCTGAGGCTTTGGCAGGAAGGAGCGCCTTAGCCTGTCCCCTATTCCTTCTGCATAGCCAGGAACCCCAGGCTTGGCTGGACACAATTTCCTCTGTAGCTGGTACAATATGAGCCACATACCTGCTCAGGCTGGTAAGGGGTCCCTCTAGAGCCCTTGGTGGTGGAGAGCAGCCCTGTGAAAGTCCTTGACACAGAACAACCCCCCACTGAAAGCTGAATAAAACAACCTCTCATACACTCAACCCTTCACAGCATGACTAGGGGACAAACCACCAGTCCAGCAGGTCCTGCAGCATCTCCTAAAGTGGCCCCTTATCATTCTCCAGGCCAGATAAACTTTGAACCCCTGAAAGTCTATTTCAGACCTTCCTGGGAGTCAAGGCCAAACCAAAAGAATCTGACACAGGGTTGGCAGCTGGTTCCCCTTCCCCTTCCCCTACCCCAACCCCCACCTGCCCTGAGGTCCTGGCATACCCACACCCTTCACATAACATACTTCCTGCCCCACACACCCCCTGGTGCCAACACACAGGGCTAGGTTGCCCATACTTGCCACACTCCCATCAAGATTGGCCACAAGCTGCCACAGCACACACTGCACTCCTCCTGCCACTCACACACACTTGTACGTGCAAGCATGCGCCCCAAGCACTGTAGCCTCCCTAAGGCCCTGCCCCAAGCACAGGGCCAGAGCCCCAGGCCCTCAGACCAGATGCAGAGTACAGTCACCTGGTTCCAGTTCTTTCCTCCTGGAAGGAGTTGGTCATTGAGTTTGCTCATGTGGTTGGAAGCAAGCTTTTCCCTCCAGACAGCATCCACAGACCCTCAGCTGCCCGTGATACATAGCCAAGCTCAGTGAAGACCTGGGTTTTGTTGATGTATGTTTTAATCAGAACTTTCCCCGTAGCTTCCTGGTGTTACAGTCACATCCTCTCCTAAACCTAAACCCCACCCAAGCACCCACCCCTTCCCCTGTCGGGGCAGGCAGTTGGTGGCTCTCGCCCCGCCTGCAGTGTCTTCCTGTAACTCTGAGTCAGGCGGCCCCTTCCTCTGGGGGCTGCCCAGGTCTCCTAGGCCCACGCCTTCCTGTGTGCAGTATGGGGAGGGGGTTCAGGGGGGCAGAGATTTGGGGTGATGTGCAGGGGTCCTGGAAGGAATCCTGCGGTCAGAAGCATCCCACAAACACACAGTGCCATCTGGACAGGAGAACCTGCCTTCCAGATGCCCCCTCAGTACCATGGCCCAGGAATGAAGGAGTTCTCTTTTGCACCCCCACCAAGTGAGTAGCCCCAGGGTCTCTGACCTCAACCTTCTGGGTGAAGGGGGTTCAGAAACTCCCCACAGGGATAGGCATGGTAGCGCATGCTTATAATCCTAGCACCCAGGAGGCTAAGGGCAGGAGGACTGAGTTTGAGGCCAGTCCCTGAACTATTCAGTAAGACTCTGTCTAAAAAAAAAAAAAAAAAAACAGGAGGACTGAGTTTGAGGCCAGTCCCTGAACTATTCAGTAAGACTCTGTGTATAAAAAAAAAAAAAACAGACAGAAACTCCCCACCAACAATGGGCCCAGAGCAGGGCTCTCTGGCCCAGTAACATCCTCCACAGGAGTGAGCACTTGTACAGGCTGTGGTGTCTTGTGGACCTTAGCTTTGTGGCTGGGGCAGGGTGTAGAACAGGGCCCCTCTAGGTAAAGGCAAACACAGGAGGCCACAAATACTGGCTGAGTGTAGTGGGGAGCAGCTGACATCTATGGTCACCACGGACTCCCACCCAGGCTGTTCTGGGCCTTGGGGTCCACTGACTAGAATCAGATGAGGGTGTCCTCTAGCCCTTGGCCCTGTCTGTAACCCTGCAGGGCAGGGGCCTCATCCTGGAGCTCCCCTCCAGTCTCCCTGCCCTTAGCTGAGCCCACCAGGGAACACCTTCAATTCAAGATAGGTTTCCTCCCTCCTTCCCCAAACAGCCTAGCCCAATTCAACACCCTGTGGCCTGGTGCTCACACCCTTGGGTGCAGGTGCTCTTCGGGCTCAGAGCCAGGAAGAGCTGGAGGGAGCCAGCTGGATCCCCACCTCCACCTTAGTTTCTCAGAGCTGGCTGGAGTTGGTACTTAAAGGTGCCATTCAGCCCTTGTAAGCACAGAACTGGTCATCAGCTCTTCATGGAGGAGGTCAGAAAACTGAGGCACCTGGGCCAGACAGAAGAGGAAGCGCCCCACCACCACCACCAACAGCCTCTCAGCCTCTAGCACAGCCTACCACGCATCAGGGCTCTGTGCACCGAAGTCTGTGTCACCCTCTCTCAGCGTTGGTCGCCACAGTAATGACTGGACACCCGTCCTTCCCTCCTTCTGCTAATGTCTGTTCAACTCCACCGTCCACCCCAGGCCAGCTCTGTTGGGGTACACATAAAAATCCACTCTCCGGCACACACAGCCCTCCCGAGGCACCACAGGCCCTGTCTAAACCCCCAGGCCTCTTGGGTTGCCCTGACCAGTCCCACTCTGTGGTTCCTGGGGCGCCCTGAGGCCCAGCCATGGCCCTGAGCCTCTGTGGCAGTGCGAACTCCCAGTCAAGCCCACTGCCCCTCACTCTGTCTGGCTGGCTGATCTCAGGGGTCCCCTAACCAAAGGAGGTGCTTAGGACGCCACGCACGCAGGCTTCTGGACCGTGCCCCGGAAAGCGCGCTTTGCTTTCCGGAGAACTCGCGTAATTAGGGGACTCGGGGGCGAAAGCCGGAGCTCAGGCTCGCAGGCCGCTCCGGGTCCCTTAGGACACCAGAGGGCTCGAGAGGAGGGGGTGGGGTCCTCTGTGAGCCCCCGTCTCGAATCATTTTCCGCGCCTTTCTCCGCGGCCTGGCACGGAGGGTCACAAGGACCCAGCAACCCCGTCGGGCGCGGAAAGGCAGCCCGGGCGGCGG
>NW_022900928.1:294711-312874 GCF_012274545.1 Fukomys damarensis
GCCAGGACCTGGGCGGACCCATTGTCCCGCTGGGCGCCGGAGGCTGACGTTAGAGACCTCCGGGGCTCAGCCCCGGGAGCCTGAGGAAGGGGCCAAAATCGGCTGGCCGGACCAGCCAGCCTCAACATACGGAGCCAGGGGCTCCACAGACGACACTGCCCCAGGGCACCTTTTCAGCCCTTCCCTTCCTCCAGGACCCCTGTCCTGACCCCCTGCCACCCATAACCCAGCCCGGAGGTGCAGGAAGGACAGAGTAGCCTGTAGTGCCACATTCCTGACTTTCCACCCTCAGGGACTGATTTCTTTCTAATCCAGGCAAACAGCACCCCCAGGAGACCTAGTCTCTACCATACTGAGGCTCAGAAATCAACACAAATAGGTTTAATTTTATTACAGAAAGTTCTGCTTGATCAGGGGAGCCAGTCCCTTCAGGAGACAGCTGGAATGCTGGGCTTGGAGCCAGTGGCACCAGCAGGATCAGGTGGGGTCAAGCCTGGGGCTGAGAAGTTGGGGAGGCCCAGGAAGCTTGGGCTGATTTTGCTTCTTGAGATTGCATGAGGGACCCCCCAAATCTGTAGGTGCAGGGTGACCCAGAAGTAAGCTCAGGGCTGTGCTGCACCATGCCTGAGCCCTAAGGGAGGTGATGCAGGCCCCACAGGCAATATGTGCTGCTCACAGATACCTTACACACACATGGAACGCCTGTGACCACCCCCACAACAAGGGCCTCTCAGGACACCTCCTATGCATCCACACATACATGGACCCCTAGTACCACTCTCCACATAAACATGGGACTTCTCACAGCCACACACACACACGCGCATGGACACAGCCACAAACAAGCATGGACATGCAGGTCGTGGTGGCTCCTCCTGACCAGTGCCTCTTTGCCTGCTTCCAGCCACCTACACATCTGTGCTCTTGGAGCTGGACCTGGAGGCAGGGTAGGGCCGGTGTGTCAGGGACTCCCCCAGGCCCAGGCCTGCCCCAGCCCAGCCGCTTCTCCTCCCTACCGTAGCTTCTTCCGCAGAGTCTCATACTTCTCCTCCAGAACCTTGTTTTTCACTGACTGTGGGATGTCGGGCACAAACCATGCGGCAATGAGTTTGATGCACAGGGCGACATGCTGGGGGTGGGGGTGGCACAGGGCAGCAAGGTCAGGCTGAGTAAGGGCCAGGAGAAGACTGAAGAGAATGGTGCCCACTGAGACCCACCCCACTAGTTCTACCCACCTCAAAGAGGATGAGAAAGGCCAGGCGGATGGCCAGGAGGAACCAGAACTGCGCAGTAAGGTTGTAGTCCTCATCTCGGTAGTCTCGGTACCTGGGATAAAGAAGTACCTTGGTCAGGGTTCAGGAGCTCAGAGGGCATGCATGGGGTGGAGGGTTCCAAACCTGCACACAGTCACATTTTCTGAGCCCCGAATCTTCTTGGGGTCCTGGAAGTGCTTCGTGTGGAAGACAGAGAGGCTGTGGTTGACATAGCCAGTGAGGCAGCTGGGGAAGAGAAAGGAGGGTGGGCACAGAGTGCCTCATCCTTGGGGATGCTGCCCAGGAGCTGTAGTGTATCTGTTGAGATAGTCAGGGTGGGGCACAACCCAGCATCCTCGTTTCCCCCATACGTGGCCACTGGGGGCCAGGGGAGGCCATGGGGCCACTGGCTGCAGGGCTAAAGGGCACATTCCTGGGCTGTAACACAGTAGCCCTGGGGAGCCCAAGGAGTTGGACATATCTCTGCTTTGCCCTCCTCCCAGGGCAGAGCAGGGTCCAACTTGGGAGGGGAGCTGTTCTGGCTGAGCCTCAGTCTCCCATGGAGTCCATTGGTTATCCTGGGCTCCAGCCAGGTTCTGTGGGTTGGAAGGGCAGGGCAGGAAGTACCCCCAGTCTACCCCACTGCACCTGGGTGGCCCCAGGAGCATCCAGCTCCTTTCAGGAGAGAGGACCTGGGCTTAGCTGTGGTGGGTAGCTTCTCGGGGGCCTTACTCGACTTTTTGGTGGGGCTCCTTTTGGCATGGGCTGTCACGGTACTTGTAGATCACACGTGGGATGAACTCAGAGGTGAAGGCTATGACCATCCCATTGGCAATGACTGCCAGCACACCGATGGTCTCCAGTACCTGCAGCCATGTCCCTAGGCCATAGTAGTGAGGTACAGGGTATAGACCCTCAATCCCTGATCAACAGGTACCCCCAAGGCTGGCCTGTCTCAGCCCATGGCACCCTGTTACACCCATAGTAGGTGTGTTCTGCTCTAGGAGATCCCCAGCCAAGACAGGCATGGCATGGGCTCAGCTCTCCTGCACCACCCCTTCACCCTGACATGGATAGGGAGGGACACTCAAGTCCTCAACCTCCATCTTCCTTAACTGTTAAGGCCACCACCAGGCTTCTCCACCCCTGGGTCTCATCCAGGGCAGGACCACTAAACCTGAGCCTGAGGCCCGGTTCTTTCCCAAGACCTCTCCAGTTCCCCATGTTGAGCACCTCTGTTCCCCAATCCAGCCATCTCAAGGTTCTAGTTTGGGTGCTAGAGGCTCCTGCTCCCAGCTTCTGGCCCCAACCATAGGACCCCCATGTCCTGGAGTCCAGCTCCTCTGCCTGCCCACCATCTGGCTGCACATCCTTCGCCCAGATCCTAGTCGCTCTCAGGAAGGCCCTGCAAGGGGCATCCAGCTTGCCTTTTCCTGGGACAGAGCCCACAGGCTGAACTGGGCTGGGGAGAGTCTATGGAAGAGAGGGGGCTCCTGTCAAGGCTCTTCCCAGGCCCCTGACCACTGCCCCATCAGGCCCTGACCAATGTCCTTGGCCTTGCGTGGCACCAGCCGCTGGTGCAGCTGCACCATCTTGATGGCGTCCAGGCGGATTTCCACCATGTTGCTGAAGAGCGCAAGCAGTGGTGCCAGGGGGAAGGCGGCCACGAAGATGGTGGTGAAGCCATACTGGATCACTGTGATGGACATGCTTGTCACCCTGGGCTCCAGGGTCTGCCTGCCCTGCCCCAGCCCCCACCCAGCCCCACGCACTCATCTCCATGAACTCTTCAAACAGGGTGAAGGTAGTGACTGAGTTCAGGCGGTAGTTTCGCTGCCAGTCCCGGAGCTCAGGGTCACAGGCCCAGCAGCCCCACAGCACACGCCACTTATAGGCCAGCCACCTGTGGGTAGGGAGAGTGGTGGGCACAGATTGGGGAGGCAAGGGACAGAGCAAGGAGCAGGTAGGCGTGGGGTGCTCACGGCCACAGGTACTCCATGCAGTTGCTGAGCGTTTGCTTCAGGCCCATGATGATGGCCATCTGCACAAACAGGTCCATCATGCAGCCGCTGAGGTGGCACTGTGGGGGCCAGGGAGGGTCAGCATGAAGGTCAGGAGGGCACATGGGGACAAGGCAGCAAGTCTCAAGGTGGACTGACCTCCTCCAGCTTCCACAGGCCGGCCAGCCGCGTGGAATTCCCAGGGTGACCATTGATCCTAGGGAGAAAACTGAGCCCTGAGAACGAGTGCGGCCAGTGTCCTGCCCTGCAGGCAGGGTTGCAGTAGCCAGGGAGGGTGCGGGACAGAAAAGAAACAGGGCTGGTAGAGGCAGCAGCCCACACCTGAGTACCCACTCCTGGGGCTTACACGCTGTGTGGACAGCTCAGCCTCCAAACATAACTGCTCACAGGCTCAGACATATTCTGCACAAGGTCATCCAGGCCTGGCCTCAGCCTCTCCCTATGCACACACAGATACTTTATATATAAAATTATCTGCTTTCTGTACATGACCAAAAACCTAAACTATTTTAGCCCGGTATCGTGGCACACTCCCATAATCCTAGTTACTTGGAAGGCTGAGGCAGGAGGATCAGAGAAGTCAGAGGTGAGCCTCAACACCTTATCAAGACCCTGTGTCAAAAAATAAAAGGACTGGGGGTGTAGTTCAGAGGTGGAGCCCTTGGCTAGCACATGCAAGGTCCTGGGCTGACTCCCCAGTATGGCAAATACAGGCATACAATACATACAAAAATACACATACACACATATCTATAAACTTTTTTTTTTTTTTGTACCGGGGATGAAACTTGGGTCCCTGTGCTTTCGAAGCAGGCTCCAGAACCACTGAGCTAAATCCCTGGCTCTATAAACTAAAGAGGCATATGTTCAATGTTGAAATCCCAGACTCATCATCATTATAGTCATCATAATTTGGGGGGCAGTGCTGGAGAGAGAA
Source organism: Fukomys damarensis (assembly GCF_012274545.1). Taxonomy (NCBI): domain Eukaryota; kingdom Metazoa; phylum Chordata; class Mammalia; order Rodentia; family Bathyergidae; genus Fukomys; species Fukomys damarensis. The sequence goes on from NW_022900928.1 coordinate 298,923, forward strand.
CCCAGGGACTTTTCACCGAGTGACATTCCCCCCTTTTTTTCTAATCTTTTGATACATAGTCTTGCTAAGTCACTAAGCTTCCCAGGCTGGGTTCAAGCTTGTGATCCCCCTGCCTCAGCCTCGTGGAGTCCTGGGGTTACAAGCATGTGGCACCATGCCCAGCTTCATGAAAACAATTATTTGACATGGTACTGGAATTACTGGCAAATAGGCAAGAGAAATATGAGGTGTAACTAACATAAATCTACAAAGGAAAATGTAACTGTTTTACAAAATATGTCATATAACTGGAAAATCAAAATAAATCAAATGAAACACTGAGTGGATAAATCTCCTGACAAGCACTCAGAGCGGCTGGAAAGCAGGCGTTGAGCAGAGCTGGCTTCTGAGTGTGCAGCCAAAGCCCTAGGGATGGTGCTTGAGAAAATTCCAGTCACAGACACCACAAGTATTGTGAAATGAGCAGAATGAAATGCGTGGGGCCCCGTGGGACCCACACAGAGAAAACGTGAGCCCTACTGAAAAATATGGGAAGACAAACCGAGAACCCCGTCCCCCACAAGAAGAGCCAGGGGACATCTGTGGTAGGAAGGATGAGGGGCCCCAAGACAAGGGCCGCTGATTCCTGGAGCCAGTGACTGGTCTCCCTCCCTGCAAGGAGCTCCCTCCAACAGGCCATACAAAGATGAGAGTCAGCTGACGTTACTGCAAGCTTTCTCAGTGGGGAACAGGGACTCGGCCTGGCATTTCTGACTTGGAGACAGAGAGAGCACCTCAATGCAGACATCCCTGCAGGTTTTTCCTAAAAGCAGCTTGAGTGCTTGCAGGACTGACCCACTCTGGTTGGGTGGGTGTCCATGACACACAAGGACACTGGTGACCCACCAGGCTGCAGGAGAATCACCTTTGAGGCCCAGGCTGGGGCATGCTCTATGTGTTATGAGCATGGATTATCTTTACATGTGAAAGAACAGTCTGGGCACTGGGAAGGAGAGACGAGCAGGAAAGAGCAGTGGAGGGAGTGACACACCTGCCCAAGATGAAGGCAACATAGATGAGGGAGGAAAAGTGGGCGAAGAACTGCAGTGTGAAGAACTTCACGGTGAACTTGCTCTCACGCTCTGAGAAGGTCCTGGGCTTCTCTGGAATGAGATGAGGCTGTTGTCGTCCAACCTAGTCCTCTCCAGACCACTAGGATCAGCACAGCCCCATGCATGACAGGAATCCCAGCCTATCTCTGATGGAGGCTCCAAGAACCTCAGCTGTGAACCCTCCCGTGCCCAGAGAGGGCAGGGCCATCCTCTCACCAAAGTCGCAAAGCTTCAGGGCCACACGCTTGTTGACCTGTGAGCAGAGGGCACTGAGTGGCTCATCTGGGCCATGAGGACCCCCACTACCCCCCTTTCCTGTCCCCACCTCAGTCATGATAACGATGGTCAGGTAGTGCACCAGGGCCCCAGTCACCACCACAGCTGTGGTCACCTGGTTTTCCAGGAAAGGCCAAGCCAAGTTGCTGAAGAGGGCAGCAGCCAGCACGCGGTAGACCACCAGCAAGTGTGCCATGCCAATCATGAGGCAGATCTGCAGAGGGGAGGCTGGTGGGTGGGCACGGAGGGCTGCACAGATGGGTGTCCAGCCCCCATAAGCCCCTAGGTACCATGAGCAGAGACAGGACCAGGATGATGGTGCTACGTAGGAAGGAGTGCTGGTGCGGCCGGAGCTTGTAGTCAGGGCAGTTAATGAGCTCAAGCACCATTTCTTCCTGGGGAGGTCACCAGATATGTCTCAGACATAACCCATGTCTCAGACACGTGACATGTTCCTCAGACATGGGACATGTTCTTCAGGCATGAGGACGATGCCTCAGACATGGGACATTTTCCTCAGACACAGAGACATGTTCCTCAGACATGAAGACAATGCTCAAACACGAGACATTTTCCTCAGACAAGGGGGATGTGTTCCTCAAACATAGGGGCATGTTCCTCAGACACAAGGACAATGCCTCAGACACAAGACACTAAAAGCTGACGGCCTGGGCCACTATCCCTGCCTTACCTGGTCCTCGTCCCACCCGTACAGGTCCCAGTGCAGGACCACACTCGCTCGCTGCCGCTTCCAGAACTCCAGGAACATGGTGGCTGTAGTGGGGTGTGGAGAGCTTCGTGGTGGGGGAGGGCGACCTGGAGCTCAAGCTGACCATCCCCCAGCTCTCCGGGTGGGTCTGCAGCAACTTACCCCACAAAGCCATGAAGATGGCAAACAGCACAGTCCCCTCGTTGTCAAAGAGGTGAGTGATCTAGGGAGAGGGGTGATGTGGGCTTGGGGTCAGCCCCCACCTGCATCCCCCAGGCCAGGGGAGTCCACTTTGGGGCATGAACCATGCTGCCCTTCTCAGGCCCTGGGGACCCTAGCAGCAAACCTTTGCAAAAGTACAGGTGACTGAGAGTGGCTGGTAGCTGTTGCTGTCACCAATAGGACACATGAAGATGTCGTCAGCCTCACAGATCTCCTTGCTGGAGGCAGGGACAAAGATGGCACCAGCTCTTCCCAGATACCCCAACCTGGCTCTCCCTGGGCCTGGCCCCCAGCCCACCTGATCTGGCTGGAGTTAAACAGAGCAAACCCGCTCAGAAAGACGATGAGGCCCACCACAGCAGCAGGCACCAGCATGTAGGTATACCAGCCGAGCCAGGCGAAGTACAGTGCCACTTTCTCACCAAAGTAGTCTCTACAAGAAAGCTGGCCTGTCAGACACACACTCCACCAAGGCAGCCATCACAGGGGCTGGCAACTGGCTTGGAGTAGCCTCACAGAGAAAGGGAGACTGTGTAGGACCAAGCATCTGAGTATGTAGCACGAACAGGTTTGCATAGGCACAGGTGCACCTGAGGGGGGATAGGTATGCCCATGGGATGAACAAGTGTGCTTGGGGGGGACAGGTGCACCCATGGGAGGGACAAGTATGCCTGTAGAGTCATGGGTATATCTCCTGCAGGCACAGATGGCCTGTTACCTGATAGCATCAATTGGCTGCTCCTGGAGCATGTTTCTCCACCGGGCCCACTTCGTCTTCAGGTCTTCCTCCCCCTGGGTGGGTGACGGACAGTGAGCACTTCCTGTTTAGGGTCCAGCCCTCAGCCCACTCCCAGCTCGCTCAACCCTCACCCTGTGCAGGGGGAACTTGGTCTCAAAGACCCCATCTTTCACCAAGTCCTCGAAGGAGTCTGGGGGTCACGAGAGTTCATGTCAGAGGGCAGTTGGAACAAAGGAGGAACCTTCGGGTCAGCACCATCCCAGCCACCTGCCCATCTGCTCTCACCACCAGCTGCTGTCTTGCTGTTCAGAACAAAGTTCACAATTCGGATTCTGAAACCCAAAAGTAGAGTCAGGACAGTCCTGTGAAACCTCAGGGGGCCCAGTCAGCTGGGACCCTCCCCACTTCCATTCCTCCCCTCACCTGATCGGCCCCAGCCATGGCCTCCAGGGTGGGCACTGCTGGGTTCCCTTGTCCCCGCTGCACTCCTGTGTGTGCAGCCCTCCCTTAGGCCTGGCTGAGAGCCCCCAACTGTGCCCCCTGCCAGCTCTGCATGTGTCCCCAATACCCCTGACAGCCATCTTGCCTATATGGAGACAGGCTCAGAGCAGCAAACATCTTTTACCAGTGTCCCATGAACAGGCCCAGCTGAGCTCTGAGGGCCTGGCCAGGGCTAGGCAGGTGAGGAAAAAGACAAAGGGAGGGGATGTGCTGAGAGAAGTAGGTGCTTGGTGACCTTTGGAGCTGGGTGTCTGGGGACAGATGTGGAGAGCAGGGACATCTATCCAGCTGGACAGGAAGGTCTGGGAGATGACGGCCTCAGAGTCCAGGAGGGACAGCTGAGTCTAGGGCTCTCCAGTCCTGCTCACATTTTCCAGCTGGCTTAGACCCTGTGTCCCTGGGGAACACAGAATATTCCAAGCAGAAAGGACCATCATCCCTTATCAAGGGCTTGGACAGGAAGGCACAGAGCCCTGCTTACACAGGTGCTGTTGTCCTGCCTCAAGGGCTCAGGGAGTCCTCTGCTCTGCCTAGACCGGATGGGCTGGGCGCAGCTTCTCACCTTGTAGTAGCTGGGATAGTGGTCGGTCTGACCTTCTCCAGACTTGGGGCAGGACCTTCTGGCTCCATGAGGAGGGTACGGTACAAATCGAAGATCCTGTTGTCAGCTCGGATCCCATAAAACACATGTTTCTGGTCCTCTCTCACCTGGGGGTGGGCCACATGCCACCCTGTCTTCCACCGGGAGTTGCCCTCCCCCACCCTGGCCTAGCCCTGCCCTCTGCTGACTGCCACCCACCTTGACATGGAAGCCTCTTCTCTTCAGCTCCTCCAGAAACTGCTTCTGTCGCTCAACCTGCCTGAATCTCATCTCTGTGTGGTACTTGGCCACAAGGATGAAGTCCCACTGCTCAGAGGGCTCTGCCTGGAGAGGGAGTGTGGGATGAGGCCAGGCAGGGACCCAGGAGGAAGGGAGTAGAGGTCAGGGCCAGGCCATGGGAGGGGCCTTGTGGAACAGAGCTGGCACCCAGGGAGGGAGTTTTGGGATGGGGCCGGACCCACCTCACAAGTACTGATCTCCATCAGTGGGAAGCTGTCCCCTTCTGTCCCCACCAGGACCTGTAAGCTCTCTTCACCCTGAGGGGCAGACAAAGGGATGGGAGAAGGGAGGGCAAGTGGGTCCCTTACTGTGTTCTTTCTGCAGCCTCTAGACAGGTGCTCAGACTCCAGAGGTGTAAGGCAGCTCCACAGCTGGGACAGGCAGCCAGAAACAAGTCAGCAAATGTGTAAGTGCAGGTGGAGGCAAGGCCAAGGATGGCCACAAGTGGATGATAGGCCAGAAAGTAACAACGACCACCCCTAACCAACCAGTCCATGTGGAAACCTGCAGAAGGAGCCATCTATCAGGAGAGACGGCCCCTTTCCACAGAGGGAGGAGGTGCAGATAGGTGTCACAGCAGGGGAGCTGGTGAGCAGTGGGTGGGTGAAGAGACAGGGACCTTGGGGCATCAGGAAGGTGCAGGTCAGACCCTGTACTCCTACATTGCTGGACGTGCATGCAGTGAAGCACAAACTCAGGGAACGTTTCACACTGTGTTTAGACTTAGGCTCCTACACCCCCACTTGGCAGAGCAGCTAAGTGCACAACCGTTCACATTAATACTTTGGAGAGCCCGAAGCCACTGAGGGGGCTGGAACTCCAAGATGTGCTGAGCCCAGGAAGAGTCAGCCCAGGGAAAACAAGAGGCATGTGGGGTATGTCCCTGCCCCCGAAGACCCTGAGCTGGCTGTAGGACTTCAGGTGGCTGCTGTTAATTATGAATGGATCTCAGATCCAGCCAGTTCTCCCTCTTGCTGTGGGCTGGACTTGTGCTCAGAGAAGAATGTGGCAGGAGACAGCATCGCTTTGAAGAGGGGACCCCAGCAGACACTCTGACCAGGCCAGGTGGGCCAAGGTTGCCTGCAGTGTTAGGACATCAGGCAGCCTTGACAGGATGCTGGAAATAGGACACAACCCCTCCCCTAAACCAGTCCTTCTACAGTGAGAAGACCACAGGCAAGCTGAGAGGGACACATCAGGACATGCAAACACAGATTCAGGTCACCAGGAGGGTACTGAGCGACCCTCGCAAGGAGGGGAAAGGACACATGCAGGGGCGACACTGGTGTTGGGATCATCTGGAATCCTCTGAGCAGCGTGTCTTCATGAGACATGGCCATCAGAGGAAACCACACCATTTTCCTGACTCTGTCAAAGCTAAAACCATCTCACATAATAATATTTTTAAAAGCAAGATTCAAATGCTTACTTGCTACATAGTACAGTTTTGGCATTGTGAAAAGCAGGTAACAAAGCTTTGCTTTTCAGAAATAGTGTGGATGGGATAAAGCTGCAACATGATGGAGGAGTCAGGGCAGGGTTCTGCAGTCCCGGTGGGTGCTGGGTGCTCTGCAGGGAGGGGTAGACAGGACGGGTCACCAAGCAAGCTTTTTCCAAACATAGTGGGGGCGGTTGGGGAGACTCCAACAGCAGGGAGCCCTGGGCTAGTCGGATTGTGGGTGGTGGAACAGGCTGTGGAGACTGAGCCTGTCCATGCCCCACATGAGGGCCCTGGCAGCATCCTGGCTGGCAACTTCAGGGTTGGCACAGGAACCCTGTGCACCACCAGTCTCAGAGGGAACAGGCCTCTCTCGGCACCCTCCCTCTCCCTCACTGTGGCACATCACCCAAAGTGAAGCTGCTCTCCTGGCCACACAGTGGCCCGGGCCTGACCCTGTGCCACATCACCCCACAGCCAGGACCTTGCTCTTGCTGGTCCCCACCTGCATTTCCTGCCCTTCTCAACCACATTCCTGCCACCTCCTCCAGAAAGGGTCACTTGACTGCTCCAGCCAGTAGGCCCTCCAGGACTGCCAGTAATAAGGCCACTAAGTCACATTTGCATTTCAGATAAACAGCAGGTGCCAGGGGCCCAGGATTTAGCTCAGTGGTTCCGCCACCTGCCTTGCAGCACAAGGAGCCAAGTTCAATCCCCAGTACCAAAAAAAAAAAAAAAAAACCAAAAAAACCAACAAAACAAAAAAACATCAGGTGCCTTGTCTTTTTTCTTTTATTTAGTACTGGAGATTGAACTCAGGTCCTACAGGCTGAGCTACAAACCCCAGCTCTTTCTATTTTTCACTTTGAGACGGGTTTTCACTAAATTGCTAATTATTCAGGCTGGGCTTGAACTTTTCATCCTCCTGACCCAGCCTCCCAGAGTGTGAAGATTGCAGATAGGCACTACCACACCCGACTCAACAGATGCCTTTTCATGTAAGTATAACAATGATTGCCTGGGACATACCTATACAGAAAAAAAAATGGTTGTTTATCTGGAAATCCTTTTTTTTTTTTTAATCTGGAAATCTGTTCATGGCTTTGTGCTGCTGAGTCTGCACCCCTACTCCAGCCCTGCCTTGTCTGGACCACAGAAGCTGGAAAATGATTGTATCGGCAGCAGGGTGCTGTGCATGTGCTCTGAGGGGCCTGAAGCCACACTTTGCCCATCCTGGGTGTCCCCTCCCAAGGTGCAGTTCCCACTGTCCTCCACCCACCCCAGATTCCTGGGCTCCCTGGCTGCCACCCCCAGCACACAGAGCCTGGACTCAAGTGTGGCCTGCAGTAACTAAAACTTCTGCCAGGCGTGGTGGCACACGTCTATAATCCCAGCACTCAGGAGGCTGAGGCAGGAGGATTGCTGCGAGTTCAAGACCAACCGGGGCTACACAGTGAGTTCCAGGTCAGTCTCAACTACATAGTGAGACTCTGTCTCAAAAAACCAAAAAACGAGTTCAAGCAACCGGGGCTACACAGTGAGTTCCAGGTCAGTCTCAACTACATAGTGAGACTCTGTCTCAAAAAACCAAAAACAAAACAAAATAAAACTTCCCCAGTCCTGATTCGGGAAAAACCTGCACTCAGACAGGGGTGCAGACAGGGACGGCACCCCTCCATGGTCTCAGGAAAGGGGACAAAGTCTCAACCAGACATGACTGGCCAGGAGCTCTGGTGTCGCCAGTCAACCCACTGAGCAGTTCAGCAGGTGAGTTGGTGAGTGAAATGGGTCTTCATGCGTTTAAATTTGGCCTTGGGAAGGACCCCCCCATCCAGAACCCCTTGACGCCAGCCCAAAGCTACAAAACATGTAGGACAAGTAAGGGGGTCATGAGACCAGAGTGGAGTTTGGAGACAAGGCTAAGGAGGAGTCTGAGACAAGGAGCAACCTGAGGCCATTCTGAGAGGCTATCCCTGGCGAGCCCCAGCAATGAGGCACGGAGAACTAGGGGCTGTGGAATGCCAGGCCCAGCCTTACCATCAGCAGACCTGAGAGGACAGCCAGCCCTGGCTCTGATGTTCCCAACCCTCTCCTGAGCCTTAGTTTCCTCATCTGTAGCATGGTGTGGCATCACTCCTACTTCACAGTCACCTAATGATAGGCACAGGCAGGAAGAGGATGGACAAGGCCACACACCTGGCCATGGGGCTTCATGTGTCCTCCCCTCCCACCCACCGACTTTACAGGCCAGGCTCCTGGTGTACCAAACTGTTGTGTGGGGCTGAGAGCCAATGGTGCAACCTCTGGAACCCAGGGATCAGAGCTCCTAGCCACCGCTGTATAGAACAACAGTGCTGGGATCCTGCTTCCACGGTCACTTGGCTAGCCTCCAGGTCAGGGAGGGCAGAGGGGCCAGCTGTGCAGCTCTGACGCTCTCCAGCACCAACCAGGCCCAGCCAGTGGGCCACACAATGCACACGTGTGTACGTCCCAGCTGCACACCTGTGGCCTCGTCACCCTGCCTGAAGGCCCCTCATCCCTCACGTCACAGTCAGACCTGGTGCATTCTGCAGTGTCCTCATCCACAGGGGGGACCCTGTACCCTCCCTGCTGTGCAGAATCCACCCTCACCGCCTGGGGCACCCAGCGGGGCCCTCTTTCCACCTGCCCTATGTGTCCTGCCTCCCTCCAGGGTCCAGCACCACCTGCCATCGGTCAGCTCATCTTTCCCTGCCCCTGCCCAGATGATGAGGTAGCTTGTTCCAAGAATCATGAGTGGACACCAAAGGCTGGAGGGGTGGTGGCTACTGGGAGGGTGGTGACCCAGAGCTTGGCCTTGTAGGGCAAGAGGTTGGCAGAAGGCAAGTATGGGCAGCATTCCTGGGAGAGAAATATGTGTGTGGGCTGTTTCTGAGAGGCAAGGTACAGTTGGTGCCTGGGACTCTGTTCTCAGCACTTCCAGGGTCTCAGTCCTTAACACCTCTGAGAATTGATAGCTACTACTTGTTGTGACCAACTACTCAGCACCTCTGAGGGCTTGGTAGTTACTATTCTCAGGGACTCAGTCCTCAACACTTTCAAGGACTCAGTCCTCAGCACCTTTGGAAACTTGGCAGTTACCACTCCTCAGCACAGTCCTCAGCACTTCAGCTTTGCAGAAGCATAAAGGGCAAGAAGGGAGCCACCAGGAGATGAAGCTGGAGGTGAGCAGAAGCCAGATCAGGGAAGGCTGCTCTCAGGGAGCTTGGAGCTCAGCAGAAGCAATGGGGAGCCACAGAAAAAAACCTGACAGGAAGCACCAGTCCTCTGAGTTACCAAGGACTGATATGCTCACTCAGCAAGCAGGGGCTGCTCCCCACCTACCTAGCCAGCCCAGTCTCTCCTTGCTCTCTTGGGCAGCAGGGCTGACAGGAGGACACTGGGGCCACACTAAGCAGCAGGTGCCAGAGCTGGATGTGGGCAGAGACGGAAGGAGTAACCAGCCTCAGCCACATCTAGAGGCTGGGGCTAAGAGGAGGCTGGTTTCACTCTCCTCCTCTCTGGGACTCCTCCCTAGGTCTGCCAGGTGCTGGCCCCTGAGCAGGTGACCTCCTCCCTGCCAGGGAGGAGAAAGCCCATTGTCCTGGAGGTCTCCTGTGCCCCAGCCCTTTACTGTGCATAGCAGACTCAGCATCCTGCATCCCAAAGGGGGCCTGCAGAGCCTGGCTGGACACTTGGGCGCCAGCACCTGGAGCCCACAGGCCACCAGGGCACAGGTAAGGGACAGCAGCAGGTCAGCCCCAGGCACCTGAAGGACTCACACAGGAGTCCCTGGAGCCCAACCCTGGGATCTCTAAAACTGCAGGGAGTAGGGAGAGCCACCCTCCTGGGTTCTGCCCAGGGTCCCTCACCCTGGCAGGCTTCCAGGACCCCCAGGGTATGTCCTACAAGACTAGGGGCAGAGCAGGCTGAGCTCACCTGCATGCTGGGCAAGGGCTGCCTGCCGATCCAAGGAGTCCACTGGGCTGGTGTGGTTCCAGTGCCTGCCACCCAGAGTGGCCGTCAGGTGCAGACAGTGCTGCCTACTTCCGTGTGGGGCCTGGCCTCTCTCCCCTTGCCGCACCCAGGAGTCCTGGGGAGGAGCCAGAGGCTGTCACACCACTCCCTCCAGAAAGGGACAAGTGGGAAAAGGATGTGCTGTAAACTAGGGTCATGACACCCTAGGCTAGAGGAAGTGGAGGAGCAGGGGACCCCCCCACAGAGACCCACCATGATGGTACCTCAGTCCGCTCAGAGCCCAGCCCCAGACCCAAACCTCCTCTCCATTCCCAAAGGGGAAACAGGCAAGAGGAGAGGAGAAATCCTGAGAGAACCTGACTTCCACAGGCCCAGGCCAGTGGTGACCCAGGGAGAAGGGATCTCGGGACAGTGATGGCATCCATGTCCCAGGCCAGCAGCCCATCCAAGGCAGCTACTGCTGACATGGAGCTGAGGAGTCACAGGGCCACCTGAGAAAGAGGACAGCATCCAAAGAGTGTGGTAACCACAGGGTCTGTGACAAGACAACATGTGTGGTAAAGGGGTCCTGAGGAGGTTTACTGGTCAGGGATGTGATGGATCACTCAGGGCAATGAAGGGTTTCTTAGCTTGGCTGGAAACTTAAGGACTCAGGGCTGTGGCAGGACACAAACACCAAAACGCACGGCTCAGCCACAGGAACGAGGGCACCCATGGTGTGGAAGTGGTGCAGAGCACCCACATGTGAGGGGTTGGGGACTCCCAGGTGTGAGGGTGGGGCAGCACCCAGGTGTGAGAGGGACATGGGCATCCTGTCAAGGTTCACTGTCAGCCTGGCGTCCTTCTCCCTGGTTACAGGCCTTGGCCTCCATATGTTCACCTGTGCTCCCAAAAGGTACCACATACCCCTCCGTGGTCAGAAAACTGAGGTGGCACAGGTAGGGACGGGAACTGGCATACAGGACTGTGCAGCTCTGCACAGCAAGCCCAGATGAAACCGAAATGGGAAGCCAGCTCATGTACTTCACCTGTAAGGAAGTCTGGAGTTGGCAGTCCATGACCGGCATGCTCTTGGCATGTGTGCGCACATGTGTGTATTACTGGAGATTGTACCCAGGGAGCAGTGAGTTACTTCCCTAGTCCTTTTTTATTTTTTGAAACAAGGTCTCACTAAATTGCTAAATTGCCCAGACTGGCCATGAACTTGTGATCCTCCCAAGCTAGCCTCCAAAGTAGCTGGGATTGTAGGTGTGTGCCACGAAGCACAGCTCAGAATCCCTTTAACGTGTTACTTAAACACCTGGTCTCACCACACAGTCTAAGATGGCTGTTCAAACCCCACGCATCACATCCACATTCCAGGCAGCAGGAGAGGAAAGGTGAAGGGCACCCCACCCTTCTGATGGCTAATCATATGACCACACCTTATTGCAAGTAAGCCTGGGGAGTAAGGATGAAAGCAAAGGACTTGGGGCACCTGCTCCCTCTGCAATGCTGAGTGAGAGTCCAGTCAGCAAGGGCTGTTGAGCACAGGAGTTCAAACTCGGGTCTGTACCACCAGTATCTCTCCCAGCCCCCAGCCTAAACTGCCACCATCAGGGATACTGTGTTTATATTTCTATTGTGCTACAACAACCTGCCAGCCACTCCCAGGTCTACCCCTCCCAGGGTGCCTGCACACTGCACTTTTTCAAGGACTTTACTGGGTTTTCCAGATTCTATTGCCTCAGAAACCAGATACCTTTCTCCTCATTTCCATCCTCCAAGGGCAGCACAAGAGGGAAACTAAACACTGCCGACCTACAGGAAGCTGGGCGCTGGCTTCTCCCACCTCAGCGTTCCACACTCAGGAAAGGGTGCAAAGTCAGTTTAAGCCTCCTGTGCCATCCAGGGAGCAGATAAGCCTGCAAGAAGCATCAAAGCCCTAACACTGCTGGTATTTCAGCCCATTTATCTCACCTTTTGTAAACTGTCCTAAGGGGGAAAATTAAAAATTAATGAAAATATATATAAATATGTCCTTTGCATCCAAAATCGTAAAGCACCTAGATATACAACAAACTCGTAACGCCTTTAGAAGCATTACTGCTGACTGACTTTATTATTGCATTACAGTATTTAAACCTTATTTTCCCCGGGCTCAATCTTAGGCTTTGGCCTCTTGTCTAGATCATGGCTGGGAGAAAGTAATGGTACTGAGGTGACTCCAGCAGGCAGTGCATCGGCACAGCTGCCCTGCCCTTCGTGGGGAGAACCTTGGTCAGGACACGTGGGACTCCTGCTCTTTCCTAGTGGACCCTAGACCTTGTCCTTCCTCCTCCACCAAGGGCAGCAAGGCTGCTGACGATGCCCACTTCTAGCCAGGGGCTGGTGTCCATCTGGAGAGTTCAGGATGCCAAGGTCCAAAGGTGCCCAAGGAACTCCCAGGCAGCAGTGGCACTGCCTGCTTTTACCTTCACTCTTGGGATCTTCACCCTATCCTCCTTCCTTGGGACACATCTAGCCAACCCAGTGGCCAGGGACAGGAGGCCTTCCAGAGGCAGCACCTCCAGGTGAGTCTGGTGGGTGTCCCGGGAACCCATTTTCTGTCTTCTTTCTAGCTATCCTGCGAATTTCCCAGCCGGAGGTCCTGCAGGGAGACCCCTCAGCAGGCAGGGCACCCTCAAGCAGGTGGCTGGGGCGGGGTGGGGGTGGGGTTGTCTCCCAGCAGGGACACTGTGTCTCTCTGCTCCTGCCTCGGTCCTGGAGCTCACAGTCCTACATGCAGGCTCGAGAAGGAGACCCTGGATGGCTCCCCTTCTCACAGTGCCACACTGGGGATGGAGTCACCGTGCTCTCCCGTCCTCGAAACTATTTTTAGACGGAATTTCCACTATTCCACCCTTTACCACCAGGAATGGAACCGAGGCCACGCCCACTGTCCCCAGCCGAACCGGCCGCTTCCTTTCCACCTTGCCTGTCCCAGTCCCCTTCCCGGGGGCCCGAGTACATGGGCAAGGCGGTGGCGAGAAGGAGCTGAACCCAGAGTCGCCGACATTTCTGTGCCTGATTCTCCAGCTCTAACGATGCAAAAATGGAACCGAACGAGTAGTGAAGATCTCAAGTTAGCGTTTTCAGGGCGCTGGAAATTCATCAGCACAGGGTCAAGGCTCGGTGGAGATTGGGAGCTAACGCGTAGGGTCCCTCCGGTATGCTAGCAGTCCAGGGCTCACAGAAGACGGGGCCCCCCAGACCCCGCCCCTCCTGCCCCTCGACCCCGCCCCCCTGCAGTGCGCCTGCGTCGGTTTCTCAGGTCGGGTCCTCAATAGAGATCCTCACGGACCAGCTCACTAGACTCCAGGCGACCCAGGGGCACTGCCCCGGCTGGGCGGCGGAGGGCAGCGGCCTACACCTCGGTCAGGATTCCAGAGTCTGTTAAGAGCATTTACGGGCTTGCAGCCCACCTTCATGCCCTCAGAGTACAGTACTTTCACAGGTAGGTTCGAGAAAGCTGCAAGTACCAAACCCTAACCAAAATGAGGTGGGGGCGTTGCTCGGAATCCCTATCCCTTGCGGGACACCTGCACTTTGCGCTGGTCTGGTCGAAGGCAGAACCCCTTTTGAGATGAGGTTTTCAGGTACTGTATACTGTGAGCAAGCCAGCCCCTGCAGTCAGTTCCTGAGATTAGGGCTTGCTTTCAAACCTGTTTCCCTGATTTCTTCTCTGTCTTTAAAGGTGGCCTTTTGTCTCAATTTCTTTGTCACTATGACAAGTGTACCCTGGGTTATGACTCCTTTGCTAGTCCCATTTTAAAAGTTTTGTTTTAGAAGGCATGTGAGAGATGAGTGTTTTCTTTCACATTAACTGGTGAACATTTTAATCATCTTTTTAGTACTCATTGCCCTCTGCTGAGTTAGAATCATCCTTGGTCTTCACATCTTTTTCATCTGAGTCCTTTCTTCCTGGGAATTCTTTCCAGATAGTTCTTGTAGGTTTAGCTTCGGGGGAGAAGTTTGAATTTTCTTAGGCAGGCTGGGCTGTAGCTTAAAGTAGATACTTGCCTAGTGTGTACAAAGGCCTGGGTTTGATCTCCAGCACTGAAGAAAAAAAAAAAAAAAGG
>NW_022900928.1:312990-314959 GCF_012274545.1 Fukomys damarensis
ACACACACACACACACACACACACACACACACACACCCCTTTACTGCCCCCCTACTGGCTTCTGCAACTCCTCTCCCTCCCCCCATTCTTTTCAGACAGGCTCTCATTACATAGCCTAGGCTGGCTTCCAGCTTTCAGTCATTCTGCCTCAGCCTCCCAAGTGCTGGAATTACAGTCATGCACTACCACATCTACTCAGACTCCCCTCTCTTTGGTTCAGGAACACAGATAAGACTGACACAGAGACCACAATAGGGTCAAAGGACCAACAAACTCCTGGTCCCTTATCCTATCACTCATTAAAAGTTTAGGTATTTAAAAGAAGTTTTTTCTAAGAAACAGTGACTCTTCACTTGGGCCTACAGATACCCAATAAAAAACTAAAAGCAGAACAAAACTTGACCTTCATTTTGTAAAATTTTGAGTCCAATCCCTTCTCAGCTCTGCATGTAGACATATCAGTCATTAGGTGTCTAAAAGCTGGCAAACTTGATTAGCCCTAAATTTGCATAACCTATCTCATCCCTCTTGAAGACTGAGGACAGTCTTAAAAATTTGTTCCTTGTTTTGTTTTTTTGAGACAGGATATAACTCTGAACTCACTATGTAGCCCAGCTGGTCTTAAACTCAGATTTCTGCCTCCACCTCCCAAATGCTGGGAGTGCACAAGGTAATTTTCAGGGACATTCAACTACACTCAGAAGTCTCCATTACCCTGAACCTGCCGTCATGTTGGATTCCAGCAGAGCCTCACAGGACTGAGACTCCTCAAGAGGAAACAGTCATCCCATGGAAACAAAACTGCCCCCCGACAAGCCAGAAATTTTTCTGGAGTTAGGAAACCAAGAATGAGATCATGATCAACCAGACCCGTCTTTCACAGTACCCATAAGGCCCTTTCCAGTCTCTGTCCCTTCAGTTCCTCAAACTGAAGTCCCTTCCCTATTTCCTTTTACTCTCCTTTGTTAGGGGGCTTGATCTTTGTCAGAGGTGTGCTGTACTGCCTTTTTTGTTGTTGTTGTTGTTGTTGTTTTTGGTTTTTGTGGTTTTTTTTGTAGGGTTTTTGTAGCTGTAATCAAACTCAGAGCCCTCAGAGCCTCGAGCTTACCAGGCAGGCACTGCACCACTGAGTTATATTGCCGGCCCTTCTTACTTTCCAGTTAAAACTATTTTCCCCTGTAAATTCTTGCTTAATGCGTAAGTTTTAATTTCCATTATCACTGAAGCATGGACCTGGGAAGCCGGTGACAGGCAAGTCCCGGATCCCCCTCTCTTAAAAAGAGACGGGATTCTTTTTCAGGTTGACTCTTGTAGCCACAGATTTGAGCCTTTTTCATCACCCAAAGGAGCCGATACCTTTGCACAGCGCAGCTCGTGCGGGCGCTCTTTTTGCACGGGCGTTTCCTACCAATGGGCGGGGTGTAATTTTTTTGCAACGGCCCCTTTCCCGCACGTTCCCAGCGTTGCACTTCTTTGAGCAGTAGTATAACCCGCTGGACACGCCACTTCTGTGTGACCCCACCCTTTCACAGGCAGTGGGTTCCTATCGCAGTATCTCGGGATCGCAGCCACGAGTGGTGGATACCAAGCTCCGAGGACGGTGTTCGCTTCTCTCCGGCGGCCGGGGCTACTTGGCAACTCTTTTTAACCTTTTGAGGAGCTAAGAGGTTGTCTTTCAAAGTTACTCAGACTAGTCATTTTATTTTATATTACTTATCTTATTTTTTATTATTTATTTGTTTGTTTGTTTATATTGCGGCGCCCCGACGTGTTAACAGTGGGAGCAGACCAAAGGCTGCAAGTTCGAACCAGAGAGACGCCGGAAGCAAACGTGTGGCGGTCACCTAGCAATCGGACGGCGTCCTCCCGGCAGGCCCTGCGCCCGGCACCCAGTGTCCCACGCGGCTCCGACGCGCACTACCAGTCCCACAATGCCCCGCAATCCCGCCCCTCTCTGCAGAGACCCCTC
>NW_022900928.1:315287-330379 GCF_012274545.1 Fukomys damarensis
CGGTCTCGGCGGTGAGCAGGCCAAGTAGTGGCCCCTCGGGGTCGGTCGAATGCAGTTCCCCGCGCTTCGGAAGGGTTCGGTTCCGGAACGAGCTCAAGTGGCTTTCCTGGCCTTCTCATCTGACGTTCGTGCCCCTTGAGTTTCCACTCTGCGGACCCGCACTCCTTAGCGGCCGCTGTAATCGCCCTGCTTCCCCCGTGCATGGCGTCAACTGGCCCCGTTAGCGTGGCATCTCACTGGGTGTCAGGGTTTGCTAGGCGTTGCGAAGCGAAAGCCCCACTGCTCTATTCAGTCCCATCTGTCCCTCCCATCCCCCCTTCCCGCCCCCGCTGCACAATTTGGCTCCAGCCAAGCCTTGAGGTCAGACGGCACCCTCTACCTTTAGCGAGAGGCCAGCCGAGGTTCTTCTGGGATTGAGGGGCTGGGTTGCAGGGCTCAGGAGCCCTGGCTGACAGGTCCCAGGTATGCTTCCTGTGACCTTGGGCAAACCCTTCACCTTTCCTCAATTGTGAGAAAGACAAAACCCATAGACCAGAAAGTGTGGTTGAAGAGAGAAAAGTCTTGACCCTTCTTTATCACAAAGTTCAGTTCCCATTTAGCTGAGCTACACTGGAGGCCCAGCGTGGGCTCTAGGGACAGGGGCCCAGGAAAATACACAGAGATAGACTATTCTCCAGGAAAGGAAAAACAGCTCTAAGAGAACTGACCTGTGATCTTGTCACAGCAAGTCTAATCCTGGGGCTGGTGGCCTGGGGGCCCAGTGGTTCAGCCACCTGCCTTGAAAGCACAAGGTCCCAAGTTCAATCCCATACCAAAAAAATCATGGGGGTGGGAGGCTGGTAGGGGAGGGATTGTACCTTTCAGGGAAAGGTGCCAGATCTCTGAGGGACCCTGTCATGATCTGGCTTGTATTTCTGGCTTGCAAGTAGGAGTAGCAGGTGAAGCTCTGGAAAGATATGGTCAAGTGGTAGGAAGGCTGGGATGGCGGGTGGCTATATTTGTCATCACCAACCCTGGGCTATGATCAGCCAGCCCTGCCTTGGGAAATACGCTGGTGGCTGTGGAGCCATAGAAAAGGAGAAAAGGCTGGTGTGTCTCAAGTCGGTGGGGTGTGGCCACAGAGTTGGTGCCCTGTGGATTCGCTAACCTTCAGGGCCTTGTCATCATCCCATGTCCTGCTATGCCCCTCAGGTAAGACTGTCTGTCCTCCTATTACATCTTCTAGAACCCCTGGGGATGCAGAATCCTGGAGGAAGTAGTTGGGCTCACTTTCCACATTTCATATTCATTATTTGTTTATTGAGCCACCCACCCAACACATTTTGGGACCCTTACTGGGTGCTATTAGCATTTAGGGGGCACAGCAAAGAACTAAATGAGTGCTTAGACTCTGGCATAGCCTGAACTTGAGAAAGTGCTGGCTGAAGGGAAAATGAGAAGCAGCAGAAGTCAGAAAACACTTTTCTCCCAGCTTCAAGAAAGCCTGTACTGGTCTCTGAAAGCATAGACTAGCAGCCTCCTGGGCTCTGCTCACAGGGATACTTGGGGCACAGATACCTGGCAGTAGCAGAGCCTACCCGTGGAAAGTGTTGAGGCCAGAAGACTTTCCGGAGGATATAGCCAGCCTAGTGTCAGGTACCACCTTTGTGCATCTCCTAGGCAGGTGGTTCCCCCTCCCCAAGCTCATTGCAGAGGAGCATGGGGCAAGTTCTTGCTGCATCTTGGGTAAGGAGAGCTTTATGATTCCTCATAGAGATGACCAGGAGCTTCCCTAGTAAAAAAACAACTCATGCTCCCTGCAGAGCCGTGCCGCCAAGCTCTTCTCAGTACCCCATCACAGTCTTGCTATGCTAGGAATTTTTTTTTTTTAACTCTTATTTCGTGTCGTAGAGATTTTTCATTTTATGATTCTGGGGATCAAACCCAAGTTCTCTTGCATATTATGTAAATGTTTTATACTGAGCTACATCCCTAGCCTGTGTTTTATAGGACATTAATAATGAATGTTATAAAAGTTAACATGAAATAAAAATAACTTATGGGCCATTGGTGGCCTGTTATCTCAACACATGGGAGGCTGAGAAAGGAGGATTTTGAGTTTAAGGCCAGACCAGCCTGGACTATTTAGTAGTAAGACCTTGTCTCAAGCATCACCTTTTCCAGTGAAACTCAAAAAATGTATGTTTGTAGAAATGACTAAGTTCCAAAATTAACAGAAGAAATTGTTTTTCTTTAGTGTGGGGACATGGCCAAGGACTAAATGGTTAACCTATAGGGCAAAAGTACCCGGGCTCTCTGAGGAGTGAATGGTTAAATAAGTTTAGATGGTGAAGCATGCTGTGTCTGACCATTGTCCTTCCCTTTTCCTCAGCAAACTGCCTAGCCTTGAGACAGTTCCTTGCATAAACTGCTTTTTTCCTGTTTTTCCTCTTATGCTGAGATTCTAAATAAAAACTGTTACCTGGGAGTGTCCTTTACACTGGGTGTTCTCTGTAGAGATGGCCCCTCTGGGACAAGTCTCGTCTCCTGACTACTGTAATTTTTCCATCCTCTGTGCCACCACAGTTACACATTGTGACACTTTCAGTACTGAGGATTGGACCCAGGGTATTCACACTGAGCTACATCCCCAGCCTTTTTTCTTTTTTATTTTGAGATAGGATCTGGATAAGTTGCCCAAGTGGGACTCAAACTTGTGATCTTTCTGCCTTTGCCTCCCAGTCCTGGGATAATGAGTGTATACCACACTGTGGAGCCAAAGGAAACTTTTGTGTAATCCAAAGCCTTGTATTTAGACTTTATTTTCAAAGACAGTTGAGCTCCTTTGGAGCCAGTGACAGCTGGTATGTGCAAAGATTTGGGTTTTATTACTTTTTTTTTTGTACGGGGGATTGAGCTCAGGACCTCATGCTTGCCAGGCAGGTGCTGTGCCACTAAGCTACATCCCTGGCCAGGTTTTGAGTTTTGGTAATTACTTATTAGCCACGGGACCTGCAATTTGGGTCACAGGTGGCAAGGGTTCTGCCTCCTGCACCATTATAGTGTGATGTGGCTGTCCAGTAGAGAAGCTCTGGGAATGTTAGGGCCACATACTCAGAGGCATTGCACGAAGCTCGGTCCACCACACCTTTAAAACTTGTCTGAGGGCCAGGGATTTGGCCCAGTGGTGGTGTCACCTGTCTCTCAAGTGCAGTCTTGAGTTTGATCCCCAGTACCAAAAATTTAAAAATTAAAAATAAATAAAATTGATCTGAAGAACTTTGCAGACCATCACCCTGGAGAGACATATGTGAACATTGTCCCTGATGATGAAGCACTGTGGGTACCCACACTCTAAACAGCTACCACCAGAGTGAGGTCTGGACACATTGAGAATTTTTATCTTGTGTCTTAGAACTTGGTGCTCTAGTGAGCCTTCTCCATGACTTGGGACTCCGTTGTATCCGTATCTTATTTGGCCCTGCAGCCTCAAAAGTACCTCGGTGATCTTAGGTACCCCAGCTTCCAGAAGATGACGTTCTCAGCCCCTGTGGGTTAGGGCTTTCCCAGCTTTGCCCACATCTGGGAAGCATGACTGGCCAATTGATGTCTTTTTGGTCTTCCTGGCCATTGGGCCAGAAGAGCAGTGTCACAGCCTGGGAGCCTCTTGCAGGCATTGGGCAAGCCTGACTTTTTCTTGGCAGTGCCTTCATGCTCTCCTCATTGGTCTTGGCAAACCTGCCTTCCTACCATTCAGCGTGATGAGTGTGGTCATCTCTAAAGAGAGACAACTGGATATTTTCCACTCCTGTAAGGGACCCAGTCCTCATGCCCTCCCCTTATAGAGTGACTAGTTCTGAGCCTAATCATGAGACACAGACCAGGATACTGCAGGACCAGGGCAAACAGGGAAGGTGAAAAGAGATGCCATTGTGCACACCTGTCTCTTAGGTGGGGCAGGGGTGCCCATCTCAGGAGTCATTCATTTATTTCCATGTGTGTAGATGCACATATTCTGTGTGCAGGCAAGAAACAATGAGATGGATTTGCTTTCCAGCAGAAGTTGATTCTACAGTTTTGAAGTCTGTCCTTCTGTAAGTCTGATGTGCTGCTTGTCTGACCCACTGTCCTTCTACTTGCTGTGGAAAGGATAGAATTGGGTCCTCCTTATTCCTGCTTCTGCTTCCCCAGAGCCAGAGGGTCCAGGCACTCTGACTTCTTGAGTGACAGGGTGAACATTTACCTCAAAAGGCAAAAAGTTATTTATTTTCTAGGTGTTTTGTTTGTTCATTTGTTTGGTTAGTTGGTTTGTTTTGCAATACCTTGAACCCAAGGCCTTTGCACTGAGCTATATCCCCAGCCCTTTGTATTTTTTATTTCGAGACAGGGTCCTACTATGTTGCTAAATGGCCCAGGTTGGGCTTGAACTTGCAATCCTTCCAGTTCAGCCTCCCAGAGTGTTGAGATTATGGATGTGTACCACCTTGCCCAGATTTTAGATGATCTTCATGGGGTTTTACTGAAGAAGGGCTTAAGGCAGAGTCTTATGTACTTCAGGCTGGCCTCGAACTTGCTGTGTAACCCAGGCTAGCCTTGACCTCAGGATCCTCATGCCTCAACCTCCTGAGTGCCAGGATTACAGGCCTGTGCCACCACGTCCAGCTCAATCTTTGTGTTTTTAGCAAATGCAAATATTGGGGTCCCGCTGAGCATAGTGGCACATTCCTGTAATCTCAGCACTTGGGAGACTGAGGCAAGAGGATTGCTGTGAGTTCGAGACCAGCCTGAACTTCATAGTGAGACCTTGTCTAAAAAAAAAAAAAAGATTGTACTCCTTATGAGGCTCAGTGGATGATCAGAGCTTCCCTAGCTAGCTGACCACTGGAAAGACTATAAGATCACTGTTAGTGGAAAGGAATAGTGAAACAAACAAAAACCAAAGCATTGGGCTGGGGATCTGGCTCAGAGATTCCACCACCTGCCTCGCAAGCGCAAGGGCCCGAGTCTGATCCCCGGTAATAAAAAACAAAAAAACAAAACAAACAAAGCATTGAAATCCTTTTTAAGACAAGCTTTAATTTAACTTAATTTTTGTTTTGTGCTGGGGATCAAACTCAGGCCCTTGCACTTGCAAGGCAGGCGGCAGCACCACTAAGCTAAATCCCCGGCTCTTAAGACAAGCTTTAACTTTAACTGAAGTTAACATCTGTCCATGCTGTGAGTACTGTGGAGTGAAGATATACAGGGCCTTTTAGCATCCAGCCGGGACCCTGTCCTGTACAGGGAGATTTGGTGCATGTCATGTGAGAATTTGGTGATGTGGTTTGTGCTCTGACCCTGCCTGTATGTTTTTGGATTGCAGGCGAGCCCATACCTTAACTGTGTTGTTCATCCTCACCTGTGCACTGGGCTATGTGACTCTCCTGGAAGAAACACCTCAGGACACAGCCTATAACACCAAGAGGTAACTGGTGTCTGGCATGGAGGGTGGGTTGTCCTTATTGTCCTCAGGTTGCCAGGGCTCCTTGCCTCCTGCTTGTGTTTCTGAGGTATCAACTGTCAGAGGTACCCTTGGAGCCACATGGTGTTCCCTGCCCAGGAATGGTCACTAGGACCCTGGCCACAGCTTGCACTGCAGAGACAGGAATGTGCTCTAGCACCTCCTGGGTGGCCCTCTGAGCTGGCGCTGTTCTAGAGTGGCATTGATACTAACATTTTAAAAATATTTAAACCACTTCAGGACGCCAGGTGGATATCCAGTGGCCACCTGTGACTTCACTTCCCAGGATTCTCTGCACCAGACCAGTCACGAGGGTGGTCCTTGCCTGGATTGCATGGTCCCTGGCGCTGTTCTCTAGTGTATGACACAGCTGACTCTAGAGTTCATTTGTTTGTTCTGAGTTTTCTGAACATCAGACTGATCTCTCTTGTTGCTCCTCTGGTCCTTAGCCTAGGTGCTTTCTGCTATCAGGGACTATCTGATGCTGTGGTGGGGACAGAGGTGGAGCAATGTGCCCAAGGCCCATCAAGGCAAGGGCCACGAGGCAGCCTTGTTTTGTGGCCCCCAGGCTTGTGGGATGTGGTCGGTCAGAAGCTCTGAGCCAGCACTTTGCTTTTGAACAGCGAGGGCTTTAGTGTCTGTCGTGAAGATTAGGTAGCATTGTCAGTGGGTGTGATGTGGACATATGGGTGTGGTTGGGACACCCCTCTAGGGATCAGTGATCTGTGAGGGCAGCTGTACCACACTGCACTTCACCATGAGTGTGGTAAGCTTGGGGACATGAGGTGCTTAACTGTCTGTCCACCCACAGTGGACCTAACAAAGCTCACATCCTTGGTAAACCAGGGCTTCTGGTGCAGAGTTACTGTCAGACTGCACGAGAGCAGCCACTCCTCCGGACCTCTGCCCTTTCCTTTCCTGATTGCTCCTGGCCTGTGCTCTCTGGATTTTCCTCCCAGCTGCCAGTCAGCTTTATTGGCTCTTCCTGTTTTTCCTGTATCTTAGGTACCAGATTGCTCAGAGGCCCGTTCCATCTGTTATGTCCAGCCATTCTGAGCCTCATCTGCAGGCACACCTGGCCATTTTTCTTTCTCAGACCGGCCCTGAGTTGTAGGTAGCCAGTAGTGGATGAGGAGTCTATATTACCTCAGCCCCAGCTCCAGCTTTGCTGCACTGTTGCCTCTTGAGGGGCCACTTGGGGTGGACAGTGGTGTGCAGGCAGGGATGCTGTCAGCAGGAGCCTACATCTGCCCAGAGGGCTTTGAGAGCTGAGTTTTCCTGTGAATTCATCTCTTTGCCTTGGACATGGAGACATCTGTAGCATCTGCTGAGTATAACGGAAAGAAGAGTCCTAAGAGGAAGGACTTGGCCACACCTCAAGAAGAGTTTTCTAGGGGCAAGGGATGTAGTTTAGGCCCTGGGTTCAATACCTAGTACCAAAAATAACAACAAAAGAAGTTTTCCATGAGGCAAGTGAAATTGGTCAGAGATGTGCAGTTCCAATGTCACTGGGCAAAAATTGTCACAGGAAGAAGAAGTTACCCCTCCCCTGAAGATCCAGCTATGATCAGGATGTCCTGGGAAAGCCTCTAAGGATGCCACCAGATCCCTGCCAGATGAGTCACCAAGCCAAGCCCTGCCCCAGTCCCTGTCATCAGCACTGGGAAGACCAGAGCTGGAGGAGCCAGGGGCTCTTAACCCCACGGCTGTTGTGGCCCTATGTAAGCATAGTCCCCCTGCCGTCCCCCAGGGGATCTTGGGCACTTTTCACCTCCGAAGTCTGTATTTTGGGGACACTGGACATCTGTTTGTATACTTGCTGCTCTCCCCATTCCTCTTCAAGAGCATGAAGGACCTATCCCTGCTGCTGTAATTCTAAGGGTGAGGCCTGGAACCTGCTCTTGGCTCCTGTTAGGAGACTGGTCACCTCAGGTCACACTGCTCTGTCACCAGTGCTGCTGTCTTTTCCAAAGAAGTCACCATGGGTGCATCTGTCCTGGCTCCATTCTCACCACTTGCTGTGGACCCCCAGACTTCACACTGGAAACCTTTGGCAGCCCGGTGTCTCCTGCCCAGTTGCTCAGAGCACCTGGAGGTTTCACATAGAGAAAGACTTATTTTTGTCATACTGGGGATCAAACCGAGGGCCTCACACATATCAAGAAAGTGCTCTACCACTGAGGTATGCCCAAGATTTTTTTTCACAATACTGGGGATTGAACTAAGAGCCATTGCAGAGTGACATCATCATCCCCCCCGCTTTTAATCTTTCATTCTGAAACAGGGTCTAAGTAAGTTGCCCAGGTGTCTTTTTTTTTTAACTGGGGATTGAACTCAAGACCTTGCAATTTACATGCAGTTGCAGCACCACTAAGCCATATTCCTGGCCTTTTTGTTTTTTAATGAAAAAAATTTTAATAAAATAAGAGAATAATAATAGTTAATACATTGTGTATTGTTATCTCCAAAGTAGTTACTTACAGTACAAGACATAAACCAAAAGGATTCTTAAAAAAAGAAGCAAACAGGTGATAATGTAAGTTTCTTTTCAATAATTCAAGATAAACTAATAGTATAAATGAAACAAATTAGCATATGTATTAAAATATTTTTGAAACAACTTAGGTAATTTGGTAAAGTATTTGAACATCTCTTTACGTCCTATTTATGTTTTCTGTTTTTATTTGTATATTTTTATAAATTTTGTGTTACTTATGTAGGAGAAACTATGTGATGCTTGAGCTTGTGTGTCTGACTTATTTCACTTAACATTAAGTTCTCAGGTTGCATCCATTTACCTATAAGTGCTTCAGATTTTATCTTTATGGAAGCATAGTACTCAACGGGTTTGATCCCCGTGGTGTACAAATACTATAATATCCTTACCCATTCGTCTGTTGTTGGACATACACCCTGTTTCCAAGATCTACCTGTTATATAACTTGTGCTGCTATAAACATGGGTGTACATGTATTCCTGTAATATAATGACTTTAGCTCTCTTGGGAAGATACCTAGGAAGGGCATGATAGCTGAGCCAAATGGAATTTCTATTTTTAGGTTTTTGAGGAATCTCCACACTGATTTCCAGAATGGTTGTACCACTTTGCATTCCCACCAACAATGCAGAAGAGTTTTTCCCCACATCCTCTCCAGAACTTGTTATTAGATTTTTGACAGTGACGTTCTTTCTGGGGTAAATTGGTATCTCAGTGTAGTTTTTTTTGTTTTTTGTTGTTCGTTTGTTTTGGTACAGGAGATCGAACTCAGGACCTTGCACTTGTGAGGCTAAACACCCAGTGCCTGGTCCCTCCATGTACTTTTTTTTTGTTTTTTTGAGACAGGGTCTCACTATGTAGTTGAGACTGACCTAGAACTCGGGACCTTGCTTGCACTTGCAAGGCAGGCTTCGGCACCCCTGAGCTTGGTCCCCAGTGATGTACTTTTTTTTTTTTTTTTGGTACCAGGAATTGAACTTGGGTCTTTGTGCTTGCAAGGCAGGCCACCAAACCGCTGAGCTAAATCCCCAGCCCAACAGTATTTTGGTTTTGGTTTTGGTACCGGGGATTGAACTCGGGCCCTTGCAGTTGCAAGGCAGGCAGCGGAACCACTGAGCCAAATCCCTGGCCCTCAGTTGCCCATTTTTTTGACTGCGTCTTTTATTTGGGGGGGGGTCTAATTTTTTTGAGTTCTCTATATATTCTTGACCTTAGTCCTCTACCCATGGAAAAGCTGGTAAAAGTATTTTTCTCTTTCGTAGGTTGTTTCTGTACTCTGATATAATTATTTGTTGATTCTTGGTGGGCTTGAACTTGTGATCCTTCTGCCTCAGTTTGCCAGAGTGCTGAGATTACAGTGTGTGCCACTATCCCTGGCTCCAAGAATTTTTAAAATTTATACATAACAGACAGATAAGGGCCAGGATTTGGCTCAGTGTTTCTGTCGCCTGCCTCGCTAGCACAAGGACCCAAGTTCGATCCCTAGTACCAAAAAAACCAAACAAACAAACAAACATACAGATAAATAGATAGTTTTTTTTTGTTTTTGTTTTTTTTTGTACCTGGAATCAAACTCAGGACCTTGTGCTTGCAAGGCCGGTGGCAGAACCACTGAGCTAAATCCCCGGCCCTAATATGTATATTTTTAAAGTTAAAAATTTGGGAAACAAATTTGTTTTCATTAAGCTTTTTAATTTAAGCTTCTATATAATTTTTCTTTTTATGGATTTACTGGTTTGGTACTTGATTTTCAGTGTGTTTTTTTTTTTTGTGGATTTATTTATTTATTTATTTATTTTAATGACAGGATCTCGCTTTGTACTTCAAGCTGGCCCTGAACTATGTAGCCCAGTTTGGCCAAGAACTCACTGCAGTCCTCCTTCCTCAGCCTCCCGAGGGCTGGGATTACAGGTGTACACCACTGTACCCGGCACTTTTTCTGGATCTTTAAAACCGTTTCGTCATATAGCCCAATTGGCCTTGGACTTGCTATATAGCCTAAAGGTATGGTTCATGTGTTCTTACAGATGTGCACACATATGTGCCCACCACAAAGTGGTGACATGGAGCATTTTCTTTGCCAGCTGGCCCAGGCCTGTGCTACAGACATTGCCCTTGGCCTCAGTAGCACAGGTCTCGCTGTGTCATGCTTTGTAGAAGTAGGGCTGTTGTGTGTCCTCCCATGTCTGCATCTTCCCTGCAGAATGGTGGCCATGTGCCAGTGTGTGTCTCTGGGTGGACATGTACATTCAGCCTTCGTTTATCTGTGTGACCTTGCGGGAGAGGACAGGTTTTTCTTACCCTCATATTTATTTAATTTTTTATTGCATTTGCAAATTTAGTAAACTAGACCTCTGTACACATTGTAATCATATCAAACACATATTTACACACATTTAAATGTGAATAAAGTATCGATTATTTTTTGCCTATCTATAATAACAGTCAGATGTGGTATTATACACTTGTAATCCCAGCATTTAGGGGACTGAGGCAGGAGTATTGCTGTGAGTTTGAGGACAGTCTGGGCTACATAGTGAATCCAAGGCTTGTTTCTTTTTTTGTTTTAGAGACAGGGTCTCACTATGTAGTTGAAACTGACCTGGACCTTAGTAGCCCAGGCTAGTCTCAAACTCACAGTGATCCTCCTGCCTCAGCCTCCCGAGGGCTGGGATTACAGACATGTGCCACCACACCTGGCTCCAAGGCTTGTCTGAACTATATAGCTAGACCCTATTTCAGAAAACAAAAAGTCGAGTACACACTGTGATGATAGCACTGGACAGGAACAGTGCAGGGGCCGACACTATCAGCCTCAGTAATCCTGAGACAGGGTTCATGATGCAGAGCAGACCCCCACAGGAACACACTGGTCTGTGAGTGATGGGCCAGGCTATGTAGCAGGTGGGGGAACACAGCTGGGTGTCCACATGTTTACTTACTCTAACTACATTCACAGAGCTTTCCAAGATGGTTTATAAATTGGCCTACAACCACTGTGGAAATCAATATGGAGATACCTCAGAAAACTAGGATTAGAGGTCCCATTTGACCCAGCCATCCCTCTGCTGGGTATCTTTCCAAAAGAATTAAAAGGATCATATCACAGCGATATATGCTCACCTATGTTTATAGCAGCACAGTTTGTAATAGCTAAAACTTGAAAACAGACCGATTGCCCATCAACTGGATAAAAATGATGTGGTTTTTTTATAAAATAGAGTACTACTCAGCCACAAAGAATGAGAAACTAAAGACATAACTAAATGGATGCAAATTGAGGCCATACTCTTAAGTGAAATTAATAAGACACACGTGTAAATACTGAATAGTTTCTCTGGTGTGAAAGACTAAAAGTGTAAATAAGGTTCAAATTGTATAACTGATAATGTGAAATTAGGCCAGGGATTTAGCTCAGTGGTGACACCGCCTGCCTTGCAAGTGTAAAGACACGAGTTCAATCCCCAGTACCAAAAAAAAAAAACAAAAAAGAAATAGGAAGAAAAGATTTAAAGGAATAGGAGAAGTGGGAAGAATAGGGGAAAGGAAAGAAGGGAAAAGAAAAAATATGAGAAAAGGAAAAAATGGAAACAAAGTCTTTATAAATAGGGAAGGGTGAAGGGGAGGGCAGGGGAATGGGGATAAAATAAGAAACAAGACACATCGTGTAAAGGTGCAGGATCCCAGTGATGGAGGTGACTGTGCTGTATGCCTAAAAAGTACCAAGAAACTTAGTGAAAATACATACAATACATGCATTGGCCTAACTGCAGAATTATACGTCCTCTCAAGGAGAACACAGTGAGATGGCCCTGCACTTGGTGGTGACTGCTGAGCTGTGCCAGGGACACCAGCACAGGAAAAGCAGTGGCGAGTGGGATTTCATTAAAATTAATATTGATGCTTTGTAAAAACACAGTAAGTGGAAAGACAAGCTGCAAATTATTTGTAAACACATATCTGATAAAGGACTTACATTCCAAATATGCCAAAAACTCTTAAAGCAGACTAATAAGAGAAAAAAACAATTAAAAATTGGACAACCTAGTTGTTGTAGTAAGTGCCTGTAGTTCCAGCAGTTCTGGAGGCTGATACAGAAGGATTCACTTGAGCCCAGTTGTGAGACAATCTGGGCAACATAGCAAAATCCTGTTCCCCCAAAAAAGAAATTATTTATATTAAGAAAATTAAAACTAGCAGAATACCTAAACAGATGCCTCACCAAGGAGAATACACATTAGGGAATTGCAAATTAAAAACCATAAGATACTGTACCACTACATTTGTTGGAAGAGCTGAATTTAAACAGCAGACACACTGGCAGGAATGGGAAACAGCAGCTCAGGCTGCTCAAAGGGAGAAGTAATGTGGCCGCGGTGGGAGGCAGCTTGTGTCCTGCAAGCCGTGTGTGCTCTTACTGTGTGATCCAGTTTCAGGCACCTGGGTTTCTCCAGCTGGAATAAACTGATGTCCACATGAAAACCACATGTGAGTGTTCACGCAGCTTGTATGTAATCAGCAAAAAGCAGAAGCAACCAAGGTGCCCTGCAGTGAGTGCCACGGAAGCTACAGTTTGCATGTTCTGTTCAGCAGTAGGAAGAGGATCTCTCACTCTGTGTGCTGTGTGGCTCCTGTGTTCTGGAGGAGGAAAGGCAGATTGTGGAAAGCACAGTGGCTTCAGGAAAAGGGAGAGAGGAACAGGCAGAGCTTGGGGCATTTTTATGACAGCAGAGCTGCTCATTCTGCTGGTGCAGTGGTGGAGATGTGACATGATGTGTTTGTCAAACTGTAGACTAACACAGTGAACCCTCCTGCGAGGCTTGCTGGGGTCCCCAGAAAGTAGGCAGACTGTTCAGAGAATGTCTCTTGCAACCGCACTGAGACTTTGCTGAAGCCCTGGGAGGTGCTTCATGGCTCTGGGGATGGCAGGATCTGTAAGGCCAGGCAAGGGAGCTGCACAGAGCTGCATGCTGGCTGGTGGTGCTGCACCCACCAGGTGTGGGGGACAGTTGCCCTTGCCATGCTTATGGTTGTGTGGTGGGTGCTGGAAATTTGTGGGACTACAGCCGTCGAGGGGCAGGGGTCTGAATGACCCATGTGGTTGGTGATCAGCAAGA
This sequence comes from Fukomys damarensis, assembly GCF_012274545.1. NCBI lineage: Eukaryota > Metazoa > Chordata > Mammalia > Rodentia > Bathyergidae > Fukomys > Fukomys damarensis. The sequence continues at coordinate 328,381 of NW_022900928.1, forward strand.
GCACAGGTGTAGCTTAATGAAAATACAGATGGATATATGGTGAAATATGTGTAATATTTCAGCTTTCTCTATGTGTGGGTTCTGAATCTTTGGATTCTACCAATTTTGGAAATATTTTGGGGGGAATGCATCTATTCTACACAAGTATAGTCTTTCTATCCCTGAATAATACATTGTAACAAGGGCTACAGTGTGTTGGAAATTAAAAGTAATCTGGGTGATTTAAAGTACAGGGTAAGATTTCCTAGGCTACATGCAAATACTGTATTGTTTCATATAAGGGTCTTGGGTCTCCTTGGATTTGGTATCTTCAGGGCATCCTGAAACCTACCCCTCACAAATATTTGGGACAGTTGTATAGCAGAGGCATCCATTAGTAAAGTGCAGGCAGGTGTGTTGCTCTCTGTGACTTGAGGACTTGCAGCCAACCACAGCTGAGTGGCAATTAGTGCACCCAGCAACCAAATCTTGGCCTCTGATGTTCTCCAGTAGAGGGCCAGGGCACCTTGGAGAAGCGGCAGGTTCCTGGGCTGGGGCAGGAAGTGCCTAAGATGAGCCTGGAGCTTCCTATGGTGCCTGAAAGTCAGGAACTCAGAAAAACACACAAAGCCCCACAATGATGGGTCATGACAAAGCAGTACCAGAGCCAAACAAAAGAGCCCCCACGATCAAAGCTGGAACAGTTGGGAGCAACAAAATCAGTAGTGTTGGAACATAGTCAAGTATAAAATAAACATCCATGAGTCCATGCTGATATTAGTGATTAAGTCCATTGTTTGGGGAGAAGTGACAGATGTCCCATGTGCAATTCCAAGTGACCTCCATAGACACTGCACCCTGGGGAGCAGGAATGTAGGTCCCCACCCTCAACACATGACTGCACACCACACCAACCCCTTCCAGTGAGTGAGGCAGGGGCTGCTGTGCAGACCAGGGAGACAGTTAGGTGCTCACGGTCAACAACAACAGTCACAGCCCTGTGGACAGTGGGGACTCTGGATGACATGATGAGAGGATGTGCTTGCTGCCCTTGAGGTTTCCTCCCTATGCCCCACCGCCCTGTGTAATCATGAGGAAAACAGCAGACAAATGTGTACAGTGGAGATCCTGCAACACAGATGCCCAGGTTCTCAGAAACAGGAGAATCAGAGCCTCTGTCTCTCCTTTGAGGTGCTGCAGAAGCTGAGGACTGAATGTCTTGGGGTCCTGGATGGGAAGCTGGGGCCAAAAAGGACATCGGGGAAAGCTGAAGAGATAGAAGCATTGACTGTTCAAAAAGCATAGTAGTTCTCCTTTTAAGTTACTCCTTTACCCAACTGCACCCTGGTACTTAAGTTCTTAAGTAAAATGTGCAGGTCTTCCCTAGTATTAAGTTCTTATAAATTGGCCATAAAAAGTCACCACAGACATGGGATGTATAGCCCCAGAGACCTTACATGATACAGCTGAGTGTGGCTGAGGACCAAGATGGCTCTAGGCAGGTGGGACATAGATTTCTGTTAGGGCCTCAGGCAGCAGCCTCCCTTGGTCAGCATCCTCTTCCCCAGGGAAGGGCAAATGTGCCAGGCCTATGTCCAGCTCCCTGCAGTAGCCCTGCCTGGTGCCAACCCCACCTCCCACCCTGCTTGAGACTGCAGTGATAGGCATATGCCTGGTCTGAGCTGAACACCAGGGCTCTGCTCCTGTCCTGGCAGCGGTAGTGTGGAAACCTAGGGCTTGTGGAGCCTGGACCAGAAAATCACAGCTGCTCCTGGGACCACAAATGCCCAGCGGGGTTGGTAACGTTAAAACTGGGCCAAGGCTGAGCACATGATCCCAGCACTCTGGGAGGATGACAGGAGGATCACAAGTCCAAGCCCAGCCTTGGCGACTTAGTGAGACTGTGTCTCAAAAGTAAGAAAAGGTGATGCAGCTCAGTGCAAAATCCCCGGGTTCCACCCGTAGTATCACGAAAACATCAAAAGGAAATTAAAAAAAAAAAAAAAAAAAAACCTGCCCT
>NW_022900928.1:330390-344328 GCF_012274545.1 Fukomys damarensis
AAAAAAAAAAAAAAAAAAAAACCTGGCCTAAGAACTGCCCTGGTCCTGAATGAGCAAAGCCTGGTCTGGCTGCCGAGGATGGACGGGCAGCCCTGTGTATTGCTCAACCCCAAAACCCTGTGTGGAGCAAGATGTTGGGGGGAGGGGGATGGTGGGGCTCCTCCTGTGCCAGGAGCTCTGCCCCCTCTGTCCACATGGCCCTGCCCCTTCCTGAGCACCTGAGTGCAGTTGTCTTCCATATGATGAACATAGGGGCCCCATTGGTGTTGGAGAGGTGACCCCAATAGGACAGAAAGCTCCTACATATCCTGCTGGGAGCCTCTGTCGGAGATAGCACCCCTTATCTTACAGGGCTCTAGGGAACCATGATCGTCATGTAGAAACTTAAGGCTTTCAATGCTTATTAATGGGGCAACACAGACACTAAGTGACGAGCAGCCCCTAATGCAGGGGCACTTGAGCATGGTGCCGCCTCAGATGGTGGAGCTAGAGAGAGGGAAATGCTGGTTTCAGAAGTGGGTGCTGTGCAGCCATCTTCCTGCTGCTGTTGCCAACTCTGCCCTGTGCCCAGCTTCCTGCCTTGCCCTGAGTGTCAGGGGTCCCCAGGGTCCCCACCACCTCCCACCTCCACCTGGGAGACACTTGCACACACTGAGGGCTGTTTGTTCTTTGTTTGCAGAGGTATTGTGGCCAGTATTTTGGTTTTCTTATGTTTTGGAGTCACACAAGCCAAAGATGGGCCATTTTCCAGACCTCATCCAGGTAACTTGCCATTTCTCTCTCCATGTGTGCCCTGTGGCATTCTGTCCTGAGTGCCTGGGTGTGAGTGTCCCATTGTCCCTCTTAGCTCCTCTTGAGCACAGCAGGTTCCTTCAGAATCCAACCTGCTCCCTGCTGTCCTATGGCTCTCCTGCCCACTTCCTACAGCCCAGGGTGCTGGGGGAGTGCTGCTCCCCCCCAGCCTCTAGCCTCCACCCCAAGCTCTGACATCCCAGGATCAAAGGGAACCCTGAGGAGCTGAGGGCTGAAGGGGCATAGGTCCCTCTCTGCGTTGCGCTGGCCCCAGGATCCAGCTGTCTGGATGGCCAGCTCAGCCATTATGGCATTGGTTGGATTCCCTCCAGGATCACTGCAGAAGTATTAGAAACACTTTTGCTTTCTGTCTTAATAGAGATTTGAATGGTGGAAAACACACAAAAAACTAAATTTTGACATGCATAGCTTCAAAGACTGGAATCATACTGTATGTAGCTTTTTGTTTTGGGGGGGGTTTGTTTTGGTTTTTGTTTTTGAGACAGGGTCTCACTATGTAGTTGAGACTGACCTAGAACTCACTGTGTAGCCCAGGCTGATCTCGAACTCACAGTGATCCTCCTGCCTCAGCCTCCCGAGTGCTGGGATTACAGGCATGCGCCACCACGCCCAGCTGTATGTAGCTTTTTATTTTTTATTTTTGTTTTTCGAGACGGGGGTCTTACTACATTGCCGAGGCTGCCTCAAACTCCTGGGCACAAGTGATCTTCTGCCTCAGCCTGGAGAGTAGCTGGGACCCAGGGCATGTTCCACCACAGCAGCTGGTTTTTAGTTAGTGGGATAAATTAGGCTGCGAATGTTTGCATGCAGTCTCTGTGTGGTTAACTGATTATTTATCTAAGAAAACATTCCAGGAGAAGCACAGAGTTAAAGGCTGAGCCTACCAGCCCTGTAGGATGGGTACATCTGCCCAGGGTCACCGGTGCCTTTGCCTAGCAAGCTGCTCTCACCAGCCATCCTTGCCTGGCACTGTGGGCATAGTGGGAGCTGCTGTACTGGGTCTGGAGCAACCAAGCAGAGTCTGCTCAGTCAAGCTTGCGGACCAGAACCAGGGACAAGTGAAGTGACTGAGTCATACAGGGCCCACGTGCCAGTCCCTGCAGGCTGGCTCGATGAGCAGCCAAAGCGTGGCCAGTGTCCGCCCTCTGCCTTGAATCCTGTCAGGCCCTGATATAAACGCATTCCATGAGTAGGGACCTTAGCTTCTCAGGTGCATGGTGATGTGGTCCTTCTGTCTGACAGACATGGACACTTCTGGAAGCTTTCAGCTGCATAAGTGTTGTTCTGGCTTCCTGTGTTAGCTGTCTGTCTCCTCCCTCGTGATGGGAGAGTGTGTTTATTTCTGACCTTTTCTTCTGAGTGCTGCTCAGCATCTCTTTGGTAGGCATAGTTGGCTTTATAAACTCCATGTTCTTTGGCAGTCTCTGCCTTATGCTTATGGAAGCTTGTCCTGGAGCCACCTTGTCACAACTTTTAACACAGCCTTGGAACCATCAGACCTGTCTTTCTGTCAGACACGTGGAGGGGATGAGAGAGAGGCCACACAGGTAGGAGCAGCGGGGATTCCCAGCTCCACAGAGTTCCCTACAGGTCTGTGCTGTCCACCCCTCAGCTTGGGGCATAGGAGTGGCCTGGCCAGGCTGCCATGCAGTGACCGTGAGCAACTGAGCCTCTGTGGAGACACAGAAAGGAAGTTCCAGCTGGGCTGTCTGGGGAGTTCTTTATTTGGAAACTTAATTGGCTGCAATTCATTGGAGAAGGCCTCCCTGCCTCCCTCCCTCCCTCCCGGGTAGTTTGTTTTTTGCTGTTGCAGTGCTGGGGATCAAGCCCAGGGACTCATGGTGCTAGGCAAGCGTTCAACCCCTAGCTACACCCCAGCCCCAGTCCCGGTTCTTACTTTCATCTGCAGCTCCCTCCAAAAGGGAGAGTAGTCAGCTGTCCTCAGTTATGCTGAGGCTGTCCCTGTTTTCCTCCCACTCAGTATTTTTGTTTTGTGGTGCTGAGAATTGAGCCCAGGACCTTTGCTGTGAGCTAGATCCCCAGCCCTTCCCTTTTTTAAATTTTGAGACAAGATCTCACAAAGTTGCCCAGGCTGGGCTCAAACTTGTGATCCTCCTGCCTCAGCCTCCCAGAGTGCTGGGATTACAGGCATGTGCCACTGCACTGCGTTCCGTCTTAGATTTGGTGTTTGAAGTGCTATACTTGGTGGGGGCTTGGAATCAGGGGCACCCAATTCCAGCAGTTCGTGAAGCGATGAGGGGCATATAGAAGGCAAATGTAGAGGTAGACCTAAAGGTTGGTGAGGAGTCGAACTAGAACCAGCTTCTGAGGCTGGACCCTCCATGGGAGGAGATAAAGGGAAGACTGGAAGTGCGTGTCAGAAGAGACGCAGTCAGCCTGAGGTCACCTCAGACCTGATAGCGTGAGGCACCTGCAAGGCTGTGTGGCCTCACAGCACTGGGCGCTCCCGGAGGGAGCCCCCATCAGGCTGTACCACAGCCCCTGAGCCAGCCGTGGTCTCCTCACCCTCCTGGTGTGGAGTTTGGAAGCCTTGGCTGTTCATCTTACGTTACGGAGCCATGTTCGCACATTCCCGGGAGCTTCCCCGCTCTCTGCCCTGCATGATTAGTCAGCTTCTGGGCAGCCCTTATGGCCACTAAGTGTCGAGTAGCGCTGCCTCCTGGTGCTGCCTGCACTCAGTGCTGTACACAACCTGAGGTTTAGGGTAGCTTCCTATGGAATGGTCATTGCATTAATGTATTTCAAGAACTCAGTTGTCTTAGAGGCAGAAAAATAAAAGTGCATACCTATTCATGATAAAAAGTGTATTGGATTGGAAAGCTTTCTGTTTTGTTTGTTTTTGTGGCCCCAGGGCCTTCATACTGAAGCATATTTTTGCATTTAATTTTGAGACAGGATTGTGCTAACTTGCCTAAGCTGGGCCATAACTTTCACTCCTGCTTCAGCCTCTGAAAGTGCTGGGATTATATGAAAAAATTTTCTTAGCATGACAACGGTACCCACCAAAAGCCTGCTCCAAACCTGATAGTACATGCCAGAAGCGGTGCTGGTAGATGCAGGATAGGGACATTTGCCATCGCTGCTTCTGCCTGACAGTTAATGGGCCTTCTGTGCCACAGTAGTAAGACAAGGGGCAGAAGAACTCAAAGATTTAAGGACTGGAAAAGAAGATAATAAAGAGAACACATTTTATGTTTGAGAGAGAGACAATGTACTCAACCTGAGCGTTACCTTGTTCTGTAGAGGCTTTGTCCAGGTGCATCAAGGCCAGGCAGATGCTTTGTCCAGGAGCCGTGGGGCCAGGCAGAGCCTGGAAACCAGGCTGCGACTCTGATGTTCCTTTTCTTGTCCTTGTAGCTTACTGGCGATTTTGGCTCTGCGTTAGTGTGGTTTATGAGCTGTTTCTCATCTTTATCCTCTTCCAGGTAAGTGGCTTTTCTTGGTCAGATAAACTGGGAATAGATGTCAAGAGGCTCTGTACACTTGGCCCCAGAGCACTCGCAGAAGCCAAGCTGGACCCAGCAGGGCCAGGGTGTGGGTGCAGGCGGGGCGGGCTGTTGTGCCCAGACAAGGGGAGGACAGTGGGACCAGTTCAGCAGTTCAGTGTGTGTGAGGGCCAGCTATCGCTGGTGTCTGGCTCACAGGAGCTTTCTCCCACCTAGTTCCTATTCTGCAGGAGGCTCAGTGGGGTTGAGAGCTTGCCTCCTTCCGATCATCTTGAGCCATGGTGTGCTGCCCTGACAGCTGCTTTGCTGAGCTCCACTCTGTTTCGCTGAAGAAACACATCTTGGTGGTCTCAAGCCACAGAGCACTCTCCTGTGAGACCTCAAAACCTGCTGGTGTGTGGCTGAGTTGTTTATGGTGACGAATGAACTGCTGGGGTAGGCATACAGTGCTGTGAGTCTGTGTCCGTGTCAGACTTCGGAAACCCTCTGTGGTAGGACACAGGACAGTTGCATCTCACCCCAAAATTTCTCAAGGCCCCCTTGATATTCCCTGTCCTGGGGATGTCCCATCCTGCCTGCCACTGCTGTCCGTCACAGGAATTTGTCTCTGTATGCGTGGCACCACACAGTGGGCATCCCAGGTGCAGCGTCATTTCACACAGAAAGGCATCTGCTTGCTCCCCACACGGGGACGTTCCCATCCAGGCTCTACGTGGGTATGTCTGCCTTTCTCTAGAAATGTGAGCTTGCTGATCCTACTCGAGTGTGCATTTAACATCTACACTACTGTGCGTCTTCACCCCACTAGGGCCGACTTGGAGCTCCCACTGCTTTCTGTCCTGGCTCTGTGCTTTTGTGTGGGTCCAGGGGTTAACTGCTGGGTCCTGTGGGCACTGAGGAGTAGGAGCCCTGCTGCTGTGTGCAGGTTGTGTGTCACTGTGGTTTGATTTGCCTGGCCTATGACTGAAGTCCAAACTTAATTCACATTTCCTTAGTGTTTACTTAACGCCTATTTTCTGCCCCAGGAATCCCTTCAGGTCACCAAGTGACACCTGTCACGCCTTCTCAGGCTCTCGAAGTTGTGTACTTTCTCTAATGACCAGGAAGCTCTGAGGAAGTCTGTCCCAGTATCTGGTACAAGGCCACACAGTGGAATTGGGACATATGAGTCATCAATTTTTCTTCTCAAGATTGTCTTGACTCATCTGGTCTCTTGCATGTCCAGATCAATGTTAGGACCTTCCTGGCTTTTTTTCCTTTTTCATTATTGCAGGGAATCCAGAGCGAGGCAAGTACTGAGCCTAGCCCTAGCCCTAAAGGATGTGGTGTTGGTGGGGATGGATCAGTTTTAGGTATTGTCATCCTAACACCATTAAGTCTTTAATGCTAAAACATGGGATGTTCTTTTGTTGGTTTAGATCGTCTTTCATTTCTTTCATCCATGTTTGGTAGTTTTGAGTATGTTTCACAGTGTGTTAAAAAAAAATTTTTTTTTTTTTTCCAGTACCAGAGATCAAACTCTGATCCTTGTGCTTGCAAGGCAGGCAGCAGAGCCACTGAGCTAAATCCCCAGCCCCACACTGTGTTAAATTTATTTCCCAACATTTTATTTATTTCTGTGGTGTTGTAAGAGGAATTGTTTTCTCAATTTCATGTTTGGGTTGCTCATTACTAGTGCACAGAAATACAACCTACTTTTTTTTTTTTTTTTTGGTTTTTTGAGACAGAGTCTCACTATGTAGTTGAGACTGACCTGGAACTCACTGTGTAGACCAGGGTAGTCTCGAACTCACAGCAATCCTCCTGCCTCAGCCTCCCGAGTGCTGGGATTACAGGCGTGCACCACCATGCCTGGCCAACCTTCTTTTATATTGAGTTGTATCCTGAGACATTGTTCATTGTCCCAGCAGTTTCAGGATTTTCTGTGTCCTTTTCTCTCTTGTGCCTGGCTGGGCATAGTGGGGTATGAGTGGACCTCCTCACCTCATTCCTGATCTTAGGAACACCCACTATCATTCCCTGTTGTGTGTGCTCTGGCTTCTGGATGCCCCTCGTCAAGTGGAGGGAATTCAGTTATATTCCTAGTTTGCTGAGTGTTTTCTCCTGAAAGCCTGTTAGGTTTTGTCAAATGCATTTTATACATGGAGTAAGATGATTATGTGAGTTTTTTACTTTTCTTGATGTGAGATGTAACATTGATTGACTTTGTTGTTTCAAACCAACTGTGCATTGCTGGGATAACTCCCTCTTAGTTGTGCTGTGCAAACCTGTTAACATACTCAGGATTTCATTCCTAATATTTTGCCTAGGATTTTTGCATCCGTATTCACAAGAGATGCTGGTCTACAATTTCCCAGAATTTTTTTTCCTAGGCTTCGCATCAGGGTTAATTGGGATTTTTCTGATGTGCAGAGGACCGTAACATTGATTGTGCCCAAGGCAGGCTCTAAAGAGTGAACCCCACAATTAGCTTGTTTATTGAAGCGAGTCTGGCAGAAGCCTATGTGCCAAAGTCAGAGTAACTCACACCCAAATTCCATTCCCACAACTAAAACCTTCTGAGTAGAAGGACAGTGTTCTAATTACAACCATATATTTTGTTTATTCTGTTCCTAATTTGAGAATGCTTTGTCTTGTCTTTTGTCTTGTTTACATTAATTTCCATAGAAACTGCACATAGCTCACCTTTACCCCAATTGATTGCCAATAAAAGTCAGAGCCTAGAACTGGCAAGGGCCTTTTGTCAGTTGCACGAGCATCGGTTGTCCTAGTACCCTGCTTTCTCTCTTCTACTTCTGTCTTTTAGTTTTATTTCTCAGGCCTGCCTCATATACTGCAGGATACTGGTACCTAACTACGGTGGGTCTCTGGTAACTGGCACCCAATGTGGGGCCAGTTTTCTCAGGATTTGACATCGTTAAGGCACACACAGTCAAGTGAAGCTGACCTTGAGCGTGGATGAGGCAGTGCCTGTCCGGGTTCTCCACTGAGCTCTTTGCATGCTATGCTGTGGTAGGAAGTCACTGCTGCTGCCCTTAGGGAAGGAGGAGGCTATTTTGTATATGACTGGGTATTATATACAATTCCTCTGAAGGGAGATTTATCCCTTGTCCACCATTTACCATTCAGCCATTTGTTTATATCAGCAGGCATTCAGGATTTGTATTTTTACACCCAGGTTATATCCAATACTGTATTTATTGTGTTGTGTAGGTTCTTTAGGCCATTGATAAGTCTCTCATGTGGTTCCTGTGTTGCTTGGCACACCCTCATTTTTAGGAGGCCTTGGGCTTTGTTTTTGACAGCCCTTCCTACCTGTGGTATTGCAGGCTGCTTAGGGCATGTGTACCCACTGTCCCAGCCCAAGAGTCAGCCATTTCCTTGAGGCCAAGGGTTCCTTCGTGGAGAATAGTCTCAGGCCAAGATCTGGGTGCTGCCATGCATCCAGACATGTCTGCTGGCCATGTCTGCTGTATGTGACAGCACTGAAGTGGTGGGCACTGTGGCCCTGCAGCTCCCTCCCTGCTGCCCCTGCTCTGCAAAGGGTCCAGGGATCTGGGGCCTCTGACCTTTGCCAACAGTAGAGGACTCACAGTCTTTTTTTTTAACCTAAGAAATTTTGTGTATACAGATATTAAGAAAAATTTTCAATGAAAATACAATAATATTTGAATAAAAGTAAGTATATCAGTTGGACTCACAGTCTTAAGGCCCATACAGCCAAGCAGGAGCCAAATTGCAGCTGCACCTGAACCCTTGGGTCTCAGGAGGCACTTGGGTTCCTGGATCAGGAGACCCTAGAATGGCACTAGAGATAGGTGGCCTTGGTCTTGGGGGCTGCACTGCAGGACAGGGAATCTGTGCCCAACACCTGTGTCTTTGGTCCCAACAGGATTCCATGCCTCTAGTGTCCCTGCCACAGACTGTCTGTGGTATCCTGTCACCTGTCCCTGGTGCAGCCGTGTCCTGTGCTAAGCACTTGTTTGTTCTCACTTCTCCCACCCCTTCCTGGACCTTGTTTTGTCATTTGGCCTCCCAAGGTCCTCAGCTGGTGGCCTGCTGAGGGGCACCTCCTCTGCTGAGGTTCTGTCTCAAAAGTTTCCTTTGCACTTAGGCTGGATGGAGCTGCCAGCCAAAGCTGATGTCTGCCTGACCGTGAAGACTGTATGTCCTCACATCGCAGGAAGACAGTGGCACACCTCCAGGGTAGCCTCTGTGGGTGTCAGGCTGGGATGTGGGGGGTAGTGGCATGAAGCTGCCCTTGTTGAACTAGGGATCTAAGTCCTATGTCCCCTGCCTGATCTGCTCGGCCAGCTCCTAGGGCTCATGCCCCCAGGTCTCTAGCTTGAGTAGGGGTGGGAGCCCTTGTGCTATGGCAGGGTGACTGAGACAGAGCCACTCACATCAAGGCCCCCATCTGACACACATGGCCTTGCAGACAGTACGTGACGGCCGGCAGTTTCTAAAGTATGTGGATGCCAGGCTGGGGATCCCGTTGCCCGAGAGGGACTATGGAGGAAACTGCCTCATCTATGACCCAGACAACAAGACCGACCCCTTCCACAACATCTGGGTAAGAGTGCCACAGGAGCTGTCATTCGTGTGTGTGGGCTCATCCGAGGGGTTTCCTGCTCTTTGTCAAGGTGGGTCATCCCAAAGGCACCCTGCACGCAAGCAAGACCCTGACATGGTGAGGAGGGACACCATGGGGAAGTTCGGTACCTGAGTACCATTCCTGTCGCCCACAGGACAAGCTGGACGGCTTTGTTCCTGCACACTTTATTGGCTGGTACCTAAAGGTATGGCATCCTCTGCCTCAGCCCTGAGTTTCAGGCCACCCTGTGCTCTGGTCATCCCTGGCAATGGGGTGAGCCTGGCAGTGTGGCCTGTGCCCATGGGTATGTGTACAGCCACCCAGGAGGGGCCTCCAGGGATATAGCAGGCCTTGAGCAGCAGCCTAGCCCCCGATGGAGTCTGCTCACCATTCCTGGCATTGTGGTGGCTGGACAAGAAAAGGGAGAGGAACAGCAAGCAGGAAGCCACACACACCTTGCCCCACCCACCCCAGGATCCAGTATTACTTCTGCACACCATCTCACAGCCTGGGTGGGGTTGCCCAGTGTGGACACCTCCACACTGGCTGAAGAGCCAAATATTGGGGCTACTCGAGGGCCAGCTGTCCTTGGCCATACTCACTCAGGCCTGCTAGGCAGGGCTGCATCCACTCCACTGCGGACGGTGCTAACAGTGCTGCGGTGCCCTGCAGACCCTCATGATCCGGGACTGGTGGATGTGCATGATCATCAGTGTGATGTTCGAGTTCCTGGAGTATAGCCTGGAACACCAGCTGCCAAACTTCAGCGAGTGCTGGTGGGACCACGTAGGTGCTGAGGTGCCAGGGTGGTGGGCAGGGCCTTCACACGTGTCCTGGGGCTGGGCCTCACTTGTCTCCTGGCTCCTGCCCAGTGGGTCATGGACGTGCTGGTCTGCAACGGGCTCGGTATCTACTGCGGCATGAAGACTCTGGAATGGCTGTCCCTGAAGACGTACAAGTGGCAGGGCCTCTGGAACATCCCCACCTACAAGTGCGTTCCAGGAGTCGGGGCTAGGGTTAGTGGCATGGGGCCAGAGCAGCTGCTTTTTCCTATTTGTTTTGGGATTGCAACAAAAGAAACCAAAGCTAGCTATAGTGGGATGCACCTATAGGACTCAGCTTCTTGGGAGACTGAGTTGTGAGAATCTCTCGAACCCTGGAGTTTGAAGCAATCTGGGCAACATAGCAAGGCCTTGTCTCATTAAAGAGGAAACGAGAGCCTGCAGAAGGTCTGGGGGGGAAGGGAAGAACATGGACAGCCCCACCCTTGCTGCGGGGCCCCATGGTATTCTGAACAGGGCAGGGTGTGGGATGGGGCGGTGCCTGAGCATCAAGCACTGTCCACCCAGTGCCATAGCCGTGACCTGGAATAAAGCTGGCACCAGCAGGTATGGGTGTCCGTGCTCATGCCTGGCTCTGTTCCCAGGGGCAAGATGAAGCGCATAGCCTTCCAGTTCACACCCTACAGCTGGGTCCGCTTCGAGTGGAAGCCAGCCTCCAGCCTGCGCCGCTGGCTGGCTGTGTGTGGCATCATCCTTGTGGTAAGGCTGGGGCACCTCATGGCTGTGCTTGTTGGGCACCCTGAGCCATGCTGACCCCTCCCATCCCCTAGTTCCTGCTGGCAGAGCTGAACACCTTCTACCTGAAATTTGTTCTGTGGATGCCCCCTGAGCACTACCTGGTCCTGCTGCGGCTGGTCTTCTTTGTGAATGTAGGCGGTGTGGCCATGCGAGAGATCTATGACTTCATGGATGATTTGTGAGTGCAGCTGCCAGGCTGAGGATCCTGGGGACTGGGATGGGACGAGAGGCACCTTAGGGTGGAGCTTGGGGGAGCTCACGGCTGCTGCCTTTTCCCCAGGAAGCCCCACAAGAAGCTAGGCCAGCAGGCCTGGCTTGTAGCAGCCATCACGGTCACCGAGCTGCTCATCGTGGTGAAGTATGACCCACACACACTCACCCTGTCCCTGCCCTTCTACATCTCCCAGTGCTGGACACTCGGCTCCATCCTGGTGCTCACCTGGACCATCTGGCGCTTCTTCCTGCGGTGAGTGGGCCCAGGACCATCAGCCATTCCCCCTTGCCTGGACTGTCCCCAACCCATGCCCCAGCTGCTGCCTCTGTGCAGGGCAGCCTGCATGGCCCCTCACCATGTCTATGGCCCACTTGGCACCTTGCACCTCTCCCCACCCTCCATGTCCCACAGGGGCTCCTCTGTGTCCCACAAGGGCTCCTCAGGGTGATGGCATGAGGTGTCCACCAGCCCTGCACAAGAGCTGCAGTGCACAGGTGGTGAGGTGGCCTTCACTCTCCAGGGACATCACCTTGCGGTACAAGGAGACACGGAGGCAGAAGCAGCAAAGTGACCAGGGCAGGGCAGTCAGCAACAGGGATGAGCACCCAGGTCTAGACGACGATCTGCTGGGGCCTGGGGCCCCTGAGAAGGAGGATGTCACCGAGGAGGGTCCTTCAGCTGCCTCATGAGCCCCAGCCCTCCCACAGGCCTTGCCTCTTGGGCTCTTGCCCTCCTCCCATGCTCTGTGACCTGTCCATCCAAGTGCACAAATGTGCACCAGTGAGCATGTGCACATGTGTGTAGTGTATCCCTGGCGCCGCTCCAGGGCCAACAGCTGGCCGTGGTGGCCAGGGCTTGCTCTGGAACAGGGTACTGTCTGTCCATCTGCCTGGCTGGCCAGGACCTTTATCCACAGAGAGCCCAGTGCCTAGCCTCAGCCGGCTGGGGAAAAACTGCTTGTGCCCCTTCTCCATGCAGCCTCGCAAGACCTGCTTTTGTGACCACAAGTGGCACAAGTGAAGGATAGTGTTCTACCAATGCTGTGGTGGCACTGGGCCTCTTCTTCCAGAGCCTCTGCTGACCAGACTGTCTTGGGTGGAGCATGGCAGGGCAGAGGTTGCCAGCCAGACACCTTCAGCACATCATGCAGAGACTCCAAGACACGGGCTGCAATCTGGGTGCCTGGGTTGTGTTGTTCCTTACTCCCTGAGTTTAGGGTGTCTCCTTGAGCAGACAGAACAAATAAAGTAATGATGAAGGTCCTCTCAGCCTTCAGCTCTCCTCCCTGCCCTTGAGACAAGGGACCTCGCTGTAGGAGGCAGCTGTGCAGGGTGAAGCCATTACACAGCCTCAGGCAAAGAGCAGCAGGCCCAGCTGCTGGCCCAGTGTGTGTCCTGGCTGTGTGGCCCAGTAGAGCCTTCCACAGCCCCCACTGTACCCATGTGTGTCTCTTGTGGGGGACAGGGCTGGTGACTTCTAGGAAGTGCTCAAGGGACAGAAACAGAGAGCAGTGGAGAGAGGAAGCCGTCTTCTCAGTTGGTGGTTTATTTTATTCCCAGCTGGTATTTTTAAAACTTTCAAGATTTTTCATTTTTATGGTTCTGGGGATTAAACCCAGGAAGTTTTCAGACACAGTGAGAAGAAAGTGCCATGATTCCAAGTCTCCCCCACCTGGGTGAGGATGAGGTCCGCACCATGGACACAGAGACCTGCTCAGGAAGGGACCAGACCCAGGGCTAGGTACCAGCTGCACCCATGCACCTGCAGGGCCCAGGCTTCAGAAGCTTCTGGTGTGTAGGTGCTGAGAGCTGAACCCAAGGCCTTGTTCAGGCTAGGTAAGCGTTTCACTCCTGAGCTGACCCCTGAGCCCCTTTCTGCTCAGTACCTATTTGAGGCCAGAGCATGCAGTGCACACGAGTCCTCCACCCTGGAGACGGACAGGATGAGCCTGCTCAAGTATCGCAGGCCCGGGGTTGCATTGTCCCCTGCTCAGCAGCACATTGGGCTCAGAGCTGTCACTGAAGCTCCGTGAGTGCCGTCACCATCCACTCTGGGGACCTGTGCCATTTGCTAGGCTCCTGTGACACTCTTCCCCACAGAGGCTGTACTTGACTCGGGGCTCCTAGGGTCACCCTGGTTCCTCTGAGCAGAGGGGTCACGCTTGGAAGCAGAGAGCCTGAGGCACTTTAAAGGGCTTTATCTCAGACTTGGAGTATCCCCCTCTCCACCATAGGGCCTGCTGTGGCCAGTGGCAGGACAAGGCCAGCGGGGCCAGCAGCTCAGAGGCCCAGGGCTCAGGAGTGGCCAAGCCCAGGAGCAGCTGCCCTCAGATACTACCTTGCAGGGGCTACAGCACATGCACAGAGATGTAGCTGGCAGCAAAGCCAAGGAGACCCCCCCCAAGCAAGGGCAGATTTGGGTCACAATTCTGAAGGCCATCATCCTAGTGTCCAACTCTCAAATGATTCAAATCCCCAAAATACAATTCCAGGAAGAAAAAAAATTTTTTTGGTTCCAGTACCAGGGATCAAACTTGGAACCTTATGTTTGTGAGGCAGGAGGCGAACCACTGAGCTAAATCCCCAGCCCCAGAAAATTTTATTTTTAAAAATTCTTTAAAGTCAGGCATGGTGGCACAACCTGTAATCCTAGCATTCAAGAGGCTAAGGCAGGAGGATTGCTGTGAATTCAAATGCAGCCTGAGTTACATAGTAAAACTGTCTCAAAAAACAAACTAAGGGCTGGGGATTTAGCTCAGTGGCAACATGCCTGCCTTGCAAGCATAAGGTCCTGAGTTCCATCCCCAGTACCAAAAAAAGAAAAAGAAATAAACTAAAAAAATTAAGCATACATTTTTTGCATGTATAAATACGTGTACTAACAGTTGCATGGATGTAACATTACAGAACAGACAAACGATAATCAAGATGCAGAATATAAACTGGGCATGGTTGCACAGCTGTATTCACAGCCACGCAGAGGCTGAAGCAGGAGGATTAAAAGTTTGAGCCTAACCTGGGCAGTTTAACAAGACTGTCTCAAAAATTTGGGGGTTATAGCTCAAGGTTAGAGCACTTGCCTAGCATATGTGAGGCCCTAGATTCCATCCCCAATTTTTTTAAATTGAGATACTAGTGCACAAAAAGTTGCCCAAAGAGCCAAGATCTTAGGAATTTTTGTCTTTCACAAATGCAGATGTATAGAAAGGACATCTGTCCATCTCTTCATGTACTAGGGAAACTTTTTTTTTTTTTTTTTTTTTTTTTTAGA
>NW_022900928.1:344875-364005 GCF_012274545.1 Fukomys damarensis
TTAAGACAGTCTCACGTGTATTTCAGGCTGGGCTCGAACTCATTATGTAGCCCAGGCTGGCCTTGAAGTCATAGCAATCTTCCTGCCTCTACCTCCCAAGTCCTGGGATTGCAGGCATGCGCCACTATGTCTGGCTGTGTTTTCTTGTTCAGGCTGCTCCTGAACTTACATGTAACCCAGGCTGGCCTTGAGCTCACAGCAATCCTCCAGCCTCAGCCTCATGAATGTTGAGATTACAGATGTGCACCGCCATGCCCAGCTGTGTTAGAATAACATTTTCAGAATCAGCATTGTGGTAATGCATTTTTATCGAATCAAATACATGATTTATACCTGTGCTGTTGTAAATTATGCAACAATGAAATATATATCATAGCAAATTGTGAAAATAATGCTGGTCATTTAGTAGGGAAAATTGAGTCCAATGTAAAAGAAAATGTATTTCAAGGAGGACCAGGAGTGGTGCAGAGATGGTCCTTGGGGCTGCTGACTCAGTCCTTTGCTGCATGTGAAGCCGTGTTGATGAAGAGCTGTTTTTCTTTAGGGCAGGGCTGTCCTCGGAGAGAGGGTCACCTCCACTTTCTACATAGTGCTGCTCTCTTCCTAATCACTCTCCAGTCTGATGTACACAGCCGAAGCATTCTCATCCTCTGAGCCACTCTGTTGTCCCGAGTATGGGAGAATGGTCCCACAGTGCATTCAGCACAAGCAGCCTGGGCGGGGCACGATAGGCAATGGGGCAGCAACATCGTGTGTCTCTTCCCGCTGAGCAAGGGTTCTCCGATTCTTTTTGAACCAGTAACTTCACTGTCCGCTTCAGGCAAATGCAGCTTTGATTCAGTTAAGAGCTAGAACTGCATCAGCTAAGAGGGTTGCCAATGTGGACAAATGATTTGAGTTCAAGAAATATTTTTAATTGACAAAAACAAGTATTTATGGTAACCATGAACAATGTTTGGACACACATATACAATGCATAATGTTCCAGTCAGGGCAGGCTCATCTCTGTTCATTTCTCTGTGGTGAGAGGACTCACAAACCTGTCCTCTAGCTGGGAGTTGTGAGTACACTATCATCCATAGTCACCCTGCTGTGCAGCAGCAACTACAGCTTATCTATCTGCCAAGCTCTACCCTCACCCCATGCTCCCAGTCTGTGGGAACCACCGTTCCCCTCCCAATTTTGAGATCAGTTGTTCTAGGTTCCACAAGGGAGACCAGTTCATTCCACTGAATTTCATTTTGGTGATTGAGTAACATGCCTTACTGTGTGTGTGTCGCTTTTGCTTTCCCATTTGTCAGTTGATGGACAGCTTGTTTCCATTTCTTGGCTATAAACAGAGTACAGCTCTCGCTTCAACATAATTTATTTCTTCTGGATATATACCCAGTATGGGATTGCTGGGCCATATGTTACATGTTTATACTGTTCTGAGGAATATCTATCATACCAGTTTTCAAAATGCCTGCACTAATTTATATTCCCACGAACAGTGAATATTCTCCATACTCTGGCTCATACACATTATCTTTTGTCTTTTGGATAATGGTTCTTGCTGCAGTGAGGTGACACCTGTTTTGAACTGCAGTGACATTGAACACTTCATACACCTGTTTGCCATTTGTGAGGTACTAGGGATGGAACTCAGGACCTCACACTGCCTCTGAGCTAAATCCCTGGCCCCTTTTTAAAATATCTGTCCTATCGTTTGCTTGTTTTTTCTTCCAGTACCAGGAATCAAACGCAAGACCTTGCGCTTGCCAGGCAAGTGTGGTACCACTGAGCTGCATCCCCAGCTGTAGAGCTTTTTTTGAGTCCCTTAATATTCTGAGTATAATCCAGGTCAGGTGCATAGCTTGCAAGTGTTCTCCCATTCCCTAGTTGTATCTTCACCCTGGTTGTTTCCTTTACTGTGCAGCTTTTTAGTTTGGTGTAATCCTATTTGTCCATTTTTGCTTTTGTTTCTTTTGGTCATATCCAAAAAAGAGTAGCACATTCCAGTGTCTTGAAGCATTTCTCCTGCTTTCTTCTAGCAGTTCCATGGCTTCAGGTCTTACGTTTAGGCTTTTAATTCATTTTGAGTTGTTTATGACCAGGGAGAGATGGGAATCTACTTTCAGTCTTCTGCTTGCAACTATGAGATAATGTTTTAAAACTGAAGTCTTTGGCTTTTTGTTTGCAGTACCTGGGATCAAACTCAGGACCTTGCACTTGTGAGGCAGGCACAGTGCCACTGAGTTAAATCCCCAGCCCAAATTGAAGTCTACATGGTTGCCCTGTCACATCACCAGAATCTTTAGATGGTGTCTAACCTCTATTCTTGTATCACCCTCTTTTTAAAATACTTCAGTAAAAGTATTTCAGAATAAAGTTAGCCAGGCATGGTGCCGCACACCTGTAATCCCAGTATTTAGGAGGCTGAGGCAGGACTGCCATGACTTCAAGGCCTGCCTGGACTACATAGTGAGTTCAAGGCCAGCCCAAACTACATAGCTAGACCCTATGTTCCAAAAAAGACAAAATAGAGCCGGGCATGGTGGCACACACCTGTAATCTCTTCACTCGGGAGGCTGAGGCAGGAGGATCGCTGTGACTTCGAGACCAGTCTGGGCTACATAGTGAGTTCCAGGTCAGTCTCCACTACACAGTGAAACCCTGTTTCAAAAATCCAAAAAAACAAAAACAAAAAAGAATAAAGGAAATTTTGTTACTCCTATATATTAACTGTATTGTGTATTTTCTATGTTGCCCAAGAAAAGTTCCTCTTCACTCAGTGTGACCCTGGTAAGCCAAAAGTTTGGACACCCACAGTCTAGAATTTTGCATTCTATCCTTCCCTCAGCCTTCCTTTTCAGAGAATGCTACTTTGGAGGTTTCAGATTTCAGGATTTCAACACTGGAGGTTTTATCTTTAGAGATGGTGAATGTTGGGATTGAGATTGTGTGTGAGCGTGACAGGTGGAACCCTGGGCCTTGATTCCAGCCCTCTTAGATTTCAGTGTATGGAACTGTCCTTCAGAATTACGCTGGGCACTGCCCAGAGTGGGCAGGACATATGCTTCCTGTCTAGAGACATGTGGCAAAGGTGACAGGTCACTGGAAGACCTGTCTTGCTACCCGTGGGCTGTGGCAGCCCCAGGAGCTCACAGTCCTTGTGGGAGCCACATCCATGGGGACTTGAACTGGTCTCAGCAGGACGACGTGGTGCTGCAAGCTGATGCACTACTGATCTGTTAAGCCAGAGGGTGCACACAGAGCTGCCCAGGGACCACAAGGAAAGACAGGACCCTATCTGACAACAAAGCCCTTTAATAATCATAAAAAGTAGATTGCACAGTATATCTATCCAATCACTGCCAGAACATCCATGGAGGAGGCCCCAGGGAGCTGGTTAGTGGTATGGACCAGACTTGATGTCCAGGGAACAGATTCTGGGTGCCTGCAAAAGGGGGGCCTCAAGAGATGATCCTCAGGGACGGCTTCTCCTCCTCCAGAGCCTGCAGCTGGTCATTCACCCCATCACTCAGGTAGACATCGAAGAGGCTGCAAGCAGGAGGGAATGGGCATTTCCACACCTGCCAGTGCCCTCAGGTCCCCCACACTCGCCCCCAATGCCAGCATCACTCACAGCAGGCACTCCAGTATGCAGCCGGGCTGCCGGAGGCTCTCCACCAGCTGCAAGACGCCTGGGTCCCCCAGGCCATTGTTGCTGAGGTCCAGCTCCCGCAGGCTGCAGCTGGCCAACAGGACTGAGGCCAGGTTGCTGCAGCTATTGTCAGTCAAGTCACAGTCCCCTAGCCTGTGCAGTGAGCAGGAGGAGTCAGGACAAGACCAGCAGATGGATTGCCCTGTGCTGCCACCACACTGTGATGGTAAAGCTGACACCCATGATGCCCAAAAACTGAAATATGCCCACATGTGGCAAGTTAAGACCGGGGGGACTGTTCTCCAGTCCAGGGGAGATGGGAGGGGGCAGGGCAAACTCCAGAGGAAGGGTGGTGGGCAGACACAGCACCCATTCTCACTAGGGCAGGCCCAAGGCAGCCCTGGCACTAGATGGTACAGAGCCACACCAGCTGTCTCAAGATGGAGGTGGGCAGCTGCAGGATCCCTTCCTCGTGAGCAGTGGTGGCTGGCCATCTGCTGCTTTTCCACCTGGCTCCAAAGGTCCCACAGCTTTAGCAGCCAGGACTGTGACCCCTGGGCAGGAGACTGCAAGGGTGTAGTCCAGGCTGCCCAGTCCAACCCCTCCCACTGCCCAGGATGCCAGGATCAAGGAAAGCCATCCCCAGGAGACAGACTGGAAACCAGATAACAAACACTGGAAAGCAGAAAGGAAAGGCTCCGTAAACTGGCTGGAAAATGAGAAATCTCCAAAAATAAAAACTAGGAGAAGAAAAAAATAGGGACAAGATGCTAGAGGGCCAGCCCCTGAGACCCAAGGGAAGACTCCTGGGCCCTCGAAAAAAAAGAAACAAGACATAAGAGCACAATCCTCAGGACCAAGACCCACACCAAGGTGAGACACACCAAGTCCCAGAACACAAAGTCAGATCTGTAAAGGCTGCCAGGGAAAGGGCATATATCAAGGACAACAGAGCCCTCCCTGGGAGCTAAAGAGCAGCACTAAGTGGCCAGGGCAGCATAGGACACAGTGCTGCAGAAACCCTCTTGGAAATCTGCTAGAATGTGCTCAGCAAAATGGGTGGGTCAAAAGTCACAATCCCAGGGTTCTGATGGGGATGGTGGCAGGGGCTCTGGCATCATCCACCCCGCCACCCAAAGCTGCCAGGCTGACCCTGAAGACCTCAGGGTCTGTGAGCTGGGACCTGCATGCACGCACTCACCCGAGCACCCGCAGCACAGAACCCGGCTGGCCTAGGCCCTCACAGAGCTCCTGCACGCCGGTGTCACCCAACTTGTTCTCACCCAACTGTAGCTCCGTGAGAAACTTGTTCTGTGCCAGCATCACGCGAAAGTGGGGGCAGCAGGTGTCTGTGAGGCTGCAGACCCTCACCCTGCAGGACAGACACGGCAGGGCCTGGCTGGCCTGGACTGCAACTGCCCTCTCCCCCAGACCCTGTCTTTGGGACTCACCCTCTTTCCCAGTCCCCACCAGGCGCCCCCTCGTGGGCCCCTAGCTTCTCTCCACACTGCACTAAGGTCCCCTTGGCACCCTGTGTGGGTACCACTGTCCTGGCAAAGGGCTTGCCCTCACTCTCACCACAGACACTCCAGCTGGCAGCTGGGCTCCTGCAAGGCCTCACATAGCAGCCGGGCACCCTCGTTCCCCAGCTCGTTGAGCATTAGGCTGAGCGCCTTCAGGCTCTGCTTGGCCCTGAGAACCTGGCACAGGTCCCTGCAGCCCTCAGCAGTGATGTCACACTCCCAGAGCCTGTAGGACATCGATGTTCTGTGAGGTCCAAGACAAGACAGGGACACAGCTGCCACCCGCCCTTGTTAGGGTGCCAACTCACCACAGCTTCCTGAGCCTGGAGTTGGGGTGCAGCAGCCCTGGGCACAGTGCTACGATGCCCACATCACCCAGCCTGTTGCCGCCCAGGTCCAGCTCCTGCAGGGAGGGCTTGGCAGCTACAACATCACCTAGATCTTTGCAGTTGGCTGATGTGACACCACAGTTATCTAGCCTGGGGACAGACACCATACCTGAGGGGAGCCCTGATCCCCCAGCTCCACCCCTCCATCCTTAAGGCCCAATGCATACCTGAGCATCTCTAGCAGACAGGTAGAGTCCTTCAGGCCCCCGCAGAGCACACGGATGCCAGCCTCCTGGATGCAATTGTTGCTCAACACCAACTCCTTGAAGTTGGGTTTGGCCCTCAGTATAGCGGCCAGAGGCTCACAGCTAGCAGCCGAGAGGTTGCAGGACTCCAGCCTGGGGGTGGGCAGGGTCTCAGGGCACCCCATGGGCCCCATGGAATCAGGGAGGTGCAAGGTCTGCTGCTGTCTGTCTCCTCTCCCAACCCTCCAAAACCTCCTACCCACTCCATCCTGGGGCCAGGACCTCATGTCAGGACCATGAGTGCCCAGAGCCTCCAGACATGCTGGGCATTCCTTCAGGAAACACCCTGCGAATTCAACTAACACCCTGGGACTCCCAGGACCCAGCAGAAAGGAAATGGCCCCGTGGGCAGGCCCTCTGCGTTACGCTGTCATCCTGGTGACCCCCAAATCATACTAGGTGTAGCTGTTCTCATGTCATGTCCAGCAAGTGGCCAGCCCCTTGCCAAGGGGACACTCAGAACCCTGAGGCAGAACACCTAAAGGCCCCTGGGGCCCTGCCTGCCCATCAGCTCTGGGGGCCACCGTGCTGAGGCTGTACATGTACCCAGCTTGGGGCCAGGTGGGGCTGGAGGGAGGCCAGAACCCCCTTGAGACACTCACTCCAGCTTCTCCAGGCAGCTCTGGGGGTCCAGGAGTCCCTCGGAGAGCAGCCTCAGGCCTGTATCTCCCAGGGGGTTGTCGCTGAGATGCAGCTCTCGCAGGGTGGGAGTACAGCGCAACACACTGGCCAGCACATGGCAGCCAGTCTCCGACAGGCCACAGTTCTGCAGGCTGAAGAAGGAGGTTTTTAGTGGCCCCCACACCCACCAGAGCCCCAAGAAGTACCCTGCAGAAGATGGTATCCACACTCTTCTGACAGCACCCCATGTCTCCAGGATGAAGTAAGAGGGCACAGGAGCCGTGAGCCAGACCCTTCCTTGGGTGGGAACAGCCCGCGACAAGGGCCACACAGAGGCCACCTTACCTGTGTGCCTCTGGCTGGAACAAGGGAATGCCTGTGAATGCCATCCACACCCTGCAGCTGCCCCTGGAAGGTCTCATGCCCCCGCCTGGCTGCCCAGAAGCCTGCACCAGGCCTCACCTGAGATTCTGGACCTTGCATGTGGAGCTCTGCAGGCCTTGCAGCACCAGGCACACACCGGCGTCCCCCAGCTCATTGGTGCGCAAGCTGAGCTCTGTCAGGGCCGAGTTGGCCCGCAGCGCAGTGCTGATGTCTTTGCACCGTCCCTCTGTGAGACCACAGTCCTCCAGCCTGGGGACAGACCCTCAGGGTCACGGTGGGACAGCACTGGTCTCGGTCCCAGTGACCCTCTCACACCTCAGGCTGAGACCCGTCAGCCTGTAGATCGAAGGGTGATCTCTAATGATGACACTTAAAATACAACACAGAAGAGAGCAGGAATGGACACGTGTGGGGTTGTCATGTTCTCTAGGCTTTTGTGGAACACACAGTTCCTGTGTGTCTGTAGGAGGGGCAAACCTGTGCCAGGTGATGACCACGAGGCTGCGCTCAGAGTGACAGCAGCTCTAGGGCACACATGAGCTGACAGTTCCCAGTGGGCAGGGGGGCTGTACCTCAAGTCCACGCATGAACATGAACATGTGAACCAACGGGTGGGAAGAAAGCCATCTCTTATCACAGAAGATGGTTGATAAAGTAGAGGCAATGAAGGAATAACAAAATGCCCTGCTACAATGACTTCAGACAGAGCCACCGAGGAGGCTGAAACTAGCAGCAACTGTGCATGAACACAAATACGGGTGCACATGAGTGCACAGACATGTCCATGTACACATATCAATATGTATGTACAGACATGCGTGTATATATACATACACATGCACATAAACATGGATCTATAGATGTACTCATATAAACATGTACACACACAAACAAACATATGCACATCTACATAAACGTGACTTTGCAGGGATGGAACCCACATGTGCATGCATGCCAGTCAGGTGCTCTGCCCCTGAACTACATCCCCAGTAGTTTTTATGTTTTTTAAGATGGTCTCACTATGTAATTCAGGCTGGCCTCAAACTCATGGCAATCCTCCTGCCTCAGCCTCCAGCATGCTAGGATAAACATATGTACCACCATGCCCGGCTCCAATGATTTTTAAGTTTTTTAAAGGTTAAAAACAACACATAAGAATAACACTTCACACCATGTGCCATGAACACTGAGTTTCTGCAGTTCAGTGAGCCCCCTCAAATCTGTGCCCAACCCCTCATAATGACCCAGCTGCCCATACCTGACCACTTGGTGCTGCTGGATCAAAGGCAGAAGCTCTATCCACCTCGCATCATTCAGCTGCTCGCAGCGGATGTCAAGACTCATGGTGAGTACACGGTGTCGTCTGGGCAGGAGGCAGAGGGAACAGAGCTCTTATCAAACTCTCACAGCTCGGTAGGCCACATATTTGGATGCCACACAGGACAAGGGGCACTGTGTGGGAAGGGCCCAGCCTCTCCTAGAAAGGAAGGACCTGTTCTGCCTCCTTTCCTGAGCCTGGCCACTTGGTCTCTAGGAGCTGATGAGGGGTGCTGCACCCACAGGCTCCGCCACAGGCAGCAAAGCTTGGGCAACACAGATGTGGGGCACAGAGGCCTCCAGCCACACTGTCTGAGAGACAGCGGATCAGCAGGTCTGGCCTGGGGAGTCCCCGCCTCTTGTCTACTTGAGCAAGGATGGGAATATGGGTGGCCAGGGAACCCCAACAGGAAGCCCAGGCTGGCTGTAAAAGCCACTGCTGTCCACCCAACCCATCCTGTGCTGAGCACAGGCTAGACTGGCAGGCAGCATCACAGCCCCACTCTCCCAGGACCCCCAAATCCAGGGCCCTCAGATGCCTCCTTACATAACTCCTCTGGGAACTGAGCACTCCCTGTCTTCCCAGTGTTGGGCTGCCCAGGCCCAGTCCAGGGGTGTGGCAAGCTGTCAGCTAGGCTGGGAACAAGCCCTGTGCTGGCCAGGCCGGGACAGGCTCAGGTCCCAGGCCCTGAAACCTGACAGGGAAGGCACAGAGCCTGAATAAACAAGGTAGCCACTATTATGGATAGTGGCTGCTGAGGTCCTGAGACCAGGAGCACAGCACATACTTGCCCTGGGGAAAAGGGAAGTCACGCCTGGGGAACAGACACCCACACACAGCCCCACACATTTCCTGAGCATCTGCCAAGCAGACCAGCTGGAAGTAGCACACAGCCAGACCGAAAGGCACCCTGGAAGAAGTGCGCATGCCATTAGCTCTGGGTGGGGCAGCAGCTGGGTGCCTTTCAAGAGCCACAGAAGGCCCAGCACATTTCTCTCCCACAAGTGATGGGTGGCTGACCTCTACAGAGGTTGTGCAACAGGCTGACACATCCCTGGGCAGCTCCTGAAAATGGCTCACTCCTGTTGGTGGCCAGCCTTGGCTGGCACAGCCTTACTGAAGGGGCCTCCTTCCCAGGTCTGGCTCAGGCCGCCCAGCAGGGACAAGGCCCCTTTGTGCCAAGCAGGAGGACACAGTCCAGGGGAAACTGAAGCAAGAGCAGAGAAACTCGTGGTGGTCACAGCGCCACCTCATGGATGAAGGAACCAAGACTCATGCCTGGCCCTGGGCAGAGGAAGTGAGCAAAACCAGCCCTGCCTGGCCAGCTGGGGGCCAAGTAAAGGCCCTCGGTGGCTGGAGGAGCCACCTGAGGACCTCCAGCTGCAGCACTCCCCTCCCCAGTGTAGGCTACACTGAAAGGGAACACCCTGGCGTCAGTCCCCCCAGGACACAGAGCTCGGTTGTCCAGCTCTCCTGCAATGAAGATCACAGGATGGGGATGTGTGGGGAACAGGCATGACAGCTGAATCCCAATGTATTTCCTAGGGATATCAGGGTGGCTTCTCAACCTCTGTGACTCACTTATTTTGGAAATCCCATGAAAACCTGTACTGATCCCCAAAACACAGCATCTACCTTCCTCTATGTTCAGGAGGCCCACAGGCATGGCCAGCCTGGGGTCAGAAGGAGCCTTCCCAGGCTGAGGACAGGCTGCTGGTGACCCACTGGGGAGGGGTGCGTCTGCCCGCCCACAACTGCAGGGCTCAACAGAGGGGCAGCCGGGCAGCCAGACCTCAGATCCTTGGAGGGAACAGGGTGCCATAGGGTCACCCTGAGAAGAAACAGGCCATGCACAGGGGGCCCCCGGCAGCCCACCTCCACCTTTTCAGATCCCTTCGAACCTTGTCCAGACGCTTCGCCATGTATTAAGAGAGCCAGAAAGGGACCTGAGAAAAACATGCCAGGCCAGCCCGGCGCCCTTGGCCATTACCAGCTGCTCACATGATGCCCGCCAACCAAGGTCCAAGCCACTGCTGTCCTTTCCACCTGGGTTGGGGGCTCCAGAGTAGGGAGGCCCAGCTGCCACGAGCCATCAGTCTCACTTTGGCCAGCTGGGCTCCCCTTCACTTCACCTGCTGGAGCCCCTCCTGCCTGCCACCCTGGGGCAAACTCCGGGAATTCTCCAGAACACAAGTAACAAGGCCCAGACAGCCTTTTGCTGCCAGACCAAAACCACGGAAATGACTGTGAAGTATTTGCTGGCTGCTTTGGAATAGGTATGACCATGAGGCTTCTCGGAGAGTAATTTGGCTAGTGTGAAACAGCACACATTCCCACCTGCCATTCAAAAGGTACATTCACACACAGGCTCAGGACAAGGATCACAATGTGTTTGCACAACATTCTGCAATTATCCAAACCCAGACACGGTCTAAATGTCTACCAGTGAGGAAATGGTTAAATAATTTCTAACACACTATGACTGGCAGGGAGAGATCAGCAAAAGGACACTGTTACGTTTCTTATGCATGTACAACATGGGGCCGGGATTTAGCTCAATGGTTCCGCCACCTGCTTCGCAAGCACAAGGTCCCAAGTTCAATCCCTGGTACCAAAAAAAAAAAAAAAAACATAGAGCAAGCTTGCCGGGGCCATGGAGAACCTGGAGAGAGGTCACCTCCTAGGGACCCAGCCCTGCTCCAGCATGCACGTGCATCCTCCATCCAACAACTCACTGAGCACCTACTGTATGTCGAGCACAGCTCTAGCTAGGCCTCATCCCTCACAGACCTTAAACAAGGTGGAACTAGCATACACAGCTCAATGAGATGGAAATTTACAGGCAGCCAGAGAGGATGTCCAAAACAGTAACACCAAGACTGTGGCTGCTGGTGCATCTGAAAAGAGCCAGGCCTCAATGTGGAGCCACAATGGTCAGGGGCTGTAGGCCTGCCCAGAGATAAACAGCAGCTCAAGATCCTACTGGAGTTAGCACCACCTAGTCCAGTGGGTCCAGGTGGGCACCAGACACATATGTGGCAACCAGGACACCCTAATCCACATGCTCATCCCTTTCCAGAAATGCCTCTGCTCTGTTACAAGTTAGAGATAAGCTAAAGTCAGTGACACTTGCCGTGTACCCGTGCTTCACTGCCCTGCTTCCCTTTTTGATCGATGCTAGCTAAGCGGCTATACTTGTAATCCTTCAGGTTGAGTGTGGTTTCACCCATAGCTACTCATTTTGTTCCCAGATTGTGATTTTGCTGCATAAAATATCCTTGAATAAAGAACTTCAGCTGCAACCCAGTTTCAGGACCCCTCCAGTCTCTTAGGAGCTTTCTCTCAGTAAACCCTTCCTACTCTTAACCTCCTTAGCCCTCAAAATCCCTTCCTGGGTATTGGGAAGACACAGACTTGTCATATCTGACATCTAACAGCTTGGGAATTACTTTCCCCACACAGGACTCCTGCATGCTGGCATGAAAGAAAAGAGGGCAGAAGGTGAGCCCCAGCCTGGACACAGTCAGCTCTGCAGGTAGATAGGCAGGCAAAACGTTCCCACGGTCACTTCAGGCCTCGCCTAATTTCATAGCTGTGGGGACAGCACAGTGCAGATGGGGACTCAGGAGTCAGGTGACAGGAAGGGTGAACCAGTTATTTTGGGTTTTAAGGTATAAAGCTACTCCATTTGGGGAAAACAATTTTGGCCAGACCAGCCCTTGCTCATTGCTCTGGCTTGCTGGGTGCCTCCAGATGGGGTAGGGGTCACCATCGTGGGGTCCTGAGTGTCTGGCCAGGCAGGTGGCTGGGCAGAGGGCCCACCCTACCCACCCTCGAGTGTGCACAGCCAGCCCCCTGAAGCTGCTCAGGACAAACTGTGAAAAGTGAGTGCCTCCCCGCCCCTGACGCAAGATGAGGTGCTGCTGGGCTTCTGGCAGAGGCTAGGCAGCCTGAGGAGGAGGAGAAGAGAGGAAGGAGGGGTGAGTGAGGAGAGAAGCACTTTGTGTGTCCTGCGCT
The DNA here is from genome assembly GCF_012274545.1 of Fukomys damarensis. Classification (NCBI taxonomy): domain Eukaryota; kingdom Metazoa; phylum Chordata; class Mammalia; order Rodentia; family Bathyergidae; genus Fukomys; species Fukomys damarensis. Next base: position 357,019 of record NW_022900928.1, read on the forward strand.
CCAGCCACCTCAAGGTGGCTGCTGACACAAGGTAATACCCCCAAGTTGTCTAGGTGGATATGGTGTCATCATGAGAGTACTTATAAGAAGGTGCCACCAGGCCGGTAATCCCAACACTCAGGAGGCTGAAACAGGACAATGGCCACGGCCAGCCTGGGCTACATACTGAGTTCAAGGCCAGCTTGAACTAGAAACCCTGTCCCAAAAACAAAAAATAAGACACTGTAAAAGGCAGGAGCTGATTCTCCTTTAAAGCCTCCAGAAGGAACTAGCCCCAACCAACACCTTCTTTTACTTTTCTTTTTCTTTTTGTTCCGGAGATTGAACTCAGGACCTCGCACTTGCAAGGCAGGCGCAGTGCCACTGAGCTAAATCCTAGGCCCTAAAGTGGAGCTTTATTTTTATTTTTTGCCTAGTACCGGGGATTGAACTCAGGACCTCGCACTTGTGAGGTAGGCGCGGTGCCTCTGAGCTAAAATCCCAGCCCACAACAATTTCATTTTGACCCAAGACTTATCTGGACTTCCGGTGAGAGGCCTAAGACAGCAAATCTACGGCAATTTTGTAATAGCAACAAGTGAACTTGTCACAACTCTTCTAATAACCTTTATTTAAAAGATACACTGTGTCATTTTCAAAGGCCACACTGATTCAATTGACTCAACCAGTCTCTGCAAGAGGACTTTTAGATTACTTTCTGATTTTTCAGGGTTTCCACTACTCTCACAGGGCGCCTGCCCCGTTGTAAAGTCCCTCTTGGACACTACAAAACCGAACCTGAACTGGGCAGAGACCCAACAGCTATTCCCGCAACCACGTGGCGCCCCTGGCTGTTTCCATAGCAACGCCATAGACAGCCTGGAGCCCTGGCTCCTTTTCAGCCTACCCTTGCGACATCCACACGCCGCAGTTGGTGTGACGAGTCCCTCCTCCCCAGGGCCTACGCCTCCAGGTCTCCAGGGTCCCCGCAAAAGGCGGCCTCCCCTCCTCGTCGCGGAGGCATCCCGGCTCAGCGCCGTCGCGCCGCCAGCGGAGCGCTCCTCCACCTCGCACCTTGCAGCACAGAGGCCCACCTCTGTTCCCTAGCGTACTGGAGGGGGATCCGGTGTACTGCTCTCTGCCCATCCTGGGGTGTCGGATGGAGGGTGACAAGGGTTGCTTTTCTCCGGGAGAAGAGTTTTGCCGGCACGGCCAGAATTTGGTCGCTTGCTAGACCCCAGCGGAAGAAGAGTGGAGGCATAGCGAGCCGACTAAGTCACGCACGCGCAGGCGCCCATCGCGCAGGCGCAGACCGCAGCCACCGCAGCCGGGACTCCCAGCGCGCCTCGCGGGGCACTCCCAATTGCGCTGGACGGCGCAATCGCCTCTGCGGGCTGGGCCGGCCGGAGTGTTCGTCTCGCCCCTGCAGCAAAGCCTGCAGAAGCGCCCGAGTGCATCCAAATGAAGTTCCCGAGGCCAGCGGCGATAAGGGCTGCCCGAGCCAGTGGGACATCTGTCTGGACACTGCTAGCGCAGTGCAAGGCACCTACCTCGAGGCGACCAGGGGCTGTCACGGGCCTGGAGACCGGGAACGAAACAGCTGACTGCGTACTGGAGGGAGTGGACTGCCGAGAGGGGAGAGCTCTCCCGTGGACAGTGTTGGGCGCGGCGCGACCGAGGGGCGGGGCCCATCTAGGCCCATCCTCGCTTCCAGGGCGGCAGTGGGCGTGGCCACGTGGACCGGTGGGTGGGCCCGAGAAAAGGGCTAGGGTCCTGGCCCGGCCCTAGCTGACCTGGGTCCCAAAGTTCTCTGTGCTGCTTGGGACCGAGATCAGCGCCACGCGGGCTACAGAAGCCAACCCGAAGCTCCCTGCAGTGCTCGGCGCGCCATGGTGCTCTGGGTTTGTCGCTGGACACCACACGGACTACCCTCTCCTGTCCTCCAAAAAAATACGTTTTTCGGAAAAGCTGGCAAAATGTTCTAGTTTCATGTCACCGTTCTATACCACAGTGGCCTACACTTGTTTTTTGCAGTTTTCTTAAGGTGAAGGAAAAAACTTTTTATTGAGACTTCATGTTTTACAGGATTTTCTCCTAATGTAAGACATGGATCAGCAGCTGTTTTTACTCCCCAGTTACTGCACCTAGTCTTGTGAAAAAGCTTAGGGCATAAAGGGAGGGAGTACACATTCCTTACATTCTTAGCGAGGAATGACTGGAAAAAGAGATGTGTACCTGCACTTTTAGTGCCTAACAGGTCAAGAGCTGAGGCCTGAAAATAGCACACACACAAACCCCACCTCTTGTCCCCGTGAGGGTTCCTGTCCTAGTTTGAGTTCGCTGAAGCACCCCTGCCTCTCATTTTTGTTTTGTTTTGTGGTACAAGGCATGCCTCCCTGGCCCACTCCCATGTTTTTCCATCCCAGAGGGGGCCACGCCTGCCCACTTTGGTAGGTGCCGACTCTCAATTGCTCAGTCTCCATGATCCAGACCCATGGGGGACTCAGAAATGCTACTTTCCACCCTGTCTTCTTCCCATGGGCCCCTCCCTCATGCCTCCCACCCCTTTATGTGCCTGTGTCCTGAAATGGACCATTTGGGGATTGTTTTTACTCTGTCTTCCATTCTTGTTACCATGTTCTGAGATGGACACTTGGTAACTAACAGAAAAGAGACTGAGTGGCTGAGGAATTTATCGGGCCATTCAGGGAAGGCAGACCATGCAGGTGTGTGGGAGCGATCTTGTCCCAGGTTTCCTTGCATAGTGTCCCTGATCCTGTCATGCTTTTGTTTTGTTTTGTTGCGGTACTGGGGATTAAACCCAGGGCCTTTGCACTGAGCTAACTCCCCACTCCTTTTTTATTTTTAGATAGGATCTTGTTAAGTTACTTAAATTTCCCAGGCTGGGCTCCAACTCGTGATTCTTCCTGCTTCAACATCTTAGAGTGCTGGGATTATAGGTGTGTACCACCCATGCCTGGCTTTTGTCCTACTTTTGTAAATATATTCCTTTTCTTTTAAAAATATATTTATTAGTGCCTATTAATTTTACAAAATAAAAGTTTTCAAAGGAACCCTTTTCCACTGCTGGTGGGAATGTAGACTGGTGCAACCACTGTGGAAATCAGTGTGGCGATTTCTCAAAAAAACCAAAACTAGAGGTTCCATTTGACCCAGCTAGTCCCCTGAAAGAATTAAAAGCGATATATGCACACCTAGGTTTATAGTGGCATAGTTTGTAATAGCCAAATCTTGAGCACAACCCTAATGCCCATCAACTGATGAATGGATAAAGAAGATGTGATTTTTTTATATATATAATGGATTACTACTCTGCCATAAAGAAGGATAAGCTTGAGACATTTCTAGCTAAATGGATGCACCTTTTTTTTTTTTTTTGCTAGTGGGAATTGAACTTGGGTCCTTGTGCTTGCAAGGCAGGCGGCGGAACCACTGAGCTAAATCCCCGGCCCTTGAGAACATACTCTTAAGTGAAATAAATCAGACACACATGTTTAAACACCACATTGTTTCTCTTATGTGAGAAACCAAACATGGATATAGGGTCCAAAATGTAATATAGAGGGCCAGGGATTTAGCTCAATGGTGCTACCACCTGCCTCACAAGTGCAAGGTCCAGAGTTTGATCCCTGGTACCACAAAAAACAAAAACAAAATATATGATACATGTTGGAAAATTGGAAAAAAATACTCCAATGACAGGAACAGGGAGGGCAAAAGGGACAGCAAACAAAGGACAAGAAAAAATGGAAGCAAAACTTTAGTAAACAAGGTGGGGAATGGGAAATACAGGAGCAAGACATATCATGTAGGTATAAATTCCCTGTGATGAGCATTATCATTATGTACATCTAAAATGTACCTAGAAAGGAGCAGGGAGGCAGCTCAGTGGCACTGTGCCTGCCTGGCAAGCAAAAGTTTCCTGAGTTTGATCCCTGGTTTTGAAAAATAAAAAAGAATGTACCAATTTTAAAGAGGTAAAATAATAGGCCTCAATGATATTTTCATAATGTTTATAACATTTTTATCCACATAACATAGCAGATTCATCCCTCCAAATACTCTCACGTTTCTCCTCCAACCTTATTCCCTCTCTGAACCCAGGGCCTTCACACTGAACTACATCACACTTTTTTGGAGGGGAGGGGTACAGGGAATGAACTCAGGACCTTGTGCTTCCGAGGCAGGCACGGTGCCACTGAGCTAAATCCCTGGCCCAACACTTTCAATTTTTTTATTTTGAGAGAGTCTCACCAAGCTATCCATACTGGAATAATACTTGCAGTCCTCCTGTCTCAGCCTCCCAGAATGCTGGGGTTACAGGCATGTGCCACCACATAGTTCTTTTCTAATAATAAGTTTCCCTTCTACTTTCATGCCCTTTAAAAAAAAAAATCCCACATATTGGGAAAGATATGATACTTGCCTTTCTAGGTCTTATTTTGTTCAACACGATGATCTCCAGTTCCATCCATTTTCCTGCAAATGACACAACCTACTATTTCTTTAAAGCTGAATAATACCCCACTGTGTATATATACCACATTTTCTGTGGTTGGGCAGCTAGGCTAATTCCATTTCTTGACATTGGTGAATTTTGCTGCAATAAATATGGCTCTGCAGTACACCTATAGTATGCTGCCTAATTCCTTCTTGTGTACACCAAGAAGCGGTATTTCTGGGACCTATAGTAGCTTTGTTTTTATTTTTTTGTGAAATCTCTGTACTGATTTCCATAGTGGCAGCACAGAGTAAATATATCCCCCTTAAAAGCTGTCTTTTGGGCTGGGGATTTAGTTCAGTGGTTCTGCTGCCTGCCTTGCAAACACAAGGACCCGAGTTCGATCCCTGGTACCAAAAAATAAATAAATAAAATTTTTAAAAAGCTGTCTTTTGAGTTGAAATATGTCCCTGTAAAAAACTGCACATAGGGTAAGTGCAAGGCTCCCTGCAGGACACAAGAATACACAAAGGAGCCGACAGAACATTCCCAGGTTGACAGCAGCCCTGAGGGATGAGAAGCTAGAAGAAACTCAACTACAATCTCAATAATTTTAAAAATGCAGTCCACTATGCTAGAGGAAGTCAAGGAATGGCCCTGTATTGGTGCTGAATGACCAGATGGCCTGAAGGCTAGTGTCCCTTCATGGCCCCACAGTGCTATGCTGAGACATAGGCATTCTGCGAAACGCCAAAATAACCTGCTTCTGAAAAAGGCTAGAGGACCAGGGATTTAGCTCAGTGATGCCGCTGCCTGCCTCCAGGGCAAAGTCCTGAGTTTGATCCCCAGTACCGAAAAGAAAAAAGAAAAGGCTACAAATGATTTTCTTTTACACTCTCATAGTTGTTTTACAAGTAATACAGATTTATTGTATAACACTTGAAAATACAGATAAAATAATACCACAACCTCTACAGCCTAGGGGGTAACGTGATAGCACTGTGATTGCTATGATTAACATTCTTTCTAGACCAGGGACTCGAATATAAATGTAACGTAGGCAACAAATGTGCTGTGTCTAATAACAAGAAACGCTATGAGAAATGCTCTTTTTAATAAGCAAGCGGAGGGCTGGGGGTGTAGCTACCTAACATTTGCAAGGCCTGAGTTTGACCCATAGAACCTACCTTAAAGGGTAGTGAAGTATACCTGTAACCCTACCTGCACAGGAGGCTGAGGAGGAAGGGTTTCAATTTCCAGGCCAGCAAGACCCTGTGGGGGGTGGGGGAGTAGTGAAACTAATCTTAATGATATATATTGACTTAAGACAATATATCAAAATATTTTCACATTAATCAGTATAGTTAAAATTAATGAATTTCATAGTATTTTCATGCTAAGTCCCCAAAAGCTTCATATGTACAGTCTTTTACCCTCAGCTAAGCCAGTTTGCAGTGCTGAAGGCCACGCATGGCCACCAGGCCTCACAGCCGTGAATTCGTGTGTGCGTGTGCACACCTCCCTGTATCTGCACATGGTGGAAGTACTTGTTCTCTTGTGTAAGGAATCTATTAAGTTCTCATAATTTGGGGATGTAGATATGCATGCGCTAAATGCACAGGCAGGAACCAGAATTTAAACAGTGGCCTGTGAATGCACAGGGAACCTCTGAGCTTGGGCTCGGCTGCGCTGCCTGGTGATGCCGGCTAGCAGCACGTGCAGACGACCCTTGGGGCAAAGCAGGGATCGCAGCAGCAGCCTGTCCGCGTGGGGCACAGGGAGGCCAGAAAGACCGCCTGGGAGAATCCCCCAGGTCTTTCAGACGAGACAGTAGGAGCAGAAGGCCACATTCTAGAACTGGCCTGGCCCCTGCTGAGTCCTACACAGAGCATGACAATGAAAAATGCAAAGAACCACACAAAACCAGACCCAGCCTGCCCATGTCCTGTGAGGCTGTTTATGATAAAACATCACTTTCATCAAAACCCTAAAGTCATGGGCCGGAGATTTAGTTCAGTGGCGCTGCACCTGCCTCACAGGTGTAAGATCCTGAGTTCAATCCCCACCCACCCCCGAAAAAAAACCTTAACATCTTTTCAGATAAGAATGACATGCATTCTAGCAGGAAATGGTGGCGCTTGCCTGTAATCCCAGCACTCCCGAGGCTGAAACAAGAGGATCGCCAAGAGTTTGAGGCCAGCCTGGACTGCATAGTGAGACCCTGTCTTAACCATAAATAAATAAATAAGATGATATACATTCCAGGAGGAATTTTTAGAAAATGCATGCAAATACAATAAGAAAAGTAAAAATCAACCATACCAATCAGTAGATTCTGTGTGGACAGATATGCACCTGAGCTTTATTATTATTTCAAACATACAAAAAAAATTTTTTTCAAGTTTTTTCGAGACAGGGTCTCACTATGTAGTTGAGATTGACCTGGAGCTCTCTATGTAGCCCAGGCTGTTCTCAAACTCACAGTGATCCTCCTGCCTCAGCCTCCCGAGTGCTGGGATTACAGGTGTGTACCACCATACCACCAT
>NW_022900928.1:364142-371852 GCF_012274545.1 Fukomys damarensis
ACATACACACACACACACACACACACACACACACAATTTTATTTTAAATAACAGCTCTGTGACTTCTGACCTGAAAAGCATCAGCAGAGCCCCCTGAGTAGCCTTCTTGGTCCACCCAGGTCCTCCCCAAAAAACCGCACTAATCTGTACTTCCTCTTCATCATTCTGTGTTACCCTTCTGACCTTATGATGTATGTGTAGAATTCAGAAAAATACAGAGGTAATTATCCTGCCTCAGCCTCCCAAGTACTGTCCATGTTGATAGAATGATATTTATTATTTTTTACTGCTATATTCTACAGAATAAGCATTATCAGCATTTATTCATTTGTTTATGCTCTTGTGGGTCTCATTTTTCTTTTCCACTCCTAATAACAATGTTACAAATACATTTTTTACATTTTTGAACCTGGACACCAGGGGAGGTGCTTTGTGGGCCATGCCATGCACAGCTTCATCCAGCCACACCAACTAATGTAAGAATTTTGTTTTTCAAAAGCAAGTCATAGGGCCAGGGATTTAGCTCAGTGGTTCCACTGCCTGCCTTGCAAGCACTAGGTCCTGACTTCAATCCCTGATACAAAAAAAAAAAAAAAAATCAAGTCATAGCCTGGAGTAGTGGTGCACACCTGTAACCCCAGCACTTGGAAGGCTGTAGCAGGAGAATAATAGCAAATTTGAGGTCAACTTGGGCTACGTAAGAGTTCAAGGCCAGCTTACCTATAAAGCCACTGTCTCAAAAAAAAAATCAAGTCATAAGATTTTGATAGCTGCATATCTTCACCAAGCATGGACAATCTTAGTCTTAAGTGTATAAAATTGGGCTATCATGGTTTTCCTTATGCTATCCTCTCCTGCTTCATTCAGGGTGCACTTTTGTCTTGCTTTTTCCTCTTTTAGTCAGCCAAAGCTTGCTCTGCAGAACCATTTTCTCCCTCACTCTTCACTTTTAGTCTTTCAAATATACCTGCCACTGCTTTAAAAAATATATATGTTATCTATAATGGGGTCAGGCAAGGTGGTGCATGCTCTCTCTCATACCAGCACTCAGGAAGCTGAAGCAGGAGGATCACTGTGAGTTTGAGGCAAGCCTGTGCTATATAGTAAGGCCAACCTAAGCTTCAAAGCAAGACCCTGTCTCAAAAAATAAAAAGATGGGCCGGGGATTTAGCTCAGTGGTTCTGCTACCTGCCTCGCAAGCACAAGAACCTGAGTTCGATCCCTGGTACCAAAAAAAAAAGTAATCATAATAAAATAAAATAGAACACAAAAAACAGTTCATATAACACAAGTTGAAGGCAGAAAAAGGTGTGGTGACTCAGCCCAGCATGACCACTACCATGTTGGGTCATAACTGTTGTGACTGCCCCTGAATGACCCTGGTCCAGTTTCCCAAGAAACCCTAAACAGCACAACCATCAGAGCAGCATTTGGCCTCACAACTGAGCACTGATCCCAGGAATGTGCCTGGCTTTGATATTAGCTTGAGACAGACTGGGTGCATTCTGCTTGGATGGGGTCATTTGTGTCCTCACAAACCACATGTATATACACATCTCTCCTCCTTTGATCCCAAGCTGAGGTTGCTCTTCTCGCTGCTGCCCAGCCCAGGCACATGCCTGTCCATGAGTCAGGCCTCAGTGAACTGCACTGTGCGTCTTCTTCTTTCTTCATTCAAACAGAGCCTTGGGGACACATCTCATACTTGTTTCCAGAACAAAGGAGAAACAGGAACTGCGAAAGATGACAGGAATAAAAACAAACAATAAAATGATAGCACTAAACCCAAATGTATCCATAATTACACTAAGTGTAAATGGTCAAGGCACGTTAATGAAAAGACAGGCACAATGCTTTCAGCAGCTGCAGGTCCAGTAGGCATGGCGGCCTGTAGGCACAGCTACCTGGCAGGCTAAGGCTGAAGGATCACTTCAAAGCAGCTGGAACAACACAGTAAGACCATGTCTCAGGAAAACGGCAGAGTGGTTAATAGCAGAGAAAAGGCTTGTCCAAAATTTGGTGTCCAATGGCTGGAATATAGCAATGTGACAAAGAGAAAAAGGAGGTAACTGGGTCCCTGCAATGTACCAAGGATCTGAAGTGAGAATTGAGGCCCATGGGGAGAGTAAGAGAAAGACTTGAGCAAAGAGGAAGGAGATGGCAAACAGCACTTTCTCCCTGAACTCTAACTCATTTCATGGAAAAACTGACTCCAACCCGTAGACGCACCGTGACTATGGGTGACCCCAGAGGCCTGCACAGAGAACACAGCAGTGGAACAGAGCAATGGACACAGCAGGCTGCATTGGCTGGCTGTATTTGATGCTATCATTGTTGGTGATTACTACTTTAGGCAAGGTGAAATCGTTGTTCTCGTCAGTTATTCTCCCTGGTGTGCCAAGTCTGAGATTACTGAGGGTCATAAACAATAGAATAGACCCGTGCCAAAGAACAAGGGACTAGGCCAAATAGGCAGCAAGCTCTTATCCCCAGTAAATTAAAGAAGTGAGATCTTGCAACAGGCTCAAAACCCAAAGGCCAGCTGCACCTGGAAGACATCTCTGGGAAGTAGTCATTTCCTAAGGGTGGTAAAGACAATAAAACTACTTGCCATAAGCAATTTGCAAGCATCATCCCAGGAATTAAACTAAAAATCAAAAAAGGGGGGCTGGGGGTTTAGCTCAGTGGTTCGGTGGCCTGCCTTGCAAGCGCAAGGACCCAAGTTCAATCCCTGGTACCAAAAAATAAAAAATAAAAAACAAAAAAGGGAAAATTGAGAAGACACTTAAGCAAGACGTAGCCTCAAACTTCCAGCTCACCAAAGACAAACCCAGGGAGCAATGAGATGAAACAATTTGAAACCCACCCACAAGGACTCTCTGAAGTGGTAACAGCACAAGTAACAAAGCAAATGAATGAGGCTCTAGAAAAAAATTAAACAAATAATTTCTTGGGTAACTACAGAGATGGTGACCATAAGGAAAGACATGGTAAGTGACTATAAAGCAGATACAGATTTTTTTTTTTAAAGAGAGAGGAGCTTAGGAAAATGATGGAAACCATGAATGTCCAACATAAGAAATGGAATCCATGAAATGGATTCAAGCAGATATCTAGGAGATTAAAAATTCTGTTAAAAGTTTATGCAGCAGAATGAGCCAATGGGAGGACAGAATATCAGATCTAGAAGACAGGATCATGGTTAGTGATCATGAAAAGAAAGATTTCTCAAAAATAGTAAGGTACTGGGCCGCAGATGTGTGCTCAGTGGCAAGTACAAGGTCCTCAGTTGGATTCCCTGCTACTGAAAAAAAAAAAAAAAGCAAGGGACAACAAAAAAATCAATCCAACAGCTGTTAGACAATGCAAAGAATAACATAAGAGTGATCAGAGTCAATGAAAAAGCAGGGGATAGCACAAATGACATTTTTTTAAAAAACTGTTCATCAAAGTAATAGTAGAAATCTTCCCAAGCAAGGGAAAAGAATTCGACACACAGATAAGCGAGGCATATAGAACTCCAATTAGCCATGATTTAAAAAAAAAAAAAAAAAAAGCTGAACCAAGGGATAAAATAGGCAAGATTCCAGAAATTCAACACCAGAACAGAATATTAAAAGCTGTGAGAGAAAACAAACAAATTATCTCTAAAGGAAAGCCCAACTGAATCAGCAGACTTCTCAATACAGACAATCAAGCCAAGGAGAGCTTGGAGGAAGTATTTCTAGGCCTAAAAGAAAACAACATCCAACCCAGATTGACACACCCCACAAAACTATCTTTCAAAATTGATGGAGAAATAAGATACTTCCATGACAAAGAACACATGAAGAAATTCATGACCACCAAACTGGCACTCCAAAATGTTCTGAAGGACAAACAGATAATGAGGACTACAACTCCATGAACCCCCACAGAATGATTTCACAAGGTGAGGCAAGCAATTAGTCAGAGGAGGAAAAAAAGGGAACCAACAAGAGGAATATAACAGGTCAAGGATAAGTCAGTACATACCATTTATGGTCTCAATCTACCAATCAAAAGAAACACACTTGCAGAAGGAATCAAGAAGCAAGATCCAGGGCTGGGGATTTAGCTCAGTGGTGCCACTGCCTGCCTTGCAAGCACAGGTCAATCCCCAGCATCACACACACACACACACACACACACACACACACACACACAAGATCTAACAATATGCTACATACAAGAAACACATTTAATTCAACAAGAATTCACAGACTGAAAATCAGAGGATGGAAAACAATATTCCATGTGAACCCAGAAATAAGCAGAGATGGCTATTCTATTTGCAGACAAAGTGGATTTCAAAGCAAAACTGAGTGAGAGAGACAAAGAAGATCACCATATCCTTTCTAAAGGGAACAATCCAAGAGAAGATATAACAATCATAAATACATGTACACCAAACAGCAGCACACTCAACTATATAAAATAAATATCAGTGGACAGGAAAAATCAAATAATCACTAATACAATTGTAACGGGGGACCTCAATACCTCACTGTCACAAATGGATAGATTAGACAAAGAAATCAACAAAGAAATGGCAGAACTGAACCAAACTTTTGAACAAATGGACTTAGTAGTAGATGTCTACAGAGTGTTCCACCCTACAATATCAGAATACACATTTTTCTCAGATGCACATGGGACATTCTCCAAAACAGACCACATACTAGGTCATAGAACATGCTTAAATAAATGCAAAGGAATTTAAATTAGAAGTCAACAACAAAAGAAATCACAAGAACTTCGTAAACACATGGAAATTAAATAACACCCTACGGAACATCCAATAGGTAACAGATGAAATTAAAGAAGAAATTAGTGGGCCAGGGAAATTAGCCCAGTGGTTCCTCTGATTGCCTCGCAAGCACAAGGACCCAAGTTCAATCACCAGTACCCAAAAAAACAAAAAAAAAGAAGAAATTAGTTTCTACAGAAATGATAACACCAATACAACACACTGGAACCTATGGGACACAACGAAAGCAATCCTATGAGGGAATTTTTTGAGACAGGATCCCACTATGTAGTTGAGACTGACCTGAAACTCACTATGTAGCCCAGGCTGGTCTCGAACTCACAGCGATGCTCCTGCCTCAGCCTCCCGAGTGCTGGGATTACAGGCGTGCACCACCATGCTCGGCCTATGAGGAAAATGTATAGCAGTGAATTCCCATATCAGAAAAACAGAGTGAGCTCAAATAAACAACCTAATGTTGAACTTCAAGCTTCTAGAAAAAGAAGAGCAAGTCAAACCCAAAGCTCATATGAGGGAGGAAATTATGAAGATCAGAACAGAAATCAATGCAATACAGACTAAGAAAACAATACAAAGAATCAAGGAAGTGAAGAGTTGGTTCTTCAAAAGATTAAATAAAATTGACAAACTCATTGCCAACTGTGTTAGCTACTTTTCTCTCATGACTGAGACAAAATATGCAATACCCTTACAAGATCCCAATGATAAATGTAACTGTATTGTTTGCCTTAAATGTACCAATAAACTTAGTAGAAAAAAATATGCAACACCCAAAGTTAAAGAGGAAAAGTTTTATTTATTTCACAGTTTGTAGAAGTTCTAGTCCATATTCAGCTGGCTTGAAGGCAGGGTGGCAGAGGGACAACAGTTCATGGTGGTAGAAGGCAGCAGAAGCAACAAGGGACCTGAACAATATCTCCCTGCCCCTTTTATCTTATTCAGACTACACAGGACAGGTAGCACTCAAGCCCTTAATCCTAGTGCCCAGCCCCACAATGAATCAGTCATATACTCTAGATTCGGCCACCTCCAAAATAGGCTATGACCACATGAGGATTTGGGGAGACATTTAGACACAAACTATAATACCAACCTTATCTAAAAAAGGAAAGAAAGGACTCAAATCCATGCAATTAGGAATGAAAAGGGTGAAATTACCATCTCACTAATGAACATAGACTCAAAAATCCTCAATAAGATACTGACAAATAGCCGGGCCTGGTGGCACATGCCTGTAATCCCAGCACTCAGGAGGCTGAGGCAGGAGGATCGCTGTGAGTTCGAGACCAGCCTGGGCTACATAGTGAGTTCCAGTTCAGTCTCAACTACATAGTGAGACCCTGTCTCAAAAAACAAAACAAAACAAAACAAAAAAAACAAACAAACAAAAGGTTATACACCATGTCCAGGCAGGATTCATCCCAGGGATGCAAGAATGGTTCAACATACACAAATCAATAAATGTAACACATCATATCAACAGAGCTAAAAACCAGACAATCATCTCAATACATGCAGAAAAGGCATTTGACAAAGTCTAGTACCTATTCATGATAAGACCCTACAAAAATTGGCATAGATAGCTTTTATCTCAATGTTATAAAAGCCATCAATAACAAACCAACAGCCAACATCATACTAAATGGACCAAAACTTAAAGCTTTCATTCTAAGAGTAGAAACAAGACAAGGATGTCCACTGTCACTACTCCCCTCCCCCAGGACCAGATCGAGCTTGGGTCCTTTCGCTTGCAAAGCAGGCAACCACTGAGCTAAATCCCCAGCCCCTCACTGTCACTACTCTTATTCAGCGTAGTTCTGGAAACATTAGCCAGAGCAATTAGACAAGAGAAAGAAAAGGAATAAGGATAGGAAAGGAAAAAGTCAAATTATTCTTTGCAGATGATATGATACTCTACAAACAAGAGCCCAAAAACTCCACCAAAAGACCACTAGATTTAATAACCAAATTCAGTACTGTAATTGGATACAAAATCAATACTCAAAAATCAATAGCCTAGGTCCAGAGATTTAGCTCAGTGGTTCCACTGCCTGCCTTGCAAGCACAAGGTCCCAAGTTCGATTAAAAAAAAAAAAAAAAAAAAAAAAAAAGAGGGGCCGGGGATTTAGCTCAGCGGTTCGGTGGCCTGCCCTGCAAGCGCAAGGACCAGAGTTCAATCCCTGGTACCAAAAAAAAAAGCAACAGCATTCCTGTGCAGGAATAGCAAACTCACTAAGAGAAATTAGGGAAACAACACAATTCACAATAGCATCCAAAAAAATGTAATACCTAGGAATCAATCTAACGAAGGAAGTAAAAGACCTCTACATTGAAAACTATAGTACTCTGAAAACGGAGATCAAAGAGGATATCAGTATATGGAAAGATATCCCTCGTTCTTGGGTAGGAAGAACCAATATAGTGAAAATGGCCATAGTGCCAAATTGTTACATAGATTTAATGCAATCCCTATCAAAAATGATCCTAAAATTCATTTGGAACCAGAAGAGACTTGAATAGCAAAAGCAATTCTGGGCAACAAACACTAGACAGAGAGCATCACAATCCCTAACTTGAAATTATACTACAAAGCTGCTGTTATAAAAACAGCATGGTGGAAGGGTGAAAGGGGTGAAGGGAGGGCACAAGTATGGGGAAAAAACAAGAACCAAGATATACCATGTAAAGGTACAAGATCCCAGTGATAAATGTAACTGTACTGTTTGCTTTATATGTACCAAAAAACTTAATGGAAAAAATTTTAGAAATAAGGCCAGGCACGGTGGCGCATACCTGTAATCCCAGCACTCAGGAGGCTAAGGCAGGAGGATCGCTGTGAGTTCAAGACCAGCCTGGGATACACAGTGAGTTCCAGGTCAGTCTCAACCACATAGTGAGACCTTGTCTCAAAAAAAAAAAAA
>NW_022900928.1:372106-383420 GCF_012274545.1 Fukomys damarensis
AAAAAAAAAAAAAAAAAAAAAAAAAAAAAGAAAAGAAAGAAAGAAATAAAAACAGCATGGCACTGGAAAAAAATCAGACCTGAGGATCAATGGAACAGATTAGAAGTTGCAGAAAGAAATCTAGAGATACTCAGTCACCTTATCTTTGACAAAGTAGCCAAACACCTTCACTGGAAAAAAAACAAAAACAAAAACCAGACAGCTTCTTTACTAAATGATCCTGGAATAACTGGGTTTCCACCTGCTGAAGAATAAAATTAGACCTATATCTGAGGCAGGAGGATTGCCAACCCAAACTCATTTGCAAGACCCTATATCAAAAAAAAATTTAAAGGTCAAAGGGTAATTCTAGCAAAGTCTAACAGGAAATTAGAAAACATTTTGTACTAAACACATTGTTAGATGTTATGGAATTCAGATAAGCCAGTGCTTAAAGGGAAACTGATAGCATTAAATGTTCACATTACTAAAGAATGATAATACTCAAGTGAATTAAACCTTCCCCTTAACAACATAGACAATAGGCTGGGGAGTAGCTCCATGATAGCTTTTGGTTTGCATGCATGAGGCACTGGGTTCAATTCCTAGCACAACAACAACAACAAAAAACAAACAAACAAACAAAAAAACCCACAGTGAAGACCAAAATTTAAACCCATACCATGCAGGTGGAAAATAAAAATAGGAGAGTATATAAATAAAATTGAAAACAACATCAAAACCGAAGTGAATATTAGAAAATATGAATGTATTAATAAACCTCTAGGAAGGCAGGCAAAAAAATAACGAGACAGTTTTCTAATATCAGGAAAGAGGGGACATTACTACACACCCAGATGGCACCAAAATGATAAAGAATGCTGCACACAACTTTCCACATGTAAATCAGAGGAGACCGGCCCACACCTCAAAACCCCCAGATGGCAAAACCCACTCGTCATGAAACAGAATTGGAATAATCTAAAGAAATTGAATCTGTAGTTACAACCACCTGGAGAAAAACTCCAATCCCACATGGTTTCCAGGTCAATTCTACCAAATGCTCAGAGAAGTAACAGCCATTCTGCTCTGTCTCTAGAAAAACAGAAGAGGAGCCCTCCTGGCTCATCTTGTAAGAACTACGCAAACCATACCCCACATCCTACTGGGGTGCAGCCTGGGAATGCACAATCAGTTCAGTAGTTGAAAATTACTTTGGCAATCCATTATTTGACAGAGGCCGTCCCCACTCATGACAAGACTCAGCAAAATGGGAATAGGAGACAATTTCCTCAACCTGATAACGGACATCTACAAAAACCTCACAGGGTTCCTATCACCCTCATGGTCAAAGATGTTTGCCCCTAACATTAAGAACCAGACAGAAGCCAAGCTATTCAGCCCTACTTCAGGAAACCCAGCCACACCAGTGAAAGGAAATAAAGTGCAAGGGTTAGAGAAGGGGAGATAAAACTTTGTTCATAAACAACAGGATAGGGTGAGCATCACCCATTCTGTGCCCCTCCAACAGCAGGGCACAATGCCTTGCCCCTCGGGACATCCCTGCACAGGTCATGGTCAGGACATCACCTGCATCAGGTGGCCCAAGGGAGGAACAGAAGTGTAGACCTTGAGCCTCCTCTGCTTTCACCTTGGGAGACAAAGCCCCATCCTGGGCGCACCTGACCTCTCCTGAGGCTAGAGTCCAAGCTGGACTCTGCCCAACCCTGGTGCTCCAGGCTGTCCCAGGCTCACCCTGGGCCTATCCTGTGCCAGATTCTTCTCCCCATAGATACCACCACAGCCTCAAAGGACCCCTTACAGTTGCCAGGAAAGGGGCTGTCCCTCTAAATGGACATCTAGAAGGTGAAGGTGAAGAAACATGGCAAATACCAGGCATGGCCTTGGTACCCTGGCCAGGGACCAGGCCTATTCAGGAAACCAGTTTTCCATTGAGCCAGCACATGGTGGTGAGGGTGAAGGGGTCAGGCTGGGCCTGGCCTGGCCTGCAGCCGGGCACAGTCCTGCCTGGTGACAGTGACATCTGCTAGAACAGGCCTGCAGCCCTGCTCTAGCCACATTTCTCTTGGTGAGAAACCTGTCCCCCAGCCACACCCACGTCTGGAAGGACAGGAACTGGGCTCCACCTGGTCCTGGCAGGAGCACCTAGTCACATATAGGTGAGGTTGGAAGCTCAGGATGGGCACAGCAGGACCCAAGAAGTGGCTGTGGAGGGGGCAGTAAAATGGCCTAGCTCCAGTGCAAGCAGGCTGCACACTAGATGGGGCCCACCCAGACTTGCTCCGTGGCTGGGTTTCAGGAAGATGTCTAAAGGCAAGATGAAACAGAAAACCAAAAGTCTTACAAAAGAGAAACAAATCCAAAAACTGCTTGCTTGCAAAGGCTGTGTTAGAGCTAAGCTTCTCCCCAGACTCGTGAAGGGAACAGAGAGAGGCTACTGCACAAAAGATTGAGACCGGGCTGACTGGGCAGGATGGGGATGCGGTCACCCGAGCAACAGCTGAAAGTTGAGGAGGCCAGTGACTCCCAGGCAGACTCGCTCATGGAGGAAAACAAAAGCCTTCATAGGAGACACAGAGGCAGTGACTAGGCGCAGAAGACAACACTGAGGGCCAGGCTGGGACCACAGCAGAGCGCCATGCCTGGCCCTCAGACTCCAGGGAAGTAGAAAGCTCCCAGGTGATTTGATAAAGCTGTAACCTCCACCAGGTATCAATCCACCAGGTATAGACAGGAGGACCCAGGTATCCATGTCACACAAGGCCATGATGCAGAATCGTAAATGTGACCTTTAGGGTTCTCATGGTGTTATGACTTGTGTCTAGATGTCCCCCCAAAGGCTCATGTGGTCATAGGTGGGGCTCTTCAAAAGTGGCTGGATCCAGAGTGTGTGATGCTGGGGTCAGGGGTGTGTTATTCTAAAAGAGTACACTGACTGATTTGGCATAGTTCTGGGTGTGAATAATGGGAAGGCCCTCCCTGGGTGTAAGTGCCACCTGCCCCAAGGACATGTAGCCTAGACAGAATAGAAGGGACTACCTTCACTTCCCACCTTGCTGCTTTTGTTTCCTCCTACCTTCCACCTTCCATGCCATGGACTCTTTCTCCTCTGAGATGCCCCTCTGCCTTGCCACCCTGCCTTGGAGCCATTCGATTATAAACTGAAACCTCTACAAACTGTGAGATCAATAAGGCCCTCCTCCTTCAACTTTGGGTGTTGTATATTTTGTCTCAGCAACAGAAAAGTGCCTGGCGTTAAAGACACCTCCCTGTGAAAGTGCACTTGAGAGCAGGGGGGCGGGGGAAGAAGACTCAAAGGCCGTGGCAGACTGCTAAAACACGACTGAATAGAAATAAGTCTCAAACTAAGTAAAAACAGCAGCATTTAAAAATATATTTTTGGGAGATGTGAAACACAGAAGCCACTTTTATTAAGACCTCAAAGAAGAAATCACAACATTGGGGCAGGGGATCTAGCTCAGTGGCACCGCACCTGCCTCGTAAGTGCAAGGTATTGAGTTCAATCCCTGGTAACAAAGAAAAAAGAAAAAAAAAAATCATAGCCTCTAGCATCTGCTCTCAAAGCTGCAGTCAGGAGAGTGGTTAGGGAAGAATATAAGTCACTGTTATATTGAAAAGAAACAAAATTATTGTCTTTGCAGTATACTCCAGGTAAATCTTGTTTGTTTGTTTGAGAGTCCCACTATATAGTTCAGGCTGGCTTCAAATTCAGGGTGATTCTCCTGCCTTGGCTTCCCTGTACTGGGATGACAGGCTGTAGCACCACACCCGGCTCATAAGTCATCATATGCTTAGAAGACTTGAGAGATTCTGCATTAACCTTTTCTTCAAGATTGGTAAATTAACCTGGAAGGGTGGCTCATTATGAGGCAAGGTTTAGCTTTTCCTCCTGGAAGCAAAACAGCTAGAAATGAGGAACATGAGCCCTTCCTATCTGTAGCACAAGGGGTCCCAAGAGTGAGGCTATCAGGGCTACAGAGCCCCAAGCTCCCCAGCTCCCACGGCCTTCAGTATCAGGAAAAAGGGCACAGGCTCTGCAGAGGCCCGGGCCGCCATTCCCCAGCCGCACTCTCCACACACCAGGTCTGGTCTCCCTCCCCCTCATTCACTCAGTGGGACTCAGCACTCAGGCCACACGGGGGCGCCATCAGGCCCTTGTCACCCCGGCCATCTGGGATCAGGCACAAACCAGCCTCCCTGCCCTGAGGACCCAGAAATGGGCGGGCTGACCCTGGGGCAGGTCTTGGAGCAACACTGCAGGGGGTGCAAGCTCCGTCCTGGGCACCAGTCATCCCTTCCTCTGGGACAGGCTGTCCTTTGAGAAGAGGTCAAAGGGTGAAGGGTGTGGCTGCCCGGGAGTTGAGGGGCAGGAGGCACATCTGGGGAAGGCATTGCCCAGCGGCAGGGCAGAGGTCAGAGGTTAGCCACCCCCTACCCAGGACTGCCATGCACAGGCAGCACCACAGGAGCTGGGCATGGTGCCCCTCTGCTGCAGAACAAGCCAGGGAGGTTTCTGCAGGGAACTCCCCTCTGCAGGCTGCCACAGGGCTCAGAGCAGATGCCTCTTCTGGGCAGTACGTCCCAGCAGAACAGGAGCAGTGACTGAAACAAGGCAGGGACCTGGACCCCTTGAATCACCTTTGGAACCTTGGGGGCTGGGGGGCCTGATAAGAGAAGAGGAAAAGGAGGGGTATGCAAGTGTCTCAGGGTAGCTGGGGATCTGAGCGCTGGGAAGCCTCAAGCCTGGGCAGGAGACTCTCTCAGGCCCAGGACAGAGGCTCCCAAGAATGGCTGCCCCAAGCAGTGCTGTCTGGTGACATGTGCTCCCAGCAATAGGGCTGGCCCTGGCAGGGCCTGCGGAGAGTGCAGCGAGAAGAGAGACTTCTGGGCCTCTGCACGCTAAAAGAGACCTGTAGTGATCCATGGGGTGACCCAGAGCTGGCCTGGGCGTGGCAGGGCCAAGGGCTGAACCGAGAATTCTCCTGACTCTGGGAGTGGAGGATGGTGTGCCTGTGCCTTTAAGAGAGCCTGGAGGGAGCGAGAAGAGTTCGGGGTCCGGAGGTTGGCCAAACCCTGGCCTGCACAGCAGATAGCCTGCTTTTATTTTTCTGAGATGGGGGTTGGGGGGACTGCCTAGCTAGTCTGGCCTTGAACTCAGTACACAAGGACTCCAGCTCAGCAGAAGCCAGGCTCTCTCATCAGAGCAGAGTGCAAGAGGGTAGGGGTCCTGGCTCCTGGTTCCCCCTGCATTTGACGTCTTTCTTTGGGGTGGCCCACACTCTGCAAGGGGGCAGCACAGCCAGGTGCTCATCTCAGCACGATATGCAGGTCAGTGTGGCCCCTGAGAGCCAGGCCAGTGGGAAAGCAAGTTAAGGTGTGCTGGTCCTCAGAAGTTTAACAGGGGCCCAAGTTCGGACCCAAACTGAACCCAGGGAAGAAGCTCTGGAGGACGCTGCCCCACCCTTCCCACTGTCAGACCACTCCTTCCAGGGCTCCCACACAGGCAGCAGCTGGGAGCCCTGGCCATCTTTGAGGGTTCCAGACCTGGACTTGCTCTGAGCCTGGCACCCCACCTCCCTGAGTGGCAGTCAGCCAAGGCCCCACAACACCTGCATCTGGTCCTTTCTGCACCCCGTGCATGGACCCAGTGGGTCTCCAGGAGCTCTTTCAGCCTGGACCCTCTGACAGACAGCAATCCCGGTGCTCAATGTGAGGAGGGGCACAGAAGCCACATGTCCAAACCCCGGGGCTGCTGCAGGAGGACCTCAGCCCCCTAGGTGACCTTGGGTTTTTTTGTTTTTTGTTACTGTTTTTCCAGACGGGGTTGAACCCAGTGACCCTCCACCACCCAGCTATGTTGCCAGCCTGTTTTGTGTTTATCTTGAGACAGAGGCTAAGTTGCTCAAAGAAGACTGCAATTTAAAATTCTACCGCCTCAGCCTGAGTACTAGTACAGAACTGTGCCATATGCCTGGGTGACTTTGGTCCTCACTACCTGGTGTGAGCTGAATAGCCACTGTCCTGCTGATGGTCCCCAACCAACTGCTGAGTAACAGCAGCACTGGCTGCAGGTAAGTGGACAGCTACCCAGGGTGACTAACACCCTGGTGATGGCCACACTGGCCAGTGGGAGCAACTTAAGCCACCCCACTTTCCTTCCCTCCTACTTTGTCTTGAGCCCCACAGGGGCTCCCTGAGGTCCTGGGAGACAATCTGAGGATACCTCCTGTCCCCACCAGCATGGGCTCTCAGTGGACACCTCTGTCCAGGTGACACTCACCTCCCTGCTGTGCCTTCTGACTCGCCTGGTGCCCACCAGGTGACAGTATCTCTGTCTCCCCTCACCTGATGGAGCCCAAGACAGTGTACACCTCCAGCCCCATCCCTGTCCCACCCCTGCTACACAAGCCTGGCCCTGGCTCCATGCAGCCTTCCTGCCCACATGGTGCTTCCTCACTGCGTCCAAGGTGGCCTGGAACCGCCATAAGACATCGCAGCAGAGCGAGTCCAGGCAGGCTCAGGTGTGATGTCCCCTCCTGCCTCACCCAAGCACCTGGAGAGGTCTCCTTAGGACCCGGGTACCTCCAGGTCCAGCCCTGCAGCTCCACCTCCCTGGGAGCAACAGCAGCCAGGGATGTGGGGGATCCTGGCATACTCCTGGGGCCTGGCTATGGGCAGGGGGGAAGGCAGGGTGTGCAGAGGCTGGAATAAGGTTTCCAGGCTAGTCAGGCCCTGGGCACTGTGCTCTCCATCAAGGGGACCTCCACCATCCAGGAAGTCCAGGCCCTGGGAGTCTTTTCCTGCAAGCTGTGTCCCCACTCCTCTGTGTCACCCTATGAGCAGCTGCAGGCCCATTGGATGTGCCTTCTTGGGGTCTCCTCCCTGCAGATTGAGCCAGCCCAGACACAAGGGTCCTCCCATGCCTGCTGTCCCCGCAGGTCACCCCAAGGCTCTGGCCAGCCAAGGATAGCAGTCCTACCTTCTGTATAGCCTCTGCTCAGCCCAACAGAGCTGTTATAGAGGGAGGCCAAGGCCAGGCATGGGCCAGGCAAGTTGCTAGGGGTCATTCTGGACAGAGTTTACACCACAGACAGGCAGAAGTAAGGGTGCCACATTTCCTGCATACATCTAGACCCCAGGGTGCACACCCTGTGGGAGGTTTCAGGTGAAAGCCCAGTGAAGGCAACTGATCCTTCCCAGGGCCCCACCTGATGCCTGCCCAGCATACTCCGCATGAGTCTCCACAGGTCACACATCCCAAACTGGACCCCAGAGGAGGACGCACTTCTGAGGCATCCTTGGGCCTTTGTGGCAAAGCTTTGAAAGACAGCGTGACCTATCTGGTGGGGGGCTCCAGCATGAGGTCCTGTCCTGAGTGGGTTGGCCCCGGACACCCAGATCTCCCTGGGCCTTCCATCCTCAGCTCTAAGACATTTTTGGAAGCCAGGCTGGCCAGGCCTCAAGTCAAGAGCCACCTCCAACTCCCACAGCCAAGACCCAGAGACTATCTCCCCAGGCCACGACAGCAGGCCAGGAGCCAAGAAGGGGACAGATGACTGGGCAGTGAGGTCGAGGGCCTGGACATCTCATCTCTGGGCATTGAGGCCCCATGACAGGTGGCAGGGATGACTTCAGGATTGTCTCACCTGAGCCCTCGAGCAGGACAGAGGCTCAGGCCTACCATCCATGGCAAGGCCGAAGCAGGAAGCCCCAAGCCAGCAGAACTCAAGGGCCATTCAGAAGCAGCCTGAGGTGCCTGACAGCCCCAGGACCAAGCCACACACACTCTGCCAGGGGCATCCTTGGCATCAGCCCAGTGTGACTGCCCGGGGACAGCAAGGACTCCAGGCCCTGGATGGGCTCTGTGGAGAAGCTGACACTGACTAAGCCAGTGTCCCTCCCACCCAGACCCCTGCCAGCACCCCCAGTGTGGAGACTATTCCTGAGACTGGCCTGGCCCTCACTGGCCACTGACCCAGTGCCAGCGCCTCCTAAGTTGGGAGCACAGTCCTCCCCAATCCCCCAGCCAACAGTCTTCCCTGAGACTAAGGCCAGTGGCAAGAGGAACCGCCACAGGGCCTGTTCTCTGGTGTCCCCAATCAGGCCAGGCCACAGGGCATCTGGCTACTTCAATGGAATTCGCTCCAAATCCCACAGTCCAACATTTGCCCTGTCAACCCCAGGCTTTACATCCCATGCCCTGTCACCAGGCCCCTCCCAGCCCACTCAAGACCCAGGGTGGGACCAAAGATAGCCCCAGCAAGGTGGCCCCTTGCCAGCTGCTCCTCAGGCCCAGAAGTCATCTTAGGAGCCCTGCATCCAGGTTAGGAAAGCTGGACACTTCCTACTGGATGAAGGGTGACTGTGGTACCCCACTGCCCTAGGCACCCAGCAGCATCCTCATGCTTATGGGTCAGAGATACCCACACTGCATGAGTCCCAAATCCAGGCCAGTCTGGCCTCAATCCAAGCCCTGAAGAGGAAGGACACAGGGGTTAGAGCGAGGACCCGGAACACAGAGCCCTCTTGCCATGGCCTATCCTGGAGGTGGCCCTTGCCCTCTCAGAGCAGTGTGGGCTACCCAGTGACCTTCAATGGCTCTGGAACAACTGCCCACCCCAGAGAAGGCAAGACCACTACCACCACCCTCTTGGACACAGGAGGAAGACTGGGCTCCAGGGCTAAGGGGACAGAGGCCTTAGGCCAGGCGCAGCCAGGGTGCTGCTCCGAGACCAGGGACAATAAATAGCCCAGTCCTTCAATCTGCTGTCCTCATGGTGTTTCAAGGGCCCAAACACACAGGAAATGGATCCCCGCTTGAGCAAAGAGGCTCCAAGTAGGGGGCCATAACCACCATGTGGGGACTCAGTGTTTCCCAAGGCTTTCTCTTGGGGCCTTGAGGCCTCCCCTTGTTAAGGGACCATAAATTCCTATTATCACCTGCCTGCTCTTGCAGTGCCCCAGAATCTCTGCAGGAAGTGCAGATACTGTGGACAGGGAGGAAAGCTCGACACAGTCCAGGGTGTCCAATCAGCCTCCTGACCAGAGGCCACAGTGAGACTGATGCCCTAGAGCCGTGGTTCCTTGTACCTCAAGCGAGGCCACAGGCAGCATGGCCTCTTAGCTCAGCCAACACTAGAGTCGAGACCATCAAATAATTTACTGTGAATCAACCTGCACCTGTCAGAGGCTGGAGGAGCTGGGGGGAGAGTCAGGGCTGGGGTGCCAGTGGTGTTTGGGACAGTTCATGACAGTCCGCAAAGCATCCATGGGAGGGTCTGCAGTCACCTCTGTCCACCATCCCTGGGCTGGCTGGGCTCCGGCGGCACTTCCTTCCTTCCCTCCTTCCTTCCTTCCGTCTGCACCTCCTCCCTGCATCCGGCACCTCTGTGTCCTTAGCCTGGGCCGGGGCGGAGCACAAAGGACGCCACTGACCGTAGGCAGGGGGACCAGCAGGTTCAGGGAGCCCGGGAGCATCAGTGTGAATGTGCGGCTCGCTGGCTGGCCAGAGTTGTGGCTCAGGGAGGCAGTCAGGCCCCGCTCACCTGGATCAGGACAGCACACACTTGCAGCTCATACAGCCGGGCCCACTCTCATCTGGTGGGTTCAGCTTCCGCAGTTTGTGCTGCCGAATCTCACGCACCAGCGTATAGAAGGCATCTTCTACACCCTGGGAACAGAGAGCCTGCATTAGGAGAACTCCCCCGGGGGACTGGTAGGGAAGGACATTGGGGAAACCCTACCTGGGTAGAGATACCCCAAAGGTCAGAATGGACCAAGACCCTCCTGGCTCAGGGCCTAAACACCCTAACCCAGCACTGATTTAGTTATGGCCAGAGTCCCTAGCAGTGCCACTAAGGGCTCAGGACTAACAGGTACCCATGGGACTTTCGGGACAGAACGGGCTGGACCCTGGGTCACCGCTCCGGCCTGGCTCAGGGCAGCTCTTTTGTTGGACCCCCATATCCCCTGCAGCTGTGTCAGCCCAGGACTGCAGGGCGTGAGCCCAGACCCCGGACCTCGCCTCCCTCACTGCCCTGCCATCTGGGGAGACTTACAGCGTGGGGGCCAATGGGTCACATGGGTCCCAGGGGGTCCCAGGGGGTCCCAGAGGGTGCCGGAGCTGGAGCCAGAGCCAGAGCGGCTGCCCTGTTTTGAGGGAGAGGGGCATGAGTGCTACTCCCTGGCTGGGGTGGGGTGGGGAAGTCCCTGGCCAGCTGTAAGGAGGGGAGGGGGCTCACCTGCCGGGTCTTGGCTGATGTCTCAATGTAGGGAATGCCATAACTGCGGGCAAGGTCTTGGGCCTGTCGAGATTCCACAGTGCGTGCAGCCAGGTCACACTTATTCCCCACCAGCACCATGGGCACATCATCTGAGTCCTTTACCCGCTTGATCTGCTCCCTGCAAGAGGGAAGGATGTGAGCCATGATGGACAGACGGTGGCAGATGTGGTGGCATCCAGGACATGCACAGGGAGGTCCTCTGCCCCAGTGGGCTCTGGGGCCAGCCACAAAGGTGGCTCACCTGTATTGATGAATGTCCTCAAAAGACTTGGTGTTATTGATGGCGAATACACAGAGGAAGCCCTCCCCAGTGCGCATGTACTGGTCCCGCATGGCACTATACTCCTCCTGGCCCGCTGTGTCCAAGATGTCCAGCAGGCACGTCTCCCCATCGATGACCACCTGCTTCCGGTATGAGTCCTACAGGAGAACTCGGCTCAGCAACTCCTCAATTGTGAATTTGCAGGGAAAGCCCCTCTGTGCACTTCCCTTGCCTCTGCAGTGGATGGGGGAGGCAGGCTTTTGCCACCTGCAGGGCTGGGGACACTCAGGGCTCACCTCTATGGTGGGATCATACTCGTCCACAAAGTGGTTCTGGATCAGCTGGATGGTCAGGGCGCTCTTCCCCACACCTCCTGCGCCCACCACTACAAGCTTGTACTCGGTCATGGCTCCTCCAGGGGCCGGGGCTCAGGGCACTGGGGGGCTCCTGCCCCACCTGCGAGGAGGACCAGCTCAGCAAGGCGCCACCCCGTGGGGTGGCTGGACGACCCTGCCAGGTTGGCGGCACCTGTGGCACCTCCAGGGGGCGGAGGACCCCGCCACACCCTGCTGCACCTCATGGCCTGTGACGAAGCTGAGCCGCCCCGAGGCAGGGTGACAGCTAAGCTGCTCCCAACCCAAATTAGAAGTTGCTGGGTAGGCAGAAAGCCTGGGCCGGAGGCGCCTGCGGGCGGAGCCAACCGAACAGGTCCTGCCCGCCAGCCGGCGTGTCCGGGCAGGCATTGTCC
>NW_022900928.1:383997-388238 GCF_012274545.1 Fukomys damarensis
CCTTCCTGGAGCGGCTCGAAGAGTGGGCCCTAGTTCCGGGGTGCTAAGAGTCCTAGGGTTCCCCCGGGAACAGACGGGCCTCTGAGCCTCAGGACAGGCTCGGGAGCCGCCAGCCGTGCCAGCGCCAGGAAGCCCAAGGGCCCAAAGGGAGGAGGCTAAGTGAGGCGGGACAGTCAGCACCAAGAACGCCCCGGGCTTGGACCAGGGAAGGCACAATCCATCCTGCACCCCCACCCCCAGGTGGCCGCGGATCTGCAGCCCTCCTTGCTGGGGCGCGGAAGCCCCACCTGGAAGACTCGAGAGCTTCAGGGGTGTCCGAACCCCAGCTTTTGCAAAACACTTCAGGTTCCATCCCTGATGCTGCCTCCCAGTGCACCCCGCAAGTCCAACCCAAAAGTTGCCAGCGGGAGCGAAGAGAGACCTCCCCGAATCCAAGCACTGAAGCCTCCTCTATGGTGTTTTTAACATTTTTTTAAATTCCAAAAAATGTGCAAGTACATCCTTTCCATCAGAAAATTTAGAAGCGTTACCGAGAGGCCGCGACGGGACTGCGGGGCCAGCCTACGTGCGGTCCCTAATCTGAGCCCAGCTCGCATAGACCTGGCCAAGAGGAGGATACCGAGAGCCCGTTGGGCGTCTCCGGCTCCTCGGTTGTGGCGGTCCAGCCGTCACAACACGAACATGCCCGAGTCGGGGAGTGAGGATTGAGAAAGGAAAGAACACAAACCTGAGCGGAGACGAAGAGAAGTCTGATTTATTTCACAAAAACAGCTCCTTTTATAGGTTCACATCAACAGGAAGCACCAAGCAATTATTTGTATCTTTTATGCAAAGACCGGATTTTCTGACTCTGCAAAGAACATCAGATGTTTGGCTGTCTCCTTGAGTTTCTTCCGTTGCAGCAACAAGTTTAACAAGCAGAGTCCTAGAATGTTACAGATTGTATCAATGCCTTGAGTGTAGAGGTGAAGAAGTTTCCTTTTAAATGTCAAACTCCTAGAGGGCCACGGCCGGGCTCCCACACTCGGTCCAGAGTCCGAGCAGCGAGAAAGTTGCCACCCTCCTCATCTAGAAGGCGCTTTCCGGTCTCAACGCTTCAGACGCGTGCCCCGGCAACCGTTGCTAAGGGGCGGGACTCAGACCCTGAGCCTAGTTGCCCGCGGCTTGAGAACGTATGGGAATTCAAATAAGGTTCCGCCCCCGTTGCCATGACGCCCGGACCCGCGACCGGAAGAACGACCCGGAGTGAAGAGAGCACCCTCAGCAGAGGGGCCCGGGGCTGCGGCACCCGGGTCCAACCTGCAGGTGAGTGCCGGGCACAACCTGTTCATGTCCCAGTGCCCAGCCAAGGCCCCAGGTGTCAAGTCTGGGACTGGCTAAGCTCCCCACCTCTCCTGCCCCTGCTTGGAGACACCACCTACCTCTACTCATCTGGGTCAGGATCGGAGAAGCCTCAAGACCTCCTCTGGGGTTAGCAGCCCGAGGCAGGAACCAGCTCAGCTCCTGCAGTTCCAAGCCCAGCCCTCAGCTACTGGCTGGAAATCCATGAGACTTCCGTGGGCTTTGATGTACTGCTCATTTTTTGGGAGGGGGGTACTGGGGATGGAACTCAGGACCTTGTGCTTGCAAGGCAGGCAGTGGAACCACTGAACTGAATCCTCACCCCTGACGTGTTGCTTATTTTGTAGACTGGGCCCCTGAGACCCAGAGCCTGAACACCTTGTCCCTCCCACTGCGCTGCCACAGCCCTGATGACCACATCCCTGATCCCAGGACTGCAGACCTGAGAGAAAGCATGAATCTTTTTAATAAATGTAACAGGTGGCCCACCACATTCATCAATTCCTTCACAAGCATTTTAGTGCCCTCCTCCAACATAGCCCTGTGGACACAGCTGGAAAGTGACCTGCCCAGTCAGATCAGAGAAAGATCTGGGAAGGGTAGGTAGGAATGTGGCCGTAAGGGATCAGCCAAGCCTGGATGGAAGGCAGAGGAAGAGGGGATGCTGAGTCTTGTGGGCAGAGCTCTGGCCCAGCTGAGACCATGTGTTGGTCTGGGACTGCTCACATGCCTCTGTGTTATTAAGGAACCTGGTGAAAGTGGCGAGGACGTGTGAGGCCACTGCTGGGGTTCTGGCATAGGAAGGACAGAGTGCAAGAGAGGCTGGTGAACAAGAAGCATCTAGAGCCACACTGGGGCCCTTTCAGGAATTGAGGGAATGGGATCTGGGTGAGGACCAAGTCCTCATTTGCACCCAGGGGAGTCCGTGGGTCACCCCCTGACTGTCTTCTTCCTCATCTGCTGGTCAGATCCCTCACCTGAACCATCACAGGGAGCTCTGCCCTACCCCCTCCGTACCCACTCCCTTTTAGTGCTGGTACCCCTGGGCACAGTGACCTGGCCAGGAGCCTAACCCAACCCTGTCTCCCAGGTATCACCTGTGGACACATGCTGCCCCCACACCCGGATGTTTGACCCACAGCAGAAGGCAGCTGCCTGCAGGTGGGGACTTGGCCAACACAGGAGTGGGTGGGAGTGCCCAAGACTCTGGTCCTGGGCCCAGGCGTGGAAAGCATTGTATGGAGAAGGAGCTCAGCCTGGAGTGCCCATCAGCACGCCCAGGCCCACAGCCTTTAGGCCCCAGTGAGAAGTTGAGAGCCGGCACTCATCCTGTGGTACTGAAAGAAACAAAGCAGAAACGGGAGGCACTGGGAGATCCAGGCAGCTGGGGCCCTGAAGGTGGCTTATGTGAGCAGCAGCAGCAGACGGGGCCCTGCCCTCTGCCCTCCCAGCAGGTTGTGTGAGGATGGACCCAGCCAGGAATGGATGCCCAAGGTCTCGGCCATACTCAGCCAGTGTCCAGGTGCGGGAGCTGAGCTGGCAGGGCCTGCACAATCCCTGCCCACAGAGCAAGGGCCCTGAGAGGCACCAGGTCAGCCACAGAGAGCAATGGATAAAAGAGCCCCTGTCCCCTGCCCACTTGGTAAGTATGAGGTCCTGCACAAGGAGACATCCCAAGCCCCCTTTCTGCAGATTTCCAGCTGCCCTCAACACAGTCCCCACAGTTGGATACCTTCTGCCTCCCCTTTGGGGCTCCTACCAGGTCCCAAAGCACCAGCAACCCAGGTGACAGATATCCTCAAGCATGGTCACAGACATGGCTGAGTCAGGGTAGGTCCAAAAGTACTTGTCGAGGAAACTGTCCCAGAAGCAGAGCCAGGGGCAGTGTGTATCCAGACCACAGAGTATAGAGGATAGGGGCCCCATTTAGTGAAGGGCCCATACCTGAGGCCTGACCACTCCGGGCATAGCAGAGGCTTCCACAAACCTGCTGTGGAACCCCAGGGTTCACCCTGACCTGAGGCCCAGAAGTTCTGCCAGGCCACCCCACAGAACCTGCATCAGCTCCCAGCACCCAGAGCCTGCCGCCGCCCATCATGGACCACCCAGGGAGAGGGGAGGACTTGTGAGTGCAGGCACCACCTAGCTCCTCCCTCAGAATAACTGCCTGGCCTGTCTTACACCCTCCAAGGTGCCTGCTGAGCCTGGGCAGGGGGCCCAGCATCCAGGGGACCATGCGTGCCTTTCACAGGCCCAGAAAAGGCCTCATCCGGGAGGCCCGAGGCAGCAGGAAATGAGGGGCACCCCTGAGGCTCACAGATCCATGTGTGCTCATCATGCACAGGTCCAAGTGGCCTTTGGGTGAAGTTCTCATCTGGAGACCAGCAGCCTGAAGACAGCCCCTTCTCTGGCAGTGGCTCCTACCCAATGGTGCCACTCTGATTGTATCCACTTCCATGCCACCAGCTGAGTGTCGTGGCCAAGACCCACATGGATGAGGCAGGGGATGCAGGGAATACTGTCCCCTGCTCCAGGGGCACCTCAGAGTCCCAGACAGTCCCGGGAAAGCCGGGATGGAGAGTGACACCCACTCATCTCTGCAGCAGGCCCTGGCCCAGGCGGATAACCTCCGAAGTGTGCGGGTATTAGAGATATGTGTGGACACCCTCGAACACAGCCTGGGGAACTTTGGTGAGAACAGCCCTTCCCTGCGTCCCTTTGCATAGAGTCAACCCAGAACTCTTTTTTTTTTTTTTCTGGTACCAGGAATTGAATTTAGAACCTTGCACTTGCCAGGCAGGCACTGCACCACTGAGCTACAGCCCCAGCCCATGTCTGTCTGCCTCTCTCTCTCTCTCTCTCTCTCTCTCTCTCTCTCTCTCTCTCTCTCTCTTTTTGCC
>NW_022900928.1:388320-403947 GCF_012274545.1 Fukomys damarensis
CCCAGAACTGAGATCACATCTGCTGGACATAAGCACAGGGTGAGCTCCTGGTTCATGTTTCCAAACTGCCCTCCAGAGGGACTATGTACTCAAGGCCATACTGGTGTCAGAGTAGCAAAGGTTCAAATGGTGCCTAAGGAGATAGGGTCAGGCACTCCATGATGCTTATCTTGAAACAATTTCAAATTCATAGACACATGGAGGGATTGGTATAAAGAACCCCTGTAAGCCCTTCCCAGAGACCACTCTATCCACAACTGCTGCTTGTGTGGGCTTCATCTTTCTCCCCATCTTGTATGGACAGACGCACGTGCACATGCACACACACACTCACACACACACACACACACCTAAGTGTGCAACTTATTTTGTGAGAGTCTCCAATCAATGCACTGCCTGTCAGTACTAGTAGGCATGTTCCTTTTTGTTGTTGTTGTTGTTGTTGTTGTTGGAGACAAGGTCTCCCTATGCAGATCACACTGGCCTTGAATTCACTATGCAGCCCAGGCTGGCCTCAAACTCACGGCGATCCTCCTGCCTCAGCCTCCTAAGTGCTGGGATTACAGGCATGCACCACCAAGCCCAGCTTCAGCATACTTCTTCTAAGCAGGGAACACTCCCTTATAGACACATAGTACCATACTTTGGTCAGGAAGTGACATGCTGCAGACCTTATTCAGATTCCACCAAACATCCTAATGGAGAGTCTTACTATCCAGGATCACTGTCAGCTTTGTTTCCATTTCTCTGATTACTTGTGGGATTAACCCTGTCCCATCGTGGTTCATCTTAATTTCTGTTTTGCAACAGCCCCTCAAGTCCTTAATGGTTTACTGCACCCCGCTGCATGCTCCTTCAGCCCTGCCCACCAGCCCACCCTGTACCCTTCTCTCCATGGAGCCTGCTCCTTTTAGAACTGGGGCCTGGCACTCCTGTGATCTGTCCCCACTGCTACATGCTGATGCAGACCATAGACCATGGTCAGGGTGCCCAGGAACCTGTGGCCAAGTGGAAGGCAGCTCAAGCCAGCCCCACCCTCACTAGCCCAGCTATGTTCCCTAAGCAGAGTCCTAGAGATCAGTGTATTGGCCCTGTGGGCTCACAGCCTGGTGCTACCCACCTGAACAATGCACCTTCTCCGTGTGGCAGGGTGTGGGAGGGTGGAGGCCCTCAGGGCAGCAGGCCCCCAAGAGTAAGCCTTGCTAGTGGTTATTGGCGCCCAGGGCTCCAGGAGTGGTCACTCTGGTGCCTGCTGGTCCCTGGGTGATGTGGAGAGAGGCTTTGGCCCAGAGGAGGAGGCAAAGAGATGGGCATCCCAGGGCCTAGCCAACTCCTCCTCCTGTGCCCCAGGGGTGCACCTTCCCAACCTGAGCCAGCTGAAGTTGACTGGTAGTCGCCTGGGCTCCCTCAGGTAAGTGCAGCCTGGCATGAGGTCCTGCCCTGGGGTGGGGTCTGGGGTCCCCTGCCCACTGTGGTAGGAGTCTGGCCTCACCTTTGGGTGCTGGGAGGGTGGGTGGGCAGGGGAGACCTTTGCTCCAGGGATCCCCTAAGGGTCTCTCCAAGGACAGGTTCTCTGCTGGGGACCTGTGCCCCAGCATCTTCCAGTCTGGTTCCAGCCCAAAGGGGGGGTGGGGGGAGACCTTTGCTCCAGGGATCCCCTAAGGGTCTCTCCAAGGACAGGTTCTCTGCTGGGGACCTGTGCCCCAGCATCTTCCAGTCTGGTTCCAGCCCAACACCCCTATAGTTCTGTTACTCCAAAGTGAGAGGCACCCACGTGCCGACCCAGAAATGGGGTCAGGGCCAGGGTGGTCCCGTTACCTCCTCAGGCCAAGTAGCCTGAAAAGTGCTCACAGACCTCTGGCAGAAACCCCAACCAGTGGGGTGCTTTCGGCAGACCTTGCAAAACCAACCAAGGTGTGGAGCTTCCTGGAGTCCCAGAGTGTCAGCTGAATCATGAGGGTGACAACCTAGGGTGGCTAGTGATCCTGGCAATAGAAGCAGGTGGCCTCAACCTCTCTGACCATAGAACTTCACAAAACCTGCATCTTCTGAAACAGGGCCTTGACTGCTGAGAAAGCTCTGCACTCTCACAGCAGGACTTCTTAGTAACTGACCTAAAAGCCTTCAAAACTAGAGACAGCCTCATGGTTCTTAATTCCTTGACTACATAAGAACATCAGACTTCATTCTAGGGATTGGAGAAAAGAAGGTTTTGTGAAAATGTTGCTGGTTTAGCTGGGTGCAGAGGGCTCTGCTTTGACCCAGTCCCCAGGAGGTTGAGGCAGGAAGATTGCAAGTTTGAGCTCAGTGTGGGCAACTTAATAACTTAGCAAGACCCTGTCTCCAAATAAAAAGTTATAAAAGGGGCCGGGGATTTGGCTCAGTGGTTCTGCCATCTGCCATGCAAGCGCGAGGTCCTGAGTTCAATACAAAAAAAAAAAAAAAAAAAAAAAAAAAAGCTGGGGATATAGCTCAATCCAAAGGCCCTGGGTTCAATTCCCAGAAAAAACAAACAAAAACTACTGCTCTGTAGGGCCGGAGATTTAGCTCAGGGGCTCCGCCACCTGCCTCTCAAGTGAAAGGTCCCAAGTTTGATCCATGTGTGAGTGGGCACACTACTGGTCTTATGTAGCCTGAGCCCATTGGCAGAAGGCAGGGGAATTCCAATAGATTTCTAGAAAGTTCTCAGCTGTCTGAATTGGGCTCCGAGTACCTATGCTATTCTTTCCAGGTGAGGTGATAAAGGCGTTTATTAAACAAGTTCATTTTAAATATTGTCTTGATTTTCCTTCTTTGTGGTGCTGTTTATCAAATAAACAGGCAGAATTCAACAAAACATGTAAAGATCTGGAAATGGAACTGAAGCCAACCAGAAGCCCACAGAGCTGGAAAGGCAAGGCGAGGGCCCTCTTCCCACGTGCAAGACCCACAACTCTAACAGGGGAGGTTGCCCGGAAGGATGAAAACCACAAATGGGAATTGGAAGGTGTTATAAAACCAAGAAATATGAAGTACAATTTGTAACAGAACAAAATAATTCCAAGGGAAATGTTGAGATCATAACTTTTTTTTCTGGTACTGAGGATCAACTCAGGACCTTGCACTTGCAAGGCAGGAACATTGCCAGTGAGCTACATACCTGGCCCTTACATCGTAACTTCCATGAAAACGTGTACAGGTCTTTGGTAGTTGTGTCCAAATGCAGTGAACTGTCTTGTATTTCTGGTTATCCAGAATCTCAGCCACATGGTGTTTACCAACCTCCATGGGCTGAAAATGAACAAAAATTTGTAAAAGGAAACTGATTAAATAGAGCATTCCCACCAACATCAGAGCTCCAGGATTATAGGTGGGTGCCACTACATCTCAGGTAAAACTGCTGTATCCTGGCTGACCCCAGAATCTTGAGTATATTAAAATATCAGGCAGAATTTGAAGGGCTGGGAAAGAACATTGGCATCGTAGCTGCCTATTCCTCAGAAGCTGAAAGGATCCATTCAGAAACAGTGCTGCTGTGAAGGCTAATATCCTGGACATGTGTGTGGGCCACCGTCACCAAGTGGCCACCAGCCTGGCGGCAGAGTCCCCAAGTCTGGCAGGTCCAACAGAAGGATTCAGCACCCATCCCTGGCCAGGGCTGGCACATGAGAGGCCACTTTTGAAACTGGACGTGGCTGAATGGACGTGTTTTGTATGCCCTATGCCCAGCCTCCTCTCCTCACACTCCCTGTGCTAACTGCCTAGTTGGCTTCTGTCCTCAGGAAGCCTTTGAACACCTGGGACTGTTTTACTCTTGGCAGCAAAGGCCTGTGCACTTTCACCCAAACACACTTTGCTTGTCTTTGCTCCCCTGCATCAGTTCCAGCCAGTGCTTTGCATGTCATTGGGAAGGTGGCCTCCACCCCAGGCCATAGAGAACCCCACCTTTCTTCCATCTACCTGTGGCCTCTTTCTACTCCACAGGCCTGCAGACCATTCACTGCAAAGCTTCATTCCTCATGTAGACCCTCCTGCCTCAGTCTCCTGAGCAGCTGGGATTATAGGTGGCCATTGCCACTGGCAGCTAGAACACCTTTTTGAGACTGGTTCAGATCTGGAGATTTATGGATGGCTATCAGTCCAGTCAAGTTTTGTGTTCATGTTGGTACCAGCTATGCCTAGTTTCAAAGCTGTCAGTGTATACTTTTTTGTTTTGGTTTGGTTTTGGTACCAGGGGTTGAACTGGGGTCCTTGCGCTTTCGAGGCAGGCACCACTGAGCTAAATCCCCAGTTATGTCAGTGTACACTTTATGCTGAGTGGTCTTCTGTTATTGTATATCACTGCTGGGCCCATTATTCCTCTTTTTAAATTCTGCACCTATCTGGGCATCGTTCGTCTTTCTCTGAGTCCCTGATGCCTCACATAGCACTACTATTAGGAGAGGCAGCCCTGGACTCTGTTAGACTTTTCTTGGGCCACTGCTTCCTTCTCTTCTCCATCACACCCTTTCTTGGTCTTCCTGTTGCATTTGTTCTTTCTCTCGGTCCTTGAGCTAAGTGTTTGGTTCAGTTGTTCTAACCCTTCCAGAGTCTTAGTTACTTTTCTCATTGCTGAGACAAAATATTCAACATCCAAAGTTAAAGGAGGACAGGTTTATTTGGCTGACAGTTTGCAGAGGTTTCAGTCCATAGTCGGCTGGCTCCAAGGCAGGGTGGCATGGCAGAGGGGAACTGCAAAGGAGAAACAGCTCATGGCAGGCAGAAGGCAGCAAAAGCAAACATTTTATCCAGGCTACCTGCCCTTAGGGCAGATAGCACTCACCCTTAATCCTAGCATTGCATGTGAATCAATCCCAGCACCACACACTCTAGATCCAGCCACCTCTAAAACCCCACCTATGACCAGATGAGGCTTTGGGGGAGGTATCAAGACAATCCATAACATGAAGTTTTAATAAATCCATTGATTTCTCTTCATATATAGCTTCAGGTAGAATTCCATACATGCTATAGGCTTTGTCTTTGGTCATTCTAAGAATTTTGTAATCTTCCTATTTCCCCTATCTTCTCTGAGTATGGCAACATCTACTGGCCTGATATACCCCCATGACAAAAGGTGCACCCACCTAGCTGGGCCTGTGGTCCCGGGAGACACCAAGGCTGCAGGACTCCCTTGCAGTAGGGCTTAGCCCATGCCTGCAAAGGGGTGGACCACAGAGCACACTGCGATGGGGACAAGGACAGCTCTGAAGGCAGAACTGCAGAAATCCCAGGGCAGCCCTCAGAAGACCAGAAGGAGGAAATGGGCAAAACCATGAGTTAAATTTGAAAGAATCACTAAAAATATTGAACAGATTGAAGGAGGCTTGTCAGGGGGAAAAAATAAAAAAGGTTCCCACTGGGCATGGTGGCACACGCCTTTAATCCCAGCACTTGGGAGGCTGATGCAGGAGGATCACTGCGAGTTCAAGACCAGCCTGGGCTACATAGTGAGTGCCAGGTCAGTCTCAACTACATAGTGAGACCCTGTCTCAAAAAACAACAAAAAAAGAAGAAGCCTTACATCTGTAGACAGAAGAGAGAGCTGAGCCCCAGAACCATCCCAGATACATCCTGATAAAGGTCCTGCCTTCTAGGTCAGGGCAACATTGTGGGCAGCCAGGAAAAGAGATCAAGCTGGATTTTTTCTTTTCAGTACTGGGGACTGAATTCAGGTCCTCATGTGTGCTAGGTAAGCACTTTACCACTGAGCTACATGTCAGTCCTTTTTTCTTTTATTTTGAGGCAAGGTCTTAATAAGTTATTCAGGCTGACAGACTTTAGATCCTCCTGCCTTAGCCTCGTAAGTAGCATGCACCACAGTGCCCAACCCAAGTTGTCTTTTGAGAGTGAAAAAGCAACTGTTTCCTCAGATTTCTTCATTGAAATACTTGAAGCCAGAAGTCAGTGGAGCAATGCCTGGTAGGAGCCCAGAATCTTACACCCCTACAAATGGCCACGTGAGCAGAGGCTGCAGACCTCAGTGAGCAGCTAGAGATAAAGGAGTTTCCATGAGCTACCTGGAGGGATAGCTGGACTGAAATCCCAGCCAGGGGCAACAGCAGGACACTGGACAGGCAGAGGTGGATGAGTGCCTAAGAAATAAGCAAAGCAGTTGTGAGCTGGAGGCAAACAGCTGGAAGAATTCATGGGCACCTAAGCACTAAGGCTACAGTGTGTGCAGAAGAAAGGGAGCAGCCATCAGAGAGAAGCACAGCAGACCCCCCCACCCCAGGGTAGAAGCTAGCTGTGGGACACAGGTATGCCCTGAAGATGCAGCAAAGGTCAGGTAGGGAGGCACGGCAGTGGACAGAAGGTCAGCCTGGACCAGGTAACCCAAGGTAAAGGCAGCTCAAGCCTGGGCCCAGACCACCCAGCACTGGAAGAGCTAGGGGATCCTCTATTGGTGCCCCAGACCAGGAGACTGCAGCAGGGACTGGGGCCTTTTCCTATGCTCAGAGGTAGCCAGACACAGTGCAGGGTGGCACTGACCAGCTATCCCTTCCACAGAGACCTAGGTACCTCTCTTGGCCGCCTGCAGGTGCTATGGCTGGCTCGCTGTGGCCTGGATGACCTGGATGGCATCAGCTCCTTCCCGGCACTGAAGGTGGGTCTGCAGCCCCCAGGGCAGGGTATGAGGGCAGCTAGGCAGCCATTGAGACCTCTTTGCCTCCAGGAACTCTACGTTTCCTACAATAACATCTCAGACCTGAGCCCGCTGTGCCTGCTTGACCAGCTAGAGGTGCTGGATCTCGAGGGCAACAGCCTGGAGGACCTGGAGCAGGTGCGCTACCTGCAGCTGTGCCCGAGGTTGGCCACGCTCACCCTGGAGGGCAACTTGGTGTGCCTGCAGCCAGCCGCCAGCCCAGCTGACAAGGTATGGGAGCCAGGCACCCAATCAGCATTAGCTGGGGGGCAGCTGGCTCCAGAGTGTGCCTACTGTGAGCTCCAGCTGGAAGCCCATGGCTACCAGTGTGTTCTCTGGGGCCAGCCCGATGAACCCAACAGGCACATGCACACATGTTGCCACTCAGCCCATGCTGTGCCCCAGGAGATCCGTGCACTGAACCATTCCTGCCTAGCACAGTGTCCACAGAAGCACGTACACACATGCGTGTGCACCTATACAGCCACATAGGCCCTGTCCAGTGCCACCGTGGCCCCTGCAGGCCTGTGTGCTAGGCAGGATGTATTCACACATTAGCATGTGTGTACCCTGCTTGGGGCTGTCACCTACATGCCTTGCAGGACTTGGGCCCCTGCCCCTGCATGGCAAGGTGTGCCCTGCACTTATACTTGGAAACACCTATGCCAGATCCAGCATCTAACCAGGACAGAGGGGCCACTCCACTGAGCTAGATCCTGAGCTCAGGGCAGCCCCAGTGGCCAGGGGGCATCCCTGAATCCAGGCCAGGGCCTGAGAGTAGAGAGGTCATCTGTCCCATGGTCCAGGGGGCAGGGCTGCAGGAGGAAGACCAGGACCCAGGAGGTTTGAAGGGCCCAGGGGACCAGGCCCACTGCCCCTCCCTCTTCCATGCAGGCGCCTGGGTGCTACAACTACAGGGCAGAAGTGAGGAAGCTCATCCCCCAGCTGCGTATCCTGGACGAGGTACCCACCACATGTACCAATCTGCCTGCCCCCCGGGAGCTGAGCCAGGACTGGCTCATGGTGAAAGAGGCCATCAAGGAAGGCAGCATGCTGGACAGTGTCCTCCCCTCACTGGGTAGGGAAGGCACCCACCTGGAAACCTGACCACTGCCCGGGCACACCACCTCAGAAGAGGCCTGGGCCTGGCCTCCAGGAGGGAAAGCCCCCCCCCCACCCCAAGGTGCATGGCTGCCCCTCATACCCTGCCCCTGGCCAGGACACTGCCCTCATGAGCAGCATGTAGGCCTTCCCTTGGTCTGCAGAGCAAGGAGGGTCTCTCTGGAAAGGCAGAGACTTGTCAGAGGACAGCCTTGAGCCACACTGCTTCTTGATGGCAGCCATGCTCTTGGGACAGTCCGGCTAGCTGGTGTGGCCTCTCTGACCTCTGGTTCTGACCCTGGCCAGATCACACCCATGGAGCCACACTGCACAAACGTGACCCAGCGCTAAGCCTGCCCGAGACCCCACCCTGGGTCTTGTCCCTGCTAGGCCCAGCAGGACTGACTGAAGGGCTGCTCCCTGAGGACCCAGCCCCTGAAGACCACGCCAGCAACCTCACCCATGGTAACTGACCCACCCTGGCCCAGACTGATTCTGCAGCCCCAAACCCAGATCAGGCCCAGCTACACCCTCTTCCTCAGGTGCTGGTCGGGTCCTCTGCGGGAACCTCACCAAAGGCCTATGGGAGCGTAGGCACCAGTGCCAGGTATGTTTGTCTCATCCCTAAATGACTAAGCCAGGACTCCAGCCCAGACAGGGAGCCATCTAGGCCTCTACTCCTCAGAGGAACCAGCATCTGGGGCCTCTGGTGTGGCAGTGCCCTGCTCTATAGCCATTCCAGAGCCAGGGTTTCCATATCAGTCCTCTTCCTCTCCAGGCCCAGATGCCACCAGAGCAGCTGCCCCTACCTAGATCAGGTCTGGCTGCCACCCCCGCCACCCCACAACCTGACTCTACTACAGACAGCCATGATCTGGTAGTGGCTGGGCTTCCAGGCTGGAGGGAGCTTGATCTGTGGTGGGTGCCCTCCCTTTGAGCCCTGCTACTGTGTGTCCCATCTGGCCTGGGGGCTTGGAGCTGGGGGACCCTTGGTAAGGGGTCACCTGTTCTGGGGGTCTAGAAGAGCTGGTGGTGGGAGCCCCAGCCTGGTGGGACAGGCCAGCATTGCCCTGCAAGACTGGACCTCAGCTCCCTCTTCTATAGGCCACTGGGATTCCAGCAGGAAGGGGCTATAGCCCCCCAGGACCCTTGGAGAACCTGTGAACAGCAAGAGGACCAGGCTGGGCCCAGGCCTTCCCTAGGCCTGGCCTCAGGTACTGTATCCCCACCTGCAGGCAGGCACCCCCACCTCTACCTACTAGCTCTGAAGGGCTGTGCCAGACAGTGCTCTCCTGAGGGTGGGGCCTCACAGCTAAGGGGGCCAACTCCATATCCCCACCAACATGCTCAGTTCTTGGGCAGAAGACAGGAGGCCTCCAGCCCCACTGGAAGACCAAGGCAGCACCTTTGCTGGACTCAAGGATGCAGGATCAAGCCAGGCAGAAACCTTTAAGGAACACTGGTCTACGTGACCACAGCTGGGAGGCAGAAAGCCCCTAGCCCTGCATGGTAGGGAAGCCTGGGAAGGGAAGCTGCAGCCAGGGCAACAGCAACAGGGACTGAAGGTCAGCACACTGCCGGGGGTGCCAAGAAAGGGCGGTCTGCCTGTTACCTGGGGGCATGGCTAAGACAACCATGAGTGGCCACCAGCATCTCCAGGCAGGTGGCCAGGAAGAAGGGTGACTGGAGTAATGACAGGGCAGGGACACTCTGGGTAAAGGGGTGCTTCGGCCTTTTGCTCCAGGTACCAAGTCCAGCAAGGCCCTGGATGACCTTGACCAGCTGCCTCACTACAGCAGTTTAGTTACTGACCTAGGACCATCAGCCCTTGAGCAGGTCCTAAGGGATGGGGTCTGGGCCTTCTGGCCTCTGCCTACCCTAAAGTGGCCAGCCCAAGCAATGGTGAGAAGTCGAGGTCCAGGTCCACAGCCTTGTACTCTGGGGAGTACTCTAGGGAGTAGGCCTGGGGAACAAGGTTGCTGCCACCTCCTAGGCCACAGAAGACACTCAAGCCCTCTTTGGTTGTGCCACTACTCCTACACACACACAGCTGGCCACCATTCCTAGGCTGGAAGACCGTGGTGTGTAAGGCCCCTTTACCTGGAGACCCCGTATTTGTTAGGGCCTCCGTGACATGCTCTTTCCTTGCTTTCCAGAGCCTTCCAGGACACTGGGCTGCCACCTGATCCCTTCTCCTCCCAAGAACCCAATGCCACCTGACTCAACCAGCAGCTCCCCCCAGAGCTCTGCTGACCTGCAAGTCAGAGGACGGAGGCTCAGAGCCCTGGGCAGCCTAAGGCCTGGCCTGGGTGAGGGGTTGACCTCAGTGACCACCCTGAGAGCCCTAGAGGGTACCTCAGGTCCCACCCTCAAGCCTAATGATATCCAGAACCAAAGCCAGCCCTGGATCCAGCAGCCAGACCCCCAGCCCTCTGCTGCTTATGGTATCTGAGCCCTTCACCCCAGTCCATCCCCACCCTTGGTGCAAAGCCCACCATCAGGCTTGCTTGGAATAGTGCCCAGCAGGCACCCCTGGGGTCCTGGGAGCCCCTGTGGACCCTGGCCCCATAGACCCAGAGCATCTGGGCTGGGAGGGTGGGAGGCGGGCCTGGCCCTGGAAAGGTCCTGGGTGGAAAGGAGTCGGGCTTGGGGCCTTCCCTGGATCCTGACCTCCCTGGGAACAGTCATCCAGGCAGACCTGGCAGAGAACTCCCAGATGCGGTCAGGCCTGGGCCAGGTGGCTGGAGCTGGCCTGGGCTTTCTGGGGGCCCAGGGACTGAGTGGCTTACCCCACCAGGCCTCTCATCCCAGGAGGATCTCTGGGGCTCCCCACTTGAGGGGGGCGCAGTTCTTCCTCTTGGGGCAGGCATCCCAGAAGGCAAGTGAATCATTTCGACTCTCTTGGGTGTGCAGAATGCAGTTTACTTTGTAAGTCTCATTGGTCAATAAATGATGCAGCTGGATCCCTGCATGGTCTACACCCGCCATAGGCTCAAGTCCGCAGTGATGGGTGGGCAGCAGAGGAAGCGGAAGCCGAACCTGCTCTCTGCTGTGCTCTGCACCGACAGGGCTACCATGGGGCAGCCCAGGTCCACGCCTCTCCGGCACACCTTGGGGGGTTGAGGCCTGAGCACAGGGGCTGGCTGCACCTTGGGCAGGTAGGGCAGGTTAGGGTTAGAGTCAGGGTGCGCACTCACGCAGACACTGCGCTCCTTGCTGTGCTTCTTCCCGCCCATGCAGGGCTCCAGTTTCCGCGCCGCCTCTGCCAGGACAGACAGACAGAGGATGAGGTTGGTAGTCAGGTCAGGCATGTCCTGGACCCCGCACCCACCCCCAGAACCCGTGCTCACCAGGGATGGTAGGCAGAGGCTCTGGCATGACGAGCTTGGCACCCTCAGGCTGCTCTGGCACCTCCCGCAGGTGGGCAGGCTTCCGGGGACTCAGGAGAGGCATGAGGCGCTGTGTCCTGCCAGGCGAGCAGGTGGTGAGGGGAGTCTGGGAGCTGAGGTGCAGGACAGCACTGGGCCAGGGGGTGGAGTGCAGGGCATCCAGGAAAGGGCTTGTGGTGCCCACCCCTGCCTTCGGCGCCCAGCCCGGGCCTCCTGTACCCGGCCCTGCCTCGGGGGCCGAGGTCTGCGCTGGAGCTCCCCCAGGTTGGGTCTGGCCCCAGCCTCGGGAAGTGGGAAGCAGTCAATGGACCAGTCGGTGTTGTCAGTGAAGATTCTGGAGCCTGAGGTCACGCGGAGTGGCTCCTGGTACTCACTGAGGACCTGCAGGCCACAGCAGCGAGTGGGCCACCCCATCCCGTGAGACCTGCAGTTGCCCCCCAGGGGGCCAGGACCCTGACCTGGCCCTCGGTGTCCAGGAGAAGCGTCACGCAGCCCCAGCCAATGTGGAATTGGAGGGGGTCCTGACTGGAGCACAAGGGCAGCTGCTGCTGGACGCCGCCGGTGCCTTCTCCCCACACCTAGAACAGCGGTGCAGCGTGAGGCGGGGGTGGGGGGCAGGGGTGCAGGCAGGGCAGGCACCCAGGGCTCACCGTGAGGTGGTGCCTTGGCTCCAGCACTGTGCCGCGAGGGAAGCGGAACATGCGCACCGGGCAGTCACACACCCACTGCTGCAGCACCAAGCCACCCAGGTCCGCAGTGTCCTGTGAGGAGCAGTTGAGGATGCGCACGAACTTCTCCCTGCGACTCACAGCCACGATCCGCAGGCTGCCACTGCCACAGGCCCGGCTGGGGTGGGAGAGGGTGCTGGGTGGACGCCACCCTGCCCTTTTGCCTGCCCCACTCACTCTGGCTGGACCACCCCTCACCTCGGTGCATGCTCGGCCGCCCCCAGCTCCATTGAGATCTGGCCGAACTGGTGGGAACTGCATTTCCGGAGATCTGGGGAAGGCAGCCCTTTCCCGAAGGGGGTCACCACTTAGTATCTAAAGGGGACGTCTCCTGGGAGACCAGAGCAGGTCATTGGGAGGGAAGGGGCGGACTCTGGGGGCCGAAGGACCTGATTTAAGGCCCTGGGCAGAAGTGGAGTGCTGGGGAGGCCCCCACAGCCTACCTTCAGAGTCTCCACTGAAGCTCTTTGCCAACACCTCCATCTGCTCAGAAGAGACAGTGTCTGCAGCTGGTGGCGGGTGCCCTATCACCTTCTGCACCCGGGAATGCAGAACCAGCTGGCAGCTGCTGGAGTCGGACTCAGCAACTCCCAAGCTGCTGGTGCCCATGCAGGACAGAGTGCTCCACTCCAGGCTCTTGTGCTGCTTCCCCACAAGCTTGCCAGGTGAGCCTGGTGAGTCCAGCCCTGAGGGCAGCTGGGGCTGCCTGGAACCATGCTCTGCTCACTAGCTGCCCTAGCTCCCAGACCCCAGCCTTGTCCAACTGTGCTCCCCTGTACCCAGGACACAGATCCCATTCCTGGCAGGACTGTGATGGGCCAGCAGTCCCTTCCCTTCCTCCTCACCATTCTATAGATCAGAGCTGAGGACAGAGGGAAGGGTTTGTGACTCATCTAGTGACACTGAAGGGTAGAAATGGGGCCCAGTCCCTTTCTGCCAAGGGAAGCCCTGCCCAGCAGTTACTTTTGCTCTGAGCTGGAATGGATGCTGGTGAGGAGGTTGGGGTACCGCTGAGCAATGCTGTTCCAATCCACATCCTCCAGCCGGAAGCCCTGGCCAGAAAGCAACAGGCACAGGCTCTACTCACCTCAGAACCCAGAGATCCAATCAGGTATGGAGGAGATTTTACTCACCTCCCCAGTAGTGGGTTTCTGTTCATCCTCAGAGAAGTCCCCAGGCTCCATTAGAGTCTCTGCGGTGATCACCTACAGGAAAGGCCCACGGGCCAGTGGACAGGGGCTGGTAGGAGGGCACTGCTGCCTTCCACACCTCTCTCCCCTCTGTCCTTCCCAGCAATTTGTGTCGGGTGAGTGAGGCAGCAAGCCAGAAGATTCCCAGGCTGGCCAGGAATCCCCAGAGATACTGGCTTGGATGAGGGCTGCTGGTTGCCCTGGGGAGGCCCAGGAAAGGTTGCGGAGGGATGCAGAGGAGTAGGAGGGTAACAGGCCAGGTCATAGGCTCACCTCCACACTGCCTGTCTGTGATCGCAGGATGCGGCCCACCCAGGAGGACTGGGCTAAATGCAAGAGGCAGGACTTCTGGAAGGCCTGCAGCTCAGCCTCCAGTTGCTGCAGCTTGTCCATGGTCTGCGCCAGCTGAGCCTCCAAGCACTCCCTCTCCTGGACAGGAGTGGTAGGGAGTGAGGAGTGCCCCCTCCCTTGGGGCCTGCCCATCTCCTGTCCTACACCCTCACCAGCTGGGCTTGCTCCT
This sequence comes from Fukomys damarensis, assembly GCF_012274545.1. Taxonomy (NCBI): domain Eukaryota; kingdom Metazoa; phylum Chordata; class Mammalia; order Rodentia; family Bathyergidae; genus Fukomys; species Fukomys damarensis. The sequence goes on from NW_022900928.1 coordinate 401,913, forward strand.
TCTTTGCTCTCAGCTCCAGAGTCAGCTTCTGGACCTGGTTCTGCAGGACTGTGTCCTGGCTGTGGGAGCTCCTGAGAGGAGGAGCAATCTTGGCTGTCCCCACCTCTGGGTTAGCAGCAAAGAATGGCCCACTGCCATCACACACTGGGGTGCACTGCAGCAGGCCAGAGCAGATCAGGCCCAGCAGGTCTGGGCAGGGGTAGCATGCCCAGTTAGGGTTGGTTAACAGCCTGGTAACTACTTCAGGGTTCAGGTGGAACATCAAGGCAGGCGAGGCCTAGGACTAGAGGCTGGTGTCAGGGAGAGGGCTGGCTCAGCTGTCAGGATAGGAGAGGAGCTAAATTGGGCTGACCTCTCAGGTGGGAGTCCTGCCACCTCCTGTAGGATGTGCTGCTGCCGGGCATCCTGGCCCTGCCAGATGGCCCACCGCAGGGCCTGGATCTCTAGTTCTCGCTGCTCCCACAGCAATCGTAGGGTACAGGGGTCCAGGGCTTCCAGGGCCAACCTACAGTGCCAACATCCCACCACACCATTAGGTCTGGCCCACTGGATGACTCAGCCCAGGAGGCTGGCCACCCACCCTTCTCCTCTTACTTTGTGCTGATGGAGCCCACCCCTGTGGAGGGTGGCCTGGTGTTTCGAGAGCATGAGGAAGCCATGGTGTCTGTAGATATGGTGGCTGGAGGTCCAGAGTCATTGCCAACTGGCTCCCTTCCTGCCAGGGCTAGTGGCACCTGCTCCTCTTCAGACTCCTGGCCAGGCTCGGGGGCCATACTAGAAGTAGATGGGAAGCTAAGGGGCAGCAGGGCCCAGTCTGCCATTGGGTTCTCCTTATGTGTTAGAGAACCAGGCAGCATGGCCAGGTCCTTCCTCTCTGAGGAAGCCCAAGGAGATGGCTAGGGAATGGGACTGCCAGCCACACAGGTGTCCCCAGTGTGTCTACTTCCCCTGATGTCTTCTTTTTTGGGGGTACCAGGACCTTGCGCTTGGGAGGCAGGCACCTCTGAGCTAAATCCCCAGCCCCCTGATGTCTTCTTTATGCCCTCTGCGCTCAGCCGAGGGCAAGGTCCAGAGATGCTGGCTCTTTGCCTGTGATCCTTACTCATGTCCCCCCAATTTAAGGCCTTACCACAGCTCACCTGGTTGGAGCTCCTATCAGGCTTGAGGTAGGAAGGGTTCTATACCGTTGCCCCGGCTACAGATACCCAAAAAGGGGCGGGGCCGTTTATTACCTTCAGCCTCCAGGGAGACCCCAGCACAGTTCAGGAGCACAGAGATGTGAGAGGCTGGCACACTGCCTGGCTAAGCTGAGCCACCAGGCCTGTAGTCCTGGCCTGACTAGAGTGATGGGTGTGTATTCAGGGCATTACCCACACTGGGTGGGGAGCCCAGGGTGGGTGAGGGTATGTCCCGAGATGGCAGGGAGTGGGCCCTGAACTGACTTGGGGGGACTGAAAATGATCATGAAAAGCCAAGCGAGGTCAGGGCTGAACCCCACACATGGAGTCAGGCCTCGGCGGCTGGCACTCAAAACTCTCCAACCCATCTCCACTCTCCCTGGGCACCGGAGGTCCACTGCGAGCCCTGGGGACAGTCATTTCCTCTGACCAAGTCAGTGTGGAGCACTCCAGATGTGAGTCACCTGTCCTGATCACTCACATCTTCCACCTCTGTGCCCCCCTCTCCCTCCAGACAGCAGGGATGGGCTGGGGAGAGGCTCCAATCCTCTTCACACAAAGGCCTGGGGGCCACACCTCAGGAAGGAGCCTCAGACAAAGAGCCTGGAGCTTGGTCCCGGCCGCTTCGGGGTGCCCCCTCCCTCACCAGGGCTCCAGCGCGCACCAGCGCCAACCCATGAGCTCTTTGGGCCCTCAGGACTCCGCCTCATTTCGGAGGACTCACTGTCCCCCAAAACCTGGTCGCCAGATGTAAGAGAGCAGGGTCGGGGGAGCCCAGTCTCTGGAGGGGAGCCGGGGAGAGTACGGAAAGGAGAGGAGGCTCTGGCCCCGCCACTCCGGGGACTCACTCCCAGGGC
>NW_022900928.1:405044-422318 GCF_012274545.1 Fukomys damarensis
CCAGCGCGGGCGCTGACTTCCGGGGCGAGCGCACTCCCCGGGCAGTAGGAGCTGTGCACCCGGCTGGGGGCTCCCCAAGCGGGAGGGGGCTTCCGGGTCTGGTGCTCAAGAGTACGAGGATCGGGTGTGGGTCGTGACACGGCTTCTCTGGGGCCCGAGAAGTTGAGGGGGGGCTTTCCCTTGGCAGTGGATGGCGTAGTGTTTGTGTGTGAGCCCTTGGGTGCTTGGGACAGCCGCCCGCGGAAAGGGGGCAGTGCCCGCGGGAAAGGTGGCGCTGGGGGTGGCGGTCGGACAGGAAATCCTGGACCTGGTTAATGATTCGCCTCGTTCCGAGAGTGGGGACGGGTGAAGTGGGGGAAGCCAGGGCTTAGCTAGTTCCCCGGCTACCCCAAGAATGTGCGGCCTGCCGGATGGGGCTGGGCACTGGAGGGCAGACCCGATGCTGAGGGGCCTAAACCCTGAACCAGTCATGGCAGCTGACATGGGGGGCAGGAAGGGAGGCCCAGGCAGGACTTGACCTGTGGCCTATCTCCTCCCCACAGGACAGGGATGGTTCTGGGGCTGTCCTCCATGGAGCTGAAGGTATGGGTGGATGGCATTCAGCGGGTGGTCTGTGGGGTCTCAGAGCAGACCACCTGCCAGGAAGTGGTCATTGCATTAGCCCAAGCCATAGGTAAGTCCCCTGCTTGCCAGTGGGCCTAACAGGTGGGACTGGGGTGGGACCACCCATTTTCTCCCCTGCTCCAGTTGACCTCTCCCCCCACTCCACAGGCCAGACAGGCCGCTTTGTGCTTGTGCAGCGTCTTAAGGAGAAGGAACGTCCGCTGTTGCCACAGGAGTGTCCAGTGGGTGCCCAGGCTACCTTCGGACAATTTGCCAATGAGGTCCAGTTTGTCCTGAGGCGGACAGGGCCCAGCCTGGCTGGGAGGCCCTCCTCAGACAGCTGTCCACCCCCAGAACGATGCCCAGTTCGTGCCAGCCTGCCCCCAAAACCACGGGCAGCTCCGGGCCGTGAATCCCACAGAGCACTGACCTTTAGCCTGGGGTGTCCCAGGTTGGTCCCCAGCCCCTCATCCTCTGAGCCTCCAGCCCCTGTAGCATCCAACCTAGGCTTCTTTGAAGACCTACAGGGCATGGAACTCAGGGTGCAGAGGAACTCAGAGGAGCTGAGCCATAAGGACTTCTGGGAGCAGGAGCTCAGGCGGGAAGAAGCCAGGGAGCGAGAGGGGCAGGCACGCCTGCAGGCACTGAGCGCAGCCACTGCAGAGCATGCTGCCCGGCTGCAGTCTCTGGATGCTCAGGCCCGTGCCCTGGAGGCTGAGCTGCTGATGGCCACTGAGGCCCCTGGGCCCCCCTCTACCACGGCATCTGCCACTGAGCGCCTGCGCCAAGACCTGGCCATCCAGGAGCAGCAGAGTGCAGAGGTACAAGGCAGCCTGGCCCTGGTGAGCCGGGCTCTGGAGGCGGCTGAGCACACGCTGCAGGTGAGCCCAGGAGACCCCAGCCCATGCCACCTCCCCACCCTGGAGTTTGGAACCTGGGATCTGACAGGGTCAGACTAGGGAGAGTGCTGGTGGCCTTGTCCCCTGAGGGTCCTGTGTGCCCCAGGCTCAGGTACAAGAGCTGGAGGAGCTGAACCGGGAGCTGCGCCAGTGCAACCTGCAGCAGTTCATCATGCAGACAGGGTCTGCACTGCCACCACCCCCACAGCCAGACAGAGCCTCCCCTGGCACACAGGTCAGAACAGTTCTGGGAGTGGCGGAAGGATGGGGGCCATACAAGGTCATACAACTGACCTTTGCTCTCCACAGGACAGCCTTCTGCTTTCAACTGAAGAAGACACCCTCCAGGAAGACCCCCAGAGGCCAATCCCAGTACCCACCCTGAATCTGGAGGGTAAGTCTGTCCCCCTACCCTGCGGTATGGGCCCTCCCTAGATCAGCCTCTTCAGCCTATATCTTCTTCACAGTTACCACCATGAGGCAAAGCTCCTGGAGGTAGCAGCTCCTGCCCCAGAGCAGTGCTGTGGAAGACACATAAGCCAGGGCAAACAGGAAGGCTGCAAGGACAACAGGAGTCTGATCACAGAAGATTCCTTTCTCATGCAGGGGGAGGCTCTGATGCACAGATCTGTGATTGGGAGGGTTGCCCTAGTCCTTGCCAAGTCTGACAAGCTCCCTGGAGAAGCGAGAGACATAACTCAGAACTCACCAGGCCCCAGAGGCCACTACTGCTATTGGAGATGGCAGGCACATGGACAGTGGACTCAGCCTGTGGGTGTGTGTGCTGCCTCCCCTACCTGACCATGAACCTCAATAAACTGCCCATAATGGCTTGAATGTGTCTTGAGGCTGCACTGGGCAGGATCTGCTGGGTCTAGAATTTGAGATTGGGGTGGCACTGGGAAGTACTCCAAGTTACCTGTCAGAAGAGTGCTTCAGGGATCACTGCACAATAGGGTCCAAGACTGCTTTGCCCTCCTGCCCTGGGCAGTCTCCTTTGCAGTCCTCTGCATGCTGGCTCTGCCCTGGCCTGGGTTTCTGTTTGGACCCTTCTCCCATCTGGCTTCCTCTCATCTGGCCTGTGTCTGACCAGCTACAGGAACCTAGGATGCCAGGACAAGCTAGACCCGCCAGGCAGGTTTACTGTCTCCCAGAGAACTTGTGGGGTGGGCCCTGGGCTCCTCAGTCAGGTCCAGGGAGCCCCCCCACCCACCCAGGAGTGAGGAGCATGGCCTCAGGAGGGTGTGGCATGGTGTGAAGAAGGACTGTTTTCCTCTCTCCAAGTTAGTATGAAGCCTTTGCTGTGAGGCAGCAGCTTTGAAATCAGGGCAGGACAGATTCCATAGCTGGGCCACTGTCTTGGTCCTTGGGTTAGCTATGGCCTCTCCCAGGACCCAGATCCTCAGGTGGACTACACGCTCCCAGCTCTGAGGCCTGGGGTTGGAGATCTTGGTGATAAGATCTGGGGCCCTGGTTTAGCCATGGGTGGTACTGGCGGACAGGGGATAGGGTCACCCTAGCTCGGTGGTGGCAAACCTATGGTATGTGTACCGCAGTGGGCTGTTTATCATTGAAAGCTCTAAAAGGTTCATCACTACCCTAGATCATGGGGTCTTTTTGCCGGATTCAAGGATAGGGGATATTTGGGATGGACTCCTGAGCTGGGTCTGGTGTGGGCCACTTCCTCTGGGATAGTTGGCAGGGAACATGGAAGTCCTAAACAGGAGGAGCAAGGAGGCCACCCATGGTTACCAGGGAGAGCTCTTCAGAGGCCAGGGCCACTAGGAGCCCACTGCTATGTGGGGCAAACAGGACTGGGTATTTCCTCAGGGAGGTACAAATGGGGGAGGCTGGGGAGCAGCAGGCTTCCAACCAGGTGTCCACAGCCAGAACGCCCTCTGGACTGCTCCCATTTGCACCTTCTCCTCCCCAAGGCTGCTGCAGCCTAGATCCTCTGGGCGCATGGACCTAGACTGGTGGGCCAGGCACAAGCACACATGGCATGGACCCTCAAGTGCAAAGGCTAGCCGGGGTACACCCTAGGTGGGAGGGCTGGGACCTAGGGACTTACTCCCCTCACCATACTCGCTGACTACACTCAAGAGGTCTGGATGCACTGCTGGGCACTAGTCCTGAACCAGCTAAGGGAACAGGCCAGCAGGGGCCATGACAGGCGCTGCCCAGAGACTCCACCAGAGTTGGTGAGGAGCCCCACACCATGTGCTCCATATCTAAGGTACCATGTTTCCAAGCCAGCGCCCACCACACACGCCTGTGTCCTCCCGAGGGACACCTATTTGTTCTGAAGCCACTGTGCAGGCCCTATTGGGCTCCTGGCCCTGAAAAAAAACTCCCTACTGCCACTGTGCTTAGGTGGGGGCAGGATAGAGTTCTTTTCTGACACAGTTGTTCCAGGTAGAAAGAGTCCCATGTCCCCCCAAAGTTGCCAGAGTGTTTTGGATCACTAAGCAAACCTTCTAGTTGCTTAAAAGTTTGAGTTTTAAATTTTACTTTGAAGAAAATGGTGTGAGCTATGTGAAGTGTGGAGGTGCTGAGATCCCACAGTGCCCTGTAAGGGAGGTCACCTTCCCCGGCAGTGCTGTGATAGGACCCTGCAGGTGTTGGTGTAGGGTACTACTGCCTCCCTTCCCACTGGGCAGTCCAGGAAGAGGACGAGGTCAGGCTGTGCTGTGGACAGTGCTGGAGCCACTCCTGCCCACCATTCCTGCTCATGTCCCGCCCTGAAGTGAGAACCCCAGTTCATTGAGGGTCTCCCACAGAAAGTGACTGCAGGGAGAAGTTCTGCAGGTTCTCAGCCCCAAGGCCACACAACCTCCCCTCACCTGCTGAACCTGCTGTGGTGACAACAAAGGGTTCCTCTAGAGTGCTTGCACCCCCACTACAGAGATGTGCCTCCGTCCAGCCAGGCCTGGGGCTGCTGCAGTGTCCTGGCCTGCCAGGAGCTGTTCTGGGCACACTCCTGGTCCACACTTCCACAGAGGACTCTGGGTGGAACCCTTCCTGGACCCCAGCACGGGCCCACTTTCCTGACTGCCTCAGGGAAGTGACAGAAATGGACAAAAGATAAAGTGGCAGCTGTCTTCCTGTAGGGAATCCCAAGGTGGCCCTCAGGAGGTGGGTCCTGTCGGCAGAAGATCACAACACACGTGCCTCCCACGGGCTTCCCTGGGCATGGTGACCTCGAGGAGGTGGTCCTGAGGGCGTTGCACAGCCTGGCACCTTGGAGCACACAAGAAGAAAGTTCTCTTCAGGAGGGTACCTTGGCCCGGCCTCAGTCCACGTGGGGGGCGGAGGACAGCGGAGTGTCCCCTCACTCCAGCTCCAACTGGCCTGCCCAGGGGAGGCCTCCTCCCGGGCTGCATGGGCCCTCCGCTCCTTGAGGCCCCCCTCCTGCTTGCTAGACCCAGGTCACCGAAGGGCCAAGGGCTCGCGCTGCCCAGGGACAGATCAGCCGCTGTCACACGCACAGTGGGTCGGGAGTAGCGCAGTGTGCGGTGGGCAGGGGCTGCCCTGAGCCTGGAGGGGCGGCCCTGCGGGCTGTGGAGGAGTCGCCTCCCGCCCAGTCCTCTCCAACTTGAGTGTCCAAGCCACGCAGCTCCTGCCCGCCCGATCCCCGCAGCCCAGGAGAAGGGCGGCTTCGAAAATGCGCCCCGCCCGCCAGTCTGGGACCCCGCGCGTCACCTGCGACCCCGGCGCGGGGCTGTCCCCGGTTCTCTGACCAACTTCTGCAGCAACCGCGACTACCCTCGCACCATAGGCGGGCCAGCCCTGTATGCAACCCCGCCCTGTATGCAAAGAACCGCGACGGCAGCCAATGGCGTGCTGAGCAGGGCCCGCCCAGCCACACCGCAGCCAGTGTGCGCCGGCGGGGGGGGCTGTGCACCCCGCCCACCTCCGCGCGGCCCCTAGTGGGCTAGGCCGGCGCGTTCTTTTCTGCACGTCGGCCTGGGGAGGGGCTGCCACCTGCCGGGCGGGGCTTGCTGCATCCCTCCCCCCCCGCGGCCGGGCAGTGGTACGACCTGGACACCCGGCGCGGTGGTATAGCCCACTGCCTAGCCCGGCCGCGCCCTGCCCGCCCAGCTCCGCAGCGCGTGGGTGGGCTCCAGGAGCCGGGTAGTGCCCTGGAGGCTTCGCGTTCCCGGGACGTGCCTTTGCCGCTGCTTTCCCACCTGCGCCTCCGAAGCTGGAGCCTGCGCGGGGGACGTCGCGTCACGCCGGGCTCTCGAGACTCGTCCCTGTCTTGCGAAGTCACCAGCGGGGCACTCAAGGGAGTAGACTGTCGTTTTCCTTAACAAGCCCACCAGTGCCACACAGAGTCTGTGTGGCTGACTGTGTTGGCTGGTCTGTCCCCTCCTCCAGCTCCGACTCCCAGCCCTAATGGCCCAGGTGGTCTTCATCGAGGGGCTTTGGCTCCTCAGAGGGCGGGAGGTTACCTGTCCTTCAGCGCTCCTTAAGAAGCCCTCATAGTTCTTTGTTCCTCCTTTGTATCAACCAGACCCTCCCCTTTCCCCACCCTGACTCTCTGGGGCACGTTACTCTGTGCCAGGCACCTCCAAAGAGCCCCTCTGCCCAAGCAGCATCCTGGTCCCCACAGCCTCAGCCACTACCCTTAGCTGTGCTTTTTGCTGTGCCTAAACCCTGCGTCCAGCATCCACACAGGCTTGGCTGGAGCCTGCTAGCTGCCGCAAACAGCCAAGCAGCTGAGTTCTAGGGTCCCAGGAAGGAGTATGACCTCAGGAGCCTGGAGCCTGGGGATGAAAGCCAAGTGCAGGTGTTGTGGGGTATGGCCATTTGTAGCTGGGGAAGGAGCACAGAGGAGGCAGGATCCATCTCAGTCTGACTGTGGTAAGGACATGAGGGCTCAGCAGGGTCTGGATCATGTGGGATGGGACCTAGGCCTTTGTATGGAACTGCATCCCCAGCCCTCTTAAAATTTATTTATTTTTGGTTTTTTGAGACAGGGTCTTGCTATATAGTTCAGGCTGGCCTTGAACTCACAGCAATTCTCCTGCCCAGCCTCTCAAGAGCTGGAATTATAGGCATGTGCCAACATGTCTGACCCTAGCCCTTTTAAAAAATTTTTTACTTGAGACAGGGTCTTGCCAAGTCACTAAATTGCCCAGGCTAGGTTCAAACTTGCAATCCTCCTGCCTCAGCCTCCTAGAGCCAGGATTACAGGTATGGACCATCAGGCCCAGTTGACGTGGTCTTGGATCGATCTCAAGAACCCCTTGGGATTGTTGGGATCCACGTTGAGGTCAGGGCACAAGTTCAGTGGGAAGGAGTCAGAAACCAGCAGACAGGGAAAGGCTGAGCTCCTGCTTTTCCTGCTGGCATTACTCCATCTGTTTCCAGAGTCCTGTTAATCCAAAATGCAGCCCTTCTCACTCTCTGTAGTTAGTGGCTTGAATGTTGTTCCCCAAAGATAAGTCCATATCCTAACATCCAGGATCTGTGAATGTGACTTTACTGGGGAAAAATGTCTTCTCAGGTGATTTTGTGAAAGGTTTTGAAGTGGGATTATTCTGAATTACTTGGGTAATTATTCTGGGTAGGTTTACATTCAATAACAGTGTTCTTATAAGAGATAGGAGAGGGCTGGGGATTTAGCTCAGTGGTTCCTCCACCTGCTTTTGCAAGTGAAAGGTCCCAAGTTCAATACCCAGTGCCAAAAAAAAAAAAACCCAAACAAGTGATAGGAGAGACAAACATAGAGGGAAGGGCATGATAAGACAGAAGCAGAGATCAGAGTGCTGTGGCCACAAGCCAAGGAATGCGTGGAACTTTCCCCAAGGACTCTGGGAGTGTGGCCATGCCAGCCTTGATAGCAGATTTCTGGCTGCCAGGACTATGTGAGAATAAGTTTCTGTTGTTTTAAGCTACACTTCTTGGGGTCAGAGGACACTCATTTACTGTACTTGCCTTCCCTCCTCTGAGAGTTCATTTTGGCTGGTCTGTCCCCTCCTCCAGCTCTGTAAGCTTCAACTCCCCTCTTCTCACCCCACTGCCCTCTTCCTGTGACCACGCTTCAGCCTCCCTCCTCCATCGTCCCACCTGGCTCTGGGCTCTTGCTGTGGGGATGGTGGAAGATGGGAGGCTGTGTGTGCTGGGCAAGTGGCAAGGGGAGAGGCTGGGCTGTGGGAGCAGTTCTACTCTGCAGGCGCATCCGTGCCTGTCTGGGCCTGCACTAGGCAGGAGCAACGTGTGCCAGCACAGACCCAAGGCTCAGCAGGGCCTCCAGGTGCAGGACTGTGTGAATGGGAGGCAGGTAGGTGTGCACACTGGCAGCAGCAAGTGCAAGGGGCTGCTGGAGTACCTGTCAGTGTACATTGGAGCTGACAGTGTGGATGGTGGGTTATATGTGGGACCTGTCAGAGCCTGCTGGTGTGTGAGGCCATATGTGCTCCACACATGTGAGCAGGCAAAGGGTCATTTTATGTCAGCAGATGTGGGGGGGGTGTCAGTAGGTGTCTACACTCTGGAGAAGCACTACTTATTTTCAGTTTGAGCTCAGTCTGACCCTAGGCAGCTCTTTGGGGTCATTTTGCACACCTGAGGATGGGTAAACTGAACTTCCTTAAGATGCTTACAAAGGAAGTGCCCTTTAGGTCCCATCCTGCATGTGTTTCTTCTGAAACCTCCTCCAGTAGTCCCCAGGTTCAGGTGAAGGGGTGGGTGGGAGGGCCTGGAAACAAGTTGACCATAGGCTATTAGACCTCCTTCTTCCCAGGAGCCCCTGCATCTAACAGTCCTCAGCAGGCAGCAGCATATGCTTCTGCCAATCTCCAACCAGGTAAAGAAGAGAGACGGGTGTCTGGTGCAGGTTAGGGGTGGCACCCCAGTCCCTCATCTCCACCACACTGGACTCCACTGCATACTCTCCCTGTGTTCACCCATTCAATCTTCTCCATGACCCAAGAGGCAGGTGCACTTGTTAACATCTGCACTTTGCAGCCAAAGACACTGTTGCCCAGAGAGGGCAAAGAACTCCTCTGGGCCATACAATTGCCACTCAAGGTGCCTGAGTGATGCTGGATCCATCTATACCATCCAGATCCTGCTGTCTGGCTCATGAAGAGGGGACGTGCTCCAGAGTCCCCCTGTTTGGTACCATCCTTTCTTCCTGATGTTTTACCCATCACAAGCAGCACAAACAGCAGTCCTGACTGGTTTATTCTGTTTCCTCCACTTTCCCTGCCCTTTCCAGGAAAATGATATGGCTGCACCAGTGCCTACTCAGGCTTCTCATGTATTCTCTCTACACTCCCTCAGGCCAGTGCTGCTGTACAGGGCCTAAGCAGACCCCACCTTACTCTCCTGGTGGATACACTTGCTTCCTTTAGTTTCCAGCAACTCTCCTGGTTCTTTTCCAAACCCCTTTTCTGCCCCCATCCCAATTCCTTTTGGTTTCCTTTGAAGATTCCAGACCTCTTCACCTTAAGAGGTCTGGGTTTCAGGAGTTGGTCCCACCTCCGCTACCAGCCCCTCTCTGGTGCAGCCTCTGTCCTTGAACACTTCCTCCAGCTTGTCCCATCCCTGGGGCTCCACTCCCAAACCATTCTCCTGCTTTAATTGGCTCCCATCTTCCCATTCACAGTCCTTTCTGTCCTTGACATTCCCTGGCACCCACATCCAACCACTCAAGTCCTGCCAACCATCTTCCACAACTACTTGCCAGCCACAGTGCTCCACTGGTCCAGCCACTATGTGCACAAAGCGGGTCTGGTGAGCCAGTGCCAGCCCTGCAGGATCCCTGCCACAGCCGCCTGGTCCTCACTTCCTCGTCAACACTTCATCAAGGATGCCCATTACTCAGGCTCCAGACCCTGACCCTGATCCACTCTTTTCTTTTTCTTGCTGGGGAAGGACCCAAGGCTTTGTGCATGTCAGCAAGCGCAAGACCACTGAGCTGCAGTCCTGGCCCAGCCTGCCTTTTTGTTGAATCAAGGATGGCCTTTTCCCGTGCCACGATGATTTGTTTGTTTCTTTCTTTTTGGTTTGGTTTTGTTTTTCGGTATAGAGGATGGAACTCAGGACCTTGAGCTTGCAAGGCAGGCGGTGTGTTTTTGTTTTTGAGACAGTCTTAGGCTGGCCTTGAACTCACTATGTGGCCCAGGTTGGCCTCAAACTCGCAGCGATCGTCCAGTCTCAGCCACCTGAGAGCTAGGGTTACAGGCGTGAGCCACCATGCTTGGCTCATATTGTTGATTTTTAAAAACTTTTTTAAGGGGCCAGGGATTTAGCTCAGTGGCACCGCGCCTGTTCCACAAGCACCAAGGTCCTGAGTTTGATCCCCGGTACCGGGGGTGGGGTCTCACGATGTAGTTCCGGCTGGCCTGGAACTCGCGTTCATCCTACTGAGTCAGCCTCCTCAGTCAGCTGGGATTACAGGTGGTTGCATTTTCCAGTGTTCACGGTTTATTATTTCCTTCTCCCTGTGATGGGCTGGAGAGGACCGGGATTACGGGCTCGTTCTCCTCAGTGCCCCTACCCTCAAAGGACACGCACACAGTGTCTATACTGGCTGTATGCATGCTCCTTGCAGGAAATGCTGGAACAAAGCTGCCCGCCAGGGGAACAACCCAACACTCTCTTCTTGTCTCGGTTTTTTCTCCTAGGCCTGGCGGCGCAGAACTCAAATCCACAGCTGGCTCAACGAGAGGGCGTGGCTGGAGCGGGGTAGAAAGAGGCAGAGGCCAGAGGGCCGGGGTGGGGGTGGTGGGGCGGCTGGAGCGGGATTTCATCTCCTTCGGTCTGCTCCCATTCGCTGTAGGTGGTGGGCGGGTTTCGGACTGCACCTCCTTCTCAGGTGGGGGTGCATCTTGGACCAGCGCGAGGATTTAGAAAGAATTCTTCCAGAATAGTGGTATTCCTGGGAAGAAGCTTTGCATTACGCAGTGTTTTCGAGGTGGAAAGGTCTTTTCCCAGCCCTGGCCACAGGTTCCTCCCCGCCGTGGTTCCAGTGGTTTGTGCCAACGGGAGGGGTGGAGGGTCCCGGAAGTAGGTCCGAGCATTTCCGGGTCGGAGAGCGTGAGGCGGTGGCGGCATCGGTGGCGGCGGCAGGGCCTAATCCCGGTTTCTCTCGGGCTGCAGCTGGATCGCCCAGAGCTCCCGGGAGGCGAGAAGTTCCAGGGTACGTACGGGGGTCCCGAGTCCCCAGCGCTCCATCCTTCGGGCTGCCTGCGGTCGCCTCGCGCTTTGTCTGGAGCTACGGCGGGTTCGGCCTGCCCCGCGCGAGACCGAGGAGAACGGCGGGCCTCGGGCCTCGTCCCAGTTCCTGGTCCCCGCTCCTGGCTGCTGCTCCCACGTCGCCGCGCCTGCATTCACTAGGCTTGGGGGAGCAGCGCGGCTTTTCTGTCTCGAGCTTGGCGTCCGCGCGACGCTCAGGAGCAGAGTCCCCAGCGCTCCATCCTTCGGGCTGCCTGCGGTCGCCTCGCGCTTTGTCTGGAGCTACGGCGGGTTCGGCCTGCCCCGCGCCAGACCGAGGAGAACGGCGGGCCTCTGGCCTCGTCCCAGTTCCTGGTCCCCGCTCCTGGCTGCTGCTCCCACGTCGCCGCGCCTGCATTCACTAGGCTTGGGGGAGCAGCGCGGCTTTTCTGTCTCGAGCTTGGCGTCCGCGCGACGCTCAGGAGCAATTGGCGCGTCTGTGTCTGCGGCGACGTCCGCGCCAGAGAGGTGGAGGAGCTCTCCCCGGCCGCCCAGCAGCGGGGTGGCGAGTCCTCTCCAGGAAGGCTGTACTACAGCGTCACTATGAACTCTCCTTGTTTCTGCAGCACGGAACGCTCATCTATACATGGAGCCACAGCGTGGCCTCTGGTGGCCGGGGCAGGCTTCATGGAGGCGAACCCCTGCCTTGTAACAGTAAAGCACTCACACCTTTCAGTCCCCGGCTTTTCCCAATGGAGAAGCATGGCTCTCTCAGCAGCACTGTGGCTTGGTGTCAAGGCCTGGGCAGCGGGGACCTTGGTGAACACTGGTGTTGACTTCCACGACCGTTTACAGTTGTGAGGTCTCATTTTGTTTCATAGGGCAGGTGAGGAGTGAAGAATAAAGAAGCTGGACTTGCTGCAGTCATGCTCAGTGTCTGAGGGGCACCTAGGATATGGTCCCTCACTTGGAAAGTGCCCAAGCTGTGGCTGCTGGTGGGACCTGGTGGTATAGAGAAGGCTGGTACTGCCAGGTTGTGGTGTTACACCTGCTGCCCTGGAAGTACCTCTGCAAGCAGCCTAGTTTCTTCCTTTTCTCTGGCCACCTGGCCCCCATTGCTGCTGTGGTTGTGTGATGGTTTTGGGAGGGTCGGTATCTGTGAGGCCTTTGGGGTGTTCCTTGCCTGTGGTGTGCAGGTAGGTATACAGGGCCCGCAGGATTTAATCCAGGTGCAGGCCTCAGCATCTGCTCTGAGTCTGTTCCCTTTCTGATCCCTGACAGTTTTCTAAGCAGTCCTTGTGCTTTCCTTTCTGTGGCTCTCCACAGTGCATCTGTTAAGGGAGAAGCCAGGGGTTGAGTGTTCATATTTTGTGTTTGTGAAACATGTTCATAGCCCGGTGTGGTGGTATACACTCATAGTTCCAGCGCTCTGGTGGCTGAGGCAGGAGGATTGCTGTGAGTGAGTTTACAACCAGCCTGAGTTATAGTGAATTTAAGGCCATCCTGAACTATTAAGTGAGACCCTATCTCAAAAAACAAAAACAAACATCCTAATAATGAGGATTTTTGTCCAGCTCTGCCCTGTCTTTTTTAGGTGGTGTTTTTGTTTTGTTTTGTTGGCACTGGGGATCCAACTCAGGACTTTATGCTTTCAAGGCAGGGGCAGTGCCATTGAGCTACATCCCCAGTTCTTACCAGTTACATATCCTCGTTCTTGGTGAATCCCTGTGCGTCTTCAGTCCATCCTCCTTGTCCTGCAGAAGTCATGGCACATAGACACTGGGGAGCAGGAGCCCCAGATGACATGGGGTTCAGTTAGGAGGGAGGATGGTCACAGCTCTGGCCAGAGAGTACAGATTCTTTTAGAGAGCGGAGAGTGGCTGTTTCATCTCATTGTGCCCCACAAGAAAGGTGCCCCCTCCTGGATGGTCCGTGGCACTGTCTCCTGGATTTCCTCCTAGAGTTAGTGTTTCCAGCAAGGGTCAATGGCCGGGACTCAAGGCCAAGTGCCAGGTGAGTTCACCAAGTAACAGGGTATAGGCTCCTTTTTTTTTTTTTTTTTTTTTTTTTTTTTTTTTTTTTTTTTGGGGCTGGGGATAGAACTCGGGTCCTTGCACTTGCGAGGCAGGTGCTGGAACCACTGAGCTAAATCCCCAGCCCTAGGGCTCTTCATTGAGTGGGGATTTGTGGGCAATTATCTTTTTTTTTTTTTTTTGGTACCAGGGATTGAACTCCCATCCTTGCACTTGTAAGTCAGGCAGCGGCACTACTGAGCTACATCCCCAGCCCTGTGGTCAGTTATCTTAATCTTTAAGCAGCAGGTAGAGGAAAAGTTAGTGATTGGGCAGAAGTACTTTCCAGTTTATTTTTTCCCAGTAGTAGCAATGTTCTGCCATTGGCTGTTTCCTCGAGTTAACATACCTTCAGAATTAAGAAGACATCAGCCAAACCCTGGGGCTTTGCAATGCTTTGTGTGTGTCGTCCCCCCACCCCGCCTGGGGTGGGGCCATCCTGTCTCTAAGTTGGCCCTGACTCCATCTGAGAATGGTGCTCTTAGGAGGTTGCAGACTTCCCCAGCTGCACAGGACATCCCTGAGGTGTAGGAGAAAAGCAACACTGTAGGTGCAGCATCCAGGAAGAAGGCTCCAAATTGGAGGCTGGGCTGGGTGAGGAGCACATGTTGCCATGGATGGGCTTCATTGTGCCTTAACAAATTCCTAGGTAAGTTCCTCATGAGAGGTGCTTCCTCTGCAGGCCACCTGGAAAGGTGGTAGCAGTGCTTAGTCTGTGGCCTTCATGTAGACAAAGCAGGGTTGTATGGAGCAGCATTCTGAGGCTGTTGATACAGGTGGTCCATGTTGTCCTTTTGGCAGCCTGCAGAAAGGCCCAGCAGGGTTCCCCACTGATGAATGACAAGAGTCCCAGCCCAGTGTCTGCCCCTTCTGTCCTCCAACCTAGGCATCATGGGGCTCCACAGGCAGACAATGGATAGGGCGTAGGAGCCTCAGCTGGGCCTCACAGGCTGAGAGCCATCAGCCAGCCTGAGTCAAAAGTGACATGCAGACAGTGTCAGTGTGATTAATACCTGGGCCCTTCTGGTGGCTGGTGTTCAGTTGAGAAGCACTTCTCTTCCTCAACTCAGGATGAGTTCTTTTTTTCTTTTTATTTGTTTTGAGACAGAGTCTTGCTATGTAGTTCAGACTGTCCTGGAACACTATTTAGTCAGGCTGCCCTTGAACTTAGAGCAATCCTCCTGCCTCAGCCTCCCAAATGCTGGGGGTTTGCAGGCCAGCACCACTACACCTAGCAGGATGAGTTCTTTTTGTTCATTCCTCGAGTGTGTGCCTCAGGAGCCTTGCACAAAGGCATCACCAGTTGTCAGGAGCTGGACTCTGGCTTTGCATGTGTCTATGTGGATAAGTGTCCGTATCTTCCTCTGTATGGTTGGCATTGCACTGTGTGTGTTGTCGCACAGCTTGACCACTCCTTGCACAAAAATGTTCATGACACCGGGGATGTGACATGGGAGAGACTCTCATTCTTTGAGGAGCTCTGCAACTTGGTGCAATTTAGGAATTACTTGGCTCTGTTCTCTCTCAGGGCTGAACTCCAATGTGCAGCAATGGATGATGATAACCTGGATGAGCTCGTGGCCCAAAGCCCAGAGCCAGATGGATGCCCCTGTGTTGGCCCTGCAGACCTGGCCAGCAGTTCTGGTGAGCTGTCCCAGCGCTGGGAGGGGTCCCTGGAGGAGCAGGGGCACTGTGTTTTTTGCAGTCCATTTGCCACCCTTGAAAGATGTGGCCAGTCAGTTTTCAGGGTTTCAACCTTTCAGAAAACTCTTTGGTTTTAAGTTGTAGAAGTATAGTACATTCATTCTTTTTTCTTTTTTTTCTATTTTTGGTGGTACTAGGGATCAAACTCAGGACCTTGTACTTGCAAGACAGGCGCAATACCACTGAGTTAAATCCCCAGCCCTACATTCATTCTTTTTATGTTTTGGTTTGTTTTTTGTTATTTTGAGATGGGGTTTTGCTATTTTACCCAGGTTGGCCTTGAAATCCTGGATTCAAGCGATCTTGCTTCCTCTGTCTCCCAAGTAGCTGAGAACATAAGCAACTGCCACTCTGCATAGGTTTTTGTCTTATTTTTAATTGCAGGCAACAAACATTCGCAATAAAAACTGTCCCCTTTTCAGCGCTACCATACCAGCCCTGGGCAATGTGGTAGTCCTTTGTCAGGGCTCTTAGTTGTGACACTGTGCCTGGGGCCTGTGCTTTTATCATGGTGGTCTAGAAGAGAACAGCGATGGTCACAGCGGGGACTCTGAGGATGACACGGGCAGTGAGCATGGAGAGGACACAGACGGAGAGGACATGGAGGGGTCGTCGGAGGAGGAAGATCCAGAAGACAGATCTGGTAAGATTTCTGGACTCATATGTGTCTGTGTTCGATCTTCACAGCCACCTGACTGTTGTGGGACAGCCATGGAGAGCCCGCTGCCTACTGGCCACACCCTGGCTGCTGTCTTCTGTCCACAACTGCACTGGGATGGTGGCTCAGCTCTGGCATTTGAAAAAGTTTCATAGGTCTCTCTGCTGGTGGAAACAGAAAATGGAAATATCTAAGAACATCAAATAGCTGGGAGTGGGAAAGGTGATGAGCCTTGAATTTCTGGTGAGCAGAGGTCTTGGGAGCCCTTGACCTATCCCTGTGGTACCCAGCTGCTATCCTCTTCAGGTGCCAAGCAGGCAGCCTGCCGAGGGTCACATGGCCAGAGACAGCTAGCCTGGGCACAAGGCACATCAGCAGATCCCTCTGTAGCTTGGCCTCTGCTTTCTCTGTCTAGAACTGAGAGAGCGGTGAGCAGTATAGCTTTATTAGAAAATTCCCAACTTTTAGTGTGGTTGAGGTTTATGCCTATAAACTCCTCCAGGGAGCAATACTGGAAGGGGAAGTCTACTCTGGCTCACCGGGGTGCTTTCTCCCTACTAGTGACCACCCTACCCTATAGGGCCCTTGAGCAGTTTCTCCTAACCTGGCTCCACAGCATCCACCTTCCTGTCTAGAAGTTCAGCTCCCACTGTCTTCCTCTGATGTTATCCTTGGACCAGGAAATCATGCTCCTAAGCACCTCCTGTGGCCTCTGGATATCACTGTTAGAATGTCCCAGAAGGGTGACCTTTATGTTTGGGACAGTGCTCACAAATGACTGGCGTTGGTCATGTGGGCCATCAGCTTGGTATGTTCAACACTTCTACTTGCAGGGTTTAGGTTGTTTTGGTAATGGGGATCGAACTTGGGACCTTCTGCTTGTGAGGCAGGCCGCAGCCACTGAACTAAATCCCCAGCCCCTGGGTTTAGGTTTTGAGTCTGTTTTGAATTCAGGGTCACTGATGTGGCTCCTGGCCTTGTCCTAGCATTGTCTTGTCACAGCAGGTCTTGGCATGCGTGCTAGCACTGCCAGAGCTAAGGGCAGAGATGAGAGATGCTGTCTTCCTCTGTCCATTCTCAGAGGTTTTGAGGGCCTTGTTGGATGCCTAATCTGAGGGCTGGAATCAAGATGGGACTGCCCAGTCAGGTTGCTTGTCCTAGGTCTCATCTGTTGTAGAACAACAGTCGGGATGCACAGTGACAGATGTCAGAGGCTGCGGGTCCAGCAAGGGAGAACTCAGGGCTCCGGAAGTAAGGAAAAGCTTCTAGAGAAGGGCACATCTAGGCTGCAGCCTGAAGGACAGGCATTGGCTAGGTGATGGTGGCCACAGTGTCAGAGGTGGAGTGTCCTTGAGGCACAGGTGGTGCAGAGACCCAGAGTCTCAGCAAGGCGAAGGAGGAGGGAGGTGGAAGGCACAGGGAGGGAGGTCTCTGCACTTGGTTCCTCCAGTGTTAGTACCTCGGCAACTGGTTAAGACGCAGCACATGTTGGAGAGGAATTTCTCAAAGGGCCTCTCTGCTGCATTTCCTGCTCTAGATCTCCTTCCAGAGCCCATGTGCTTTACTGTTTCTGCTGTGTTCCCAACTTGAGAAGATTTCTCAGTTCTTTCCTTGAGCATTCTCACTTCTGCTATCACATCTCCAGCCCTGGGCAGTAGGAGTTAATGCTCTGTTTGTTCTTTGTGCCTAGTGCTCTGCTTGATCTCCTTTCAGAGTGGTTACCTTGCGCGGTCTGCTTTCCGTGGGGACTTTGCTGTTGGCTGCTGCAGGCTGCCTTGCTGGGGCCAGCTTTCCTTGGCGCGGGCCTTGCTTGTCTAGGGTGGAGCAGGACACCTGCTCAGACCTTGCTCACTTGTCCTCCTCTGCCACTTACACTCTGCTTAGAGTCCTTGTCCTTCCAAGTACTGAAGGCATTTCTCTGTGGCCGTGGCACTGCCTGGAGTTCAAGGCGGTGGTCTGCCTTCCAGGTGCCATAGGAAGAATCAGGTCACTTGGTGTCCACTGTACTCTGTAGGCCCTTCCTTAGCTAGGCTGGAAAGCACAGTGAGTTGCCATTCTGCCACCTGCTTGCCGTCTTCAGAGTTCTGTGGCTGTCTCTCACATTAGTTTCTTTGGGATGGTGTTTTCTTTTGTTTTGTTTTGTTTTTTTTGTTTTTTTTTTTTTTTTTTT
>NW_022900928.1:422697-430468 GCF_012274545.1 Fukomys damarensis
CTATGTAGTCGAGACTGACCTAGAACTCACTATGTAGTCCAGGCTGGTCTCGAACTCACAGCGATCCTCCTGCCTCAGCCTCCCTAGTGCTGGGATTACAGGCGTGCACCACCACACCCGGCTTCACATTAGTTTCTTATTACTGTGTAACAGTTACCCCAAACTCAGCAGCATGGAACAGCACGTTTACCACCCTGGCATTTCAGGGGCTGAAGTCCAAGGTTAGGTCAGCTGGGTTCTGCTCAGGTTTTGCCAGGTGTCTTGAAGGTGTTGGCCAGGCAGCACTTCCCTCTGAGCCAAGTCCTTATCTAAGCTTTGCTTATTCAGAGTCCTTGAGGCTGAAGGACTGGAGCTCCTGTTTTCCAGCCTACTGTTCTAGCTGGCTGTCTGGCCTGGCAGGATGTGCCCCTCTGACTTCTCTCTCTGCTGGAGAAGCTCTGAGAGTCACCTAGTGGGATTGGGAGTCAGGGATGACTCATTGCCCTTTGCAGGTAGCAGCAGGGCCTGGGGAAGGTCATCTGGCACTGCCACTGTGCATCTCACAAGGGGCATTGTCCAGGGGGATCTTGCTTCCCTGGTCCACAGGACATAAGTCCTTTGTGTCTGTGTCGTTTGGTGAAGTAGGAGAGGAAGGCATGATGAACATGTGTGCTAGTGCTGTGTTCACTGAAAACACTGCACTCTTCTAGTGGTCAGGGTTTTTTTTGTTTCGTTTTGTTGGTTTTTTGAGACAGGGTCTCACTGTGTAGTTGAGACTGACCTGGACCTCATTATGTAGCCCAGGATGGTCCTGAACTCATAGTGATCCTCCTGCCTCAGCCTCCCGAGTAATCCTCCTGGATCACAGGCGTGCACCACCACTCCTGGCAGGTGTTTGTTTGTTTGTTTGTTTGTTTTTGGTACCAGGGATTGAACTCGGACCTTGCACTTGTGAGACTTGTGGCAGCACCACTGAGCTAAATCCCCAGCCCATTGTTTTTTTATTTTTAAAG
Organism: Fukomys damarensis; assembly: GCF_012274545.1. Taxonomy (NCBI): domain Eukaryota; kingdom Metazoa; phylum Chordata; class Mammalia; order Rodentia; family Bathyergidae; genus Fukomys; species Fukomys damarensis. The sequence continues at coordinate 423,690 of NW_022900928.1, forward strand.
AAAACAGCCAGGGGTTGTGTGTTCATATTTTGTGTGTTTGTGAAACATCATGTCCATAGTGGGGTGTGGCAGTACACGCCTATAATCCCAGCACTCGGGAGATTGAGGCAGGAGGATTGCTGTGAGTTTGAGGTCACCTTGGGCTACATAGTGAGTTCAGGACCATCCTGAATTACATAGCTAGACTCTGTCTCAAAAAACAAAAAAAGATGGCCTGAAAAATAGAAGAGGTACTATTGTTAGACATGAGGGAAGGAATACAAGTGGGGGAGAGGTATAAAGGGGGGCATGGATGAGATCAAAACATGTTAGAGGCATGTACGAAAATACTGCTTAGATCCCAGTATTTTACAAAATTAATAGGTACTAATAAAAATTATTAAAAAAGGAAATTACCTGGGCCAGGGACTTAATTCAGTGGCGTTGTGCCTGCCTGGCAAGCACAAGGTCCTGAGTTTGATCCCTGATACCAAAAAAAAAAAAGAAAGAAAGAAAGATAGATAGATAGATGACACATATCTGTTGTAGCCAGTGGCCCAGTTGGGAATCTGTATCCCACAGAGAAGAGGAAGCCCAAGAAGGAGGTGTCGTCTGAAGCAGATGATTGGTTGTCACTAAGAAGTGTTAGAGACCCCTGAGGCTATGCAGGGGCTGCTGTCCCAAGGGATACATTCTGAAGGCAGTGCTGGGCCTGGGGTCTGTTGAACTTCATGGGGCTCTGCTTCCATGCTGTCTGCTTAGCTCAGAGGCAAGTGTTGAAGAGGTTTCAGGTAAGGGGAGTGCTCTAGGGCCCGACCTTTGACCTTGTAAGTGGCCCAAGAGGCAGGTCCTGTGAGAAGCTGGGTCTCTGTCCTATTCCCATTCACATAGCCAGTCCTGCCTTGCACTAAATCTGTAATACTTTCTTCAGGTTCTGAAGATTCAGAAGATGAAGTAGAAGCTTCAGAAGCAGCTGAGGATCCTGAGGGGAAGCTAGGAGCTGGTGGCTCACTCACTTCTGATGAAGACGCAGAGAGCTGCCCGATTTGTCTCAATGTGTTCAGAGACCAGGCTGTGGGCACACCAGAGACCTGTACCCACTACTTCTGCCTGGACTGCATTGTTGAGTGGTCCAGGGTGAGTTAACTTCTCCACGGTCTGTCCTGTCACTGGGGTCTTGCTTTCTGCCCCAGAAACTGGGGCACAGGGTTGACTCCTGGCATGGCCTTTGCTTCGTCCTGTGCCCTGGCCTAGGAGAGGAGGATTCAGAATACCTGAATGACAGATGAGCATCACAAGCCTGTGTGTGTATGCTGTGGGACCTGTGTGTGCCGCAGCTGGGGCCAGGTGCTTCTTGACACCACCTCCTCATAGACACAGGCTGTAGGTGCAGCTCAGCAGCTACCAACAGAAGGACAAATACATAGGTGTTACAGAGCGCCTGAAGACTAGTTTTCCCTCACACCTTGTAAAACTATTATGGAAGATTTCAAAGAAGTAAAAGGCCAGGCGTGGTTGTGCATGCCTGTAATCCCAAAAGCTGGGAGGCTGAGGCAGGATTGCCATGAGTTTGAGGCCAGCCTGGGCTACATAGTGAGACCCTACCCCCAACCAACACAATCGAAGAAGTAATCGTGCACAGGTGGCAGTGAAGACCGTGCCCTTTTGCTCTCACTCCATCCTTCCCTCAACCACAGCAGTCTGGGGTTAGATCCTCCCCAGCAAGGGTAGCAGCCACGTCTTCCAGCGTGCTCCTTTTCTGACGCATGTCCCCAAATAGCTTAGGAATGTCTGTGTAGTTTGTTCATCTGTTTTTATTTTTTCGGTACCGGGGATCAAACTTGGGACCTTAAAAGCAGGTGCAGTGCCACCAAGCTAAATCCCTGGCCCTGTCTATATAGTTTGTTCAAAGCAGGGTGTAGACTTTTGTTCATGCCTGCATGTGGCTTGGTGGGAAGGAGGGCAGAGCTTGCTTGCTATGACTCCATCTCTAAGAAACTTGGGACACAGGAGGGTGGGAGGGAGGCCAAGATGGCAGCTCTATGGGATGAGCATGCACCAGAACCACCATGATGTACAGCTAAGTACAAGTGTGCTGTATGGTGTATGGTCTCCCTTAGTAAAGGCCACTAGAAGAAAAATATTTGCATTAGGAATCTGATCAGCATCCATGCTATGAAAACAAATGCCAAAGACCAGCTAGGTAGCACCTCATCTTGGGAAAGTAGCAGAGGACTTGAGCAGAGGTTCACAGGGATAAGCATAGGCTGTCCCATACTGCTCCTTCCCTCCCTATATCCCATGTACAAAGTCCTGTGTGTGAATGGACCTGCCCAAGCTCCCTTACTCCCTTCCTTCCTTGCTGCCACAACCCTTGGAGCAGGTGTTTGTGTTTCCATCACTGTTTTGTCCCTGGCATATAGCACTGGGCCAGGCACAGAGACACTCAATAAATACTTGGATTTCAGTGTAAAAGGAATTTTTGATATCTAAGTAAATTATTTTGAACACGTTATTGATAGTGAACGTGATCTTGATAATAGTATTTTTTTGTTGTTGCCCTTTTTTTTTGGTACCAGGCATTGAACTCAGGCCCTTGCACTTGCAGGGCAGGCAGTGGAACCACTGAGCCAAATCCCTGGCTTGATATAATTTTTTTGATGTAGGATCTCTTTCTTTTTGGTACCAGGAATCAAACTCAGGGACTCCCACTTGCCAGGCAGACGCTGTGCCACTGAGCTACATTCCCGGCCCTTGATACAGGATTTTTTTTTTTTTTGTACTGGCGATTGAACTTGGGACCTTGCACTTGCAAAACAGGCAGCGGAACCACTGTGCTAAATCCCAGGGCCCAGATATAGGATCTTTTGTTTGGTTTGGTTTAGTTTGGTACCGGGGATTGAACTCGGGTCCTTGTGCTTGCAAGGCAGGTGGCGGAAACACTGAGCTAAATTCCCGGCCCCTCAGATATAGGATCTTGATACAGTTTTATTTCTTACAGAATGCAAACTCCTGTCCAGTTGATCGAGCGATATTTAAATGTATTTGTATTCGAGCTCAATTTGGTGGTAAAATCTTGAAGAAGGTAAGTGTAGATGCTGCCCCTTGTGTCCCTGATTGTGGTAAGAGCATGCTTTTAGGTGATTTGCTCTCCTGAAATGAGGGTGCTGGTTAGGTGCTTTTGTAAATGGACTAATGTGCCCTCTGTTTGCAAGCATGAAGCTTGAGCTGCCTGTCTGGGTTGTGAGCTGTGAGCTGTGGCAGGGGCAGTGGCCAAGATGTTGGGGTTCCTGGGCCTCCCCTGCTATGCCCTCCTCATTGTAGCTTCCCTCTGGCAGCCACTGCAAGGGAGCAGGAAGGTAAGGGTTGAGAGGAGTCCTTTTCCCAGCACCAGGTTTCCTAAAGTGCTGGCTCATTTTCTGGTTGGGTGAGGAAGACTGTTTCCTCAGTTGATTTTGCTTCTTTGTGCCTCACTGTGTGTGCTTTTTGTTAGTGTGGTGCTGGGGATTGAACCAGGGATGCATGCTGAGCTGCATCCCCAGCCTCTACCAACCCTTTTTTCAGTTTTCAGTTTTGAGCTGAGGCTGGGCTTGCATTTGTTGTTGTTGTTGTTGTTGTTTTGGTACCACTTGCGAGGCAGGAGGTGGCACCACTGAGTTAAATCCCAAGCCCTGAGCTTGAATTTGTAATCCTTTGCCTCAGCCATAGTTGTGTGTCACACCTACTTTTGTTTGTTCATTTGTTTTGTTTTTTTGACACAGGGTCTCACTATGTAGTTGAGACTGGCCTGGAACTCCACTATGTAGCACAGGCTGGTCTCAAATTCACAGCAATCCTTCTGCCTCAGCCTCCCGAGTACTGGGATCACAGGCATGTGCAACCATGCTTGGCTTCACACCTACTTTTTTAAATTTACAAAGTGCGCCAGGTGTGCTGGAACAAAGGCTGTTTGCAAGTTGCTCTGCAGAATAAGGGCTGCTTGAGAGTTGGGTGGGAGATGGGCAGGACAGGGCACCCCCTTGGGAGCAACTGTATCATAGATACCACATACTCTGTAGACTGAAGTGACAGTGTACTCGCCACACTTGGCTGCCACTGCTTGATGGAGTATACAACAGAACATCCTGTCTTGGCAGCATTGTTTTGAGCATTTGCTTAGTTGTTACTGGTTTCTAAGCTCTGTGGGTACATGTGTGCATGCGCACACGCATGTGTGTATGTGTGTGTGTGGTGCTGGGGAGGGAGCCCAAGGCCTTCTGCAGGTTGGGTGAGTATCCTGGCCTGCTGCACTGTGCTCCTCCCAGCCTGAGCTCTGATGCATGCTGCTTAACTCTGCCCCTATTCTCCACTCTGTGTCTGTCTCCCTCCACATCTCTTTTTCTGTCCTTGTGCTCAGCTTGCTCTCTGATTAACTGTCCTGAGGTTGGGAGAATGTGAAGGGTTGTATGAATGTCCTGTTAGGACTCCAGGCTTGTGGAGCCTGTGTAGATCATAGGCCGGTAGATGGTTCTGGGTTAGCTTCACACTACCAGCTGACTCTCAGGTATGAGGGTCTCTGGTGCGTGACCCGCAGTTCCATCTTCAGATGCCAGTGGAGAACACCAGAGCCTGCGAGGAGGAGGAGGACCCCACCTTCTGTGAAGTGTGTGGCAGAAGTGACCGTGAGGACCGGCTCCTACTCTGTGATGGCTGTGACGCAGGGTAAGGGTGGTGGAGCCTGTCCACAGGCACAGGACTGGAGAGGGTGTCAGGGTTCCCTCAGTCTGGCTTGTCTTCCTGCATTGGGCATTAAGCTCTCCTGCCTCTGCAGCTGTGTTGAGTCCTGTAGATAGTAGCCACCACAGGCCGTCCCTACTCCTGCTGTCTACCTATACCCTTTCCCAGAAATACTCCAGGGCTACTCACATAGGTGATTATAGTGCATCCCAGCAGGACAGCAAAGGCAGGCTGTGGGCCTGCCTGCAAGAGGGTTTAGGTGAGCTGGGGCCCCTGCGGGGAGGGGCTCTGACCATGTCCTGGCCACCTTCGTTCCTTAGGTTTGACTCCTTTGTGACCCCAGGTTGGTTCCAGGTGCCCTACATGGGACTGGCACATAAGAGGGTTGGCACTGGCAAGAGTGTGGCCCAGGAACCCACTGGTATCCCCCCAACCTGTTGGTCTTTTGGATAGATCCCCTGCCTCTTGCTGTGGCTTTAGCCATTGATTTGAAGAATTTTTCTGGGGGTTATAGCTCAGTGGTAGAGCATTTGACTGAAGAATTTTTCTGTGGAACAGCGAGGTGAGAGGGTAATGATCTGCCCCTTGGGATGTGCTGAGGGAGTATGGAAAGAACAGGGAGACCGTGGGGCTGGGGCACTCTTGGATGGAGCTGGCAGTCTCTGGGTTTGGTCAGGAACTTGGAGCTCCCCAGTGTTGTACACATACACTTGGTTCATACTTCTCTACACTTGTCCGCTCTTGTTCCTCTTGCATGCTCAGCCATTTCTTCGTGGGCCCCTGCTCTCATTGGGTGGTGCACACCACATGAGCCCCATTCATCCCTGTGAGCCTCCCAGGGCTGTGAGCTCACTTGGCCTCTGCAAGTGTCCCCCTCCCTACACTGCCCCGGCTCCCTCCCTGCTCACCAGGCCCAGCTGCAACCCATGTGTGGTCAGCTTGTTGGATGCCTCGACCCCATACATATTTAGCTCCTCAGAACCCCTACATGTGTTTATTTTAGATTGCCCTGAGCACTTGTGTTCATTTTGTTTTTGTTTTGTAAGTTTGTTTTATTTTCTTTTTGTTTCATTACATTACTCAAACTTGTTGCCTCAGACAGCTGGAATTACAGGCACACCCAACCACACTTGGCCTTTTTTTGTTTTTAGAAGGAGTCTTGCATTATTACCCAGGCTGCCTTGAACTCCTGGGCTCAAGCAATCCTGCTGCCTCAGTTTGTGGTACCAGGATCGAACTCAGGTCCTTGTGCTTTCAAGGCAGGCAGTGGAACCACTGAGCCAAATCTCTGGCCCCCCTTCTGCCTCAGTTTGTTTCAAGAGCAGCAGGGACCACAGGCATGAGCCAGGGCTTCTGGCTCTGGTGTGTACTGATTTTGTTGATGAGTGTTGAGGGTACAAATACTGCTTCTGAGGTCCCCAGAAACCTAGTCTGGTGCACCATCCTGGCACACTGTATAGTCACTGGATTGTTCATTGCTGCTATGAGTATAAGCAGAAAACTCCTGAAGAACATTCGGAGGAGACAGGCCGAGGCTGGTACTAGCACTTAGAATTCTCTTCACACCTGAGACAACTCTTCCTGCTGCTGTGGCTACTCCAGTCATTTATTATTTATTGTAGAAATTTCATCTTTGTTTTGGTTTTTTTTTTTTTTCTTTTTATTGAGTTTATTGGTACTATCTAGGTATACAGTACAGTTAAATTCATCATTGGGATTCTGTACCTTTACATAATAGGTCTTGATTCTCATTTTTTCCCCTTGTCCCTGCCCTCCCTTCACCCTCTCCTCTCCTCCCCACTTACAAACACTTTATTTCCATTTTTTCAGTTTCTCATATTTTTTTCCTCTCCTTTGTTACCTTTCCCCCACCCTTGCCCTTTACTTCCTATTTCACATTATTAATTATCTCATTAGGATCCTGTGTACTATTATAGTACCCTTGTCCCCCCTCCCTTCACCCTCTCCTCTCCTCCCCACTTACAAACACTTTATTTCCATTTTTTCAGTTTCTCATATTTTTTTCCTCTCCTTTGTTACCTTTCCCCCACCCTTGCCCTTTACTTCCTATTTCACATTTTTTT
>NW_022900928.1:431303-437374 GCF_012274545.1 Fukomys damarensis
TCTCTTGATTGGTGAGTTGAGGCCATTGACATTGCTGTTTATAACTGATATGCACTGACTTATTATTGACATGTTATTGGCCTTTTGTTGACTCCTTTTACTTTTTCACCTTCTCCTTTTAATTTCTTGCCTTACCTATTTGATTTGCTCTGTTGGGCCTCATGGTGTTGTTGCCTTCATTGTCTTTTTCTAGGATCTTGTTTAGAATTACTTGTGCTGGTTTGGTATTCATGTAGTTTCTCAGGTGTTCTTTGTCGTGGAAGTGTCTTATTTACCCATCCATTTTGAAAGAGAGTTTTGCAGGATACATCAGTCTAGGTTGGAGGTTGTTCTCTTTTAGTACTTGAAATATCTCATTCCAGGCTCTCCTTGCCCCAAAGGTTTGTGTTGAAAAGTCTGCTTTGATTCTGATGGGCTTTCCTTTATATGTGATTTGTTTCTTTTCTCTTACTGCTTGTATTTTGTTCTTCTGTTGGGTTTCTGGGATCTTGATTATTATATGTCTAGGTGTAGATTTTTTTTTTACTGTAGCTAGTTGGGGTCCTATATGCCTCAGTTATCAGAATGTCAAATTCTTCCCCTCTGTTTGGGAAGTTTTCTGTCATTAATTCTGCAAACAGCTTTTTTAAGTCATTTGTATTTTCTCCTGCTACTTCATGGATTCCTATCAGTCTTATGTTATTCTTCTTTGCATCATCTAGGAGTTGTTGGATCGTTTTCTCATGATCCCTTACTGTTTTTAAGAGACCTCTCTTTTTGTTTTGGGGTTTTGTGTGTGTGTGAAACTGGGTATTGAGCCCAGAGAGCACTGAACTACTCCCACCCCCATTTTTTTTTTTATTTGAGACAGGTTCTCAGCATTTCCCAGGCTGCAGGCCTCGCATTAGAGTCTTCTGTCTCTTTTTGTTTTGGGGTTTTGTGTGTGTGTGAAACTGGGTATTGAGCCCAGAGAGCACTGAACTACTCCCACCCCCATTTTTTTTTTTATTTGAGACAGGTTCTCAGCATTTCCCAGGCTGCAGGCCTCGCATTAGAGTCTTCTGCCCAGGTGTCCTGACTAGCTAGGATTACAGGCCTGTGCCACATACCCAGCTCCAGTAAACTTCTAGCAGCGTCTCCTGGAGAATTTTATGACTATATTAAATCTTTGTATTCTGAGGTACATTTGTAAATTGAATTGATTTTATGTACTTGAATTATTCAATAGATGAAAGAAATCAAGTACATAAAAATCCCAATAGATCTAAAACATAAAAACTAATAAACACAGTGATTCTTATATTTGTACTTATTGGCCCACTGGGAACATTTGCAATTAGCTAAATTTTTTTATAATTAAATCTTTCAACTCAGAATACTAAAATTACTCAACTATTCATTTCCTCTTGAATTGCTGATAAGGGGCAACAGCTTGCCCTGATGGCTGGTGGAGCTCAGCAGAGAGCAGCCATTAAGCCTTGTTGTGTCCTTGGCGTCCTGTGGAGGAAGTTTCTACTGGCTCTTAATCTTGTTCTGGAGAACATGGAAGGAGGATGTTAGGGTGGAAGCTGCTTAGGGTTCCTTGCGGCTCCCCAGTCCTCATGCTAGTGTGGGCGGGAGATCTACAATTTGGGAGGAGCTGATCTCCCTCCCAGTTTGTATGCCTGCCCTGTTTCTGTGAGGTCCCAGCAAGGCAGCAGCACCTTAAGTGGCATTTGTGGAGGAAGGGGTGGATTTTCTCAGTCCTGTGTTAAAATACAGTCAAGTCACATTGAACTCCAGCTGGATTTTCCAGAAAATTTCAGCTTGGCTTGCTTCCCTCCATTATGCTTAGGTCCAGCTCAGGGTCTCTGGGATCTTTGGGGTGAAGCATCAAGGTTCTGGGGGCTCTGTGAGGAAGGATGCAAGGTGTGTGCCAGCACAGCCCTCCCAGTTCCTTCCTGGAAGGCTGGATAACAAGTATACAGTCATGGCTAGGCAACGTTTCAGTTTTACTTCAGCAAGAAGCCCTTTTCATCATAAGTTCAGTGTGAGGTGCTGACGTTTGAGAATCTTGGCGCTGTGGGGGATGTGGAAGGCTAGGCTGTTGTCCTGCAGCACTGAAGAAGGCCTTCAGGGAAGGTAGACCCCACAGGGGCAGCTGCTGCAGCTGGCTCAGGAGCAGGAGCCCAGGCAGGAAGCTCCCTGCTGGCAATACCTTACTCCTGCTGGCTTTGGGTATCAGTTGGGTCTCTGGGGACTCCCCCCCCCCCCCCCCCCTCCAGCATAGCTGCTGCAACAAAAGTCAAGACCAACAGCTTTCACATGGGCCTTGCTTCCTCACAGTTGAGGCCAGTGGTCCTATCCGCAGGGGTTGGTTGCTGGCAGACATCTTCCATAGTGTGTCCTCATGGGCTTTTCCTCCCTCAGACCCTGGTGTCCCCTCTTTGGGGACACTGGTGCTGTTGGATCAAGGCTCAGCCTTGGGTGTCTTCTAAAAGATGTTATGCTGGGGAGAGGCTTCAGTTGGGAAATCTAGGATGTTGTGACTCCTGATGTGGGTGTCCTGGCTAGTCCAGTTCAGGTCTGTGCTATCTCTGGAGAGGTGCTGTCAGACCCCAAGTGAGGGTTCAGTTGTCATGCATGGTGAGTGAGCAGCTGGCTATCCTTTGGCTCCCATGTGTCCTCCAGGTATTGGCATCCATAACCGAGAGAAACAATGAGAGACTGTGGGAGGCGTGGGGTGGGTGGGTGCCTCTGTGCACTCTGGACACCATCCTCTGACCCTTTACACACTCATCTATCCAGAAACTCTCTGAGTCCCTTGCACAGGCAGGATTGATTGAGGCATGGGTACTGTGTGGAAATGAGGCTGGACAGAGGGTTACCAGAGACCTCAGTATCCCACAGGGCTGGGAGGGAAGGTCAGAGTCTTCGTGGCTTGCCTTGGGGAGGGAGTTCAGTACCAGCAGTTGTGGACAGTGATGAAAGCGTGTGCCCTGTCATATTGCAGGAGGCACATTTAGTCCTTAACAGGCATGCTGAGGACCCCAGCAGGCATAGGTGCTGTCTTTCACTTGGCTACTGGCAGGGCTCAGGGCCAGGGCTGGGACAGATACCATGCCCTCTTCCCCGCAGGTACCACATGGAGTGCCTGGACCCCCCCCTCCAGGAGGTGCCCGTGGACGAGTGGTTCTGTCCGGACTGTGCCACACCAGGCACTGGCCCTGCTGCTGGTAATGCCTGTCCTGTCTCATCCTGTCCCATCGTGCAGGTGGGGTACTAGAGGAAGACAGGGAGCAGGGCCAACAGTAGGGCTCTCAGGCTCACTTGTGCTCTCATGGGAGCTGGGAAGGCTTGGCGTTGCCAGTCTGTGGTGAGGTTGTGGATCTGGGGGCACCAGGCTGCAAGGCCTGGAGGACTGGCTCTGGGGAGAGCCCTTGTCACCTAGCCTGGTGTTCCTGGGTGGATGCAGGGTGACCTGTGATACGGGTTCTCTTTCCAAGATGTGACTCCTGTGAGTGAGGAGGAGGTCTCCCTGCTCCTGGCCGACATGGTACCCACCACCAGCAGGCTGCGGCCCCGCACAGGCCGGATCCGTGCCATTGCCAGGACAAGGCAGAGTGAGAGAGTGAGGGCGACAGTGAACCGGAATCGGATCTCCACAGCCAGGAGGGTCCAGGTGGGTGGTGTTGCCAGGGCAGGGCTGGAGGGTGCAGTCAGTGTCATGGTGTGAGGCCTGTGTGTAGCCCACCTTGGAGGGAGTGGTGCCTCACTGTGGCCCAGCATAGCCTCAGAACACCTGTAGTGCTGGTCCAGGGTGTGAGAGACAGAGGGTGAGTTTGGGGATCCCTGCCCGGCACGTAAACATGTCACGCACCCAACCCCATGCTGGCTTTTCACCCCCGGTGTTCTGAGCCTCCCTCTGCATGTTCTCTCAGGTCATATGTCCGTCCCTGGGCGGCATAGTGCCAGAGAAGCCTAACTCCATATGGGGCAGAAAGATGGCCTGCTCCGGCCCTTCCCTGTTGGTACCCACATAGCCCTGCCTGTGCCTGTCGGGAGCCCCCCTGGCTCGTCTCTGCTTCCGCAGCATGCCTCATGTCTGTGGGGAGCTACTTCTCACTCCTCTGAGTCAATTCCCTTCTGTCCTGTCCACCCGCTTTCCTGGTTCTACCAGGCTCGTATCTGTCCCCTCCCTGCCCTTCAGCTGAAATCTGTGCTGCCCTCGACCTGCATCCACTCAGGTTGCCATTCATTTCTCTGAAGCCATGTTGGGAGCCTCTGTCCTTGTGGTCTTGGGCTCTGCAGGGGAGCCTGAGAGGCAGCTTCTTTTGATCCTGGTGGGCCCTGTTTTTGGTGCTGTCAGACCACAAGGGGTCTCTGCCATGGAGATGTGGTCATCTGTACTGTTACCCGCTGACCCTTACTGCCCCTTCCTGTGCAGCATGTGCCAAGGTACCTGATGTCCTCCCTTCTGGATGAGACCATTGAGGCGGTGGCAACTGGTCTGAGCACGGCTGTGTACCAGCGCCCCCTGACACCCCGGACCCCCACCAGAAGGAAAAGGAAGACAGGTAAAGGCAGGTTTTGCCCTGGAGTCCAGACCCAGGATTGCTTCTTTCTGGCAGTCTTAACTTTCTCAGCCAGAACTATAGTTGGCCTCCATTTTCATGGGTTCCATATCTGTGGCTTTGTCCAACCAAGGATTGAGAATATTGGGAGAAAATTGCATCTATGCTTAATGTAGGTAGACTTTTTCCTGTCACTGTGTTTTAAACAGTGCAGTGTAACTGCACTTAATAGCCTTTATGCTTTGTCACATGTTGGAAGCACAGGGAGGAAGTATTAGTTTATACACAAGGGTGCTGTGTTATAGGAGGCCTGTAGTACCTGGGGGTCTTGACATCCTGAGGAGGTCCTAGAAACCCTGCCCCACAGCAGGGCACTGACCTTCTGGTAGAGAGACCTGGCTGGTGTCATCATTTTCCATCAGTAGAGGCTCCTGCTGATGTCATAGTGTCTGAAGGTCTCTGGTGGGTACTTTGCTCAGTACGGTGTCTTTGGAGTTTGTGTAGTCACCTGTGTCTGGTTGGTGTCTCTCTGTTGCTGAGGAAAAGTCCAGCAGATGAATGTGCCAGTCTGGATCTTGTGCTGGCTGGTGAGCCATCTGGGTTGTTTGCCATCAACACTCATGTAGTAAAGCTGCCGTGAGCAACAGGAGGCATGGAAGAGTTGGGAAGTTGAGCACCAGGTGAATATATATTTAACCTGAGAACAGGCTGCTGGGCCATCTTCCAAGTCCTGGTGCCATTTCCCTTGTGCATTAGCAATACATGAGCAGCCTGGTCACTCTAAGCTCTTGCCAACCTTGTGTGGTTGGGATTTTGTTTCTGCAGTACCTGTGAACATGGGGGCTAATGAGTCTTCTTACTCTGCTCTGCTGTCACCCTGAGGCCCAGGGGCAGTGGTTTATTTCTCTCTTTTAAAAAATCCATGCCAGGGGCTGGGGATTTAGCTCAGTGGTGCCGTGCTTGCCTCATAAGTGCAAGGTCCTGAATTCAATCCCCAGTTCCAGGAGAAAAACAAAAAAACAATCCATGCTACAGTGGGCATGGTGTTGCACACCTGTAATCCCAGCATTTGGGAGGCTGAGGCAAGAGGATCACAGTGAGTTCAAGGCCAGTCTGGAGTACATAGTGAGACTGACCTGGAACTCACTATGTAGCCCAGGCTGGTCTCAAACTCACAGCGATCCTCCTGCCTCAGCCTCCCGAGTGCTGGGATTACAGGCGTGCACCACCACGCCTGGCAAAAATAAATGATTTTTTTATAAAGTTCTTGTGGGTCTCATAGCACACATCTGAAGTCCCAGATATTCCAGAGGCTAAAGCAGAAAAATAACATTTGAGCCTAGTCTGGGCAGCTTAGAACCTGTCCCAAAATTATCAAAAGACTGGGGTGTACCTCAGCATGGCCAAAAAAAGAAAAAAAATCCAAGGTAGGGCTTGGGGTATAGCTCAGTGTTAGAGCACTTACCTGTGTCAAGTATGTTCAGGGCCCTGGGTTCAGTCCCTAGCTCTGAAGAAAATAAGTACAGTTACATAAATATA
>NW_022900928.1:437684-447559 GCF_012274545.1 Fukomys damarensis
ATATATATGCGTGTATATCTACCTATCTATCTTGCATGGAGTCTCAAGCCTGTGATCCCAGCTACAAAGACCATCCTGGCCCCTCCCAGGCCCAGTTCTCTGGGTGAACTTGCAGGACCAGCAGCCCGTCATACAGCAAAAGCATCTTCTTTTTAGGCAGACGGAAGAAAACATCAGGAAGAAAGAAAACCCAGGCCAGGTCATCTGTGAAAAGTAAGAGCATAGCCACAAGATCCAAGAGACGGCAGCATCGCATGAAGAAGAGGACGAGGAAGAAGATGAAGGTAGAGCTGTTACAGGGTCTCTAGACTTTGCCAGCTTCCACCCCGGCGTCAGTAGCAGGAGGCACTGGGCAGTCATGTTCTTACTTGTTCTTAGCCCTTGGTGAAAGGGTGCCAGGCCCTTTGGAGTAGGTGTGCAGGCCAAGGTCTACCCTGTAGTAGTGGTTAGTTAGGGTGGTGGGTGGACCGTCCCTGGAGGAGATGGCAGGAGCAGGCTGGGTGGGCATCCTCAGGACGGAGGGTCACCGTGCATGAGCAGCCTGGGCACCTAGATGGCATGGGTGCTGTGCCTGCTGGGACAGATGCTCTTGCTGGCCTTGGGAGCCCCTCTTCTGTATGAGCAGCCCCGCCACGGTCCATTTTCAGGTCCTCTGTCCTCATTCAAAGTTTCAGCCATTGGGCAAGTGTTTGTTGTGTCTTGGTGTGAATTTGTCCTGAAGATCATTGTCCTTTTCCTAATCTAGACACATTGCTGTGGTGTTCATTTATATAAAGGTAGGCCTTGATATGTGCTGAGTGTTCCCTGAGCCCAGATTGCAGGAGCTGTGGCTGAGGGCTATGGGGCAGTGCCCAGAACATTCCAGGGTGTTCCTGGGCTCTCCCGATTTCCCTGCTGCTTCTGCCTATTTCTGGTTCTGCTCTTCTTCTGGTGAGTGGATCCTGGGACCACACCCGAGCCGCATGTAGGGTGGCATGTGGGGCTGTGCTGCCCCACTGGACCTCCAGAAGTCCCCACTGTGGGCCTGGGATCTGGAGGAAATAGTTCTTTTTATTTTAGGAGTTTAGTAGTTAATTTCAGCTGAGATGATATTTAGAGTCCACATATGCTCTTCCAGCCTTTGGTAACATAGACCTGTCAGGCATTGGTTGAAATTTTGGTTTGTTTCTTTGTGGATTTTTATTCAGAACACCACATGACAATTAATGCCACCCGAGCACCTGTGGAGTCTGTAAGGTGTAAATGTCAGTGAACTGTCCATATCACTGTGGGCCCTGGTCAGTACATGGTGTCCTCAGCCTGTGCAGGGGCCTTGGCCTGGCTGACCTGCTCTTTTCCCTTTGCCACTTCTGTCCAGAGGGAAGTCACGGCTCGCTCTCGCATCGCTCGGACACTGGGCCTCTGCAGGCCAGCCCAGGGCAGCTGCATGCCGTCTGTGTGCCGGCCAGCAGACCCTTCCCTGGGGCTGATGCGGGCGGATATTGGAGCAGCTGCTCTTTCGCTGTTTGGGGACCCCTACGAGCTGGACCCCTTTGACAGGTGACTGCATGGGTGGCGCCTGCCAGCTCCTGTCACCCCCTGTGGGCCATGGGCATGCATCAGCCTTAGGTCTTAAGCTTGTAGATGAAGGTAGTGCTCCCTGCTCTGGGTCCTTTCATATTCCTGAAGGCAGCGCAGAGTTTAGAGATCACTGTCCCCTCGGTGTGTGTCTCCTCCAGCACTGAAGAGCTGTCTGCAGACCCCCCTTCTCCTCTGAGTGCCAAGAGGAGGGCTCTGTCCCGCTCGGCCCTGCAGTCTCACCAGCCTGTGGCCAGGCCCATCTCCGTGGGTCTCTCGAGGTATGTGGCAGCAGTCTTGGGGGGGCTGTGGCCTCAGGGAGTGTGGCTACCCTCCCTTCCATGGTTCCCACTTGGCCAAATTCTTATGTGTGACTGTGTTGATAAGAGCAGAGTGGGTGGAGGTACTTGCCTCCGATTCCTGCTAGCAATGGGGTCAGAGTCAGCAGTGACTTGGCCTCTGCATCTGGTATTGGTACTGTTGGGTGGGAACCCCCTCCTGGGGAGCTGGGGGGTGGGGGATGGCAATGGCAGGGCCCCCCCTCGGGTCTGCGCCCACAGGAGGCAGCTCCCCACGGTGGTCCCAGAGCCAGCCGTGGAGGGAGCCCCTGTCCCTGACCTGCTGGGCAGCATCTTGTCAAGCCAGAGCCTCCTGATGATGAGCAGTGCTGACATCGTCATCCACCGAGACGGCTCCCTGAGCGCCAAGCGGGCAGGTGAGGACCTGTAGGCTCCCACTGTGATCCAAGCTGTACTCTGAGTGTGGCCAGTGGTGCAGGGTCCCCAAGAACCAGACACAAAGATGAGAGTTGTGGTTTTCTCTGCAGTCTCATTACTCCTGAGCAAAGTCAGATGGTGCCAGCATTTCCAAGGCAGTTCACTGACCCTCTTGAGGGGCTCACAGCCGGCAGGGTCACAGGTGGGGCACATTTCAGCCCACAGATATTGGCCCCCAGAGCAGCATAGAAGAACTTGGCCGTCAGAGTGTCTTGGGGTCTTTGGGTAGTAGTATGGCAGTAGGAGCCCAGCTCTACAGGCAGATAGGACAGAACCCATAGGCAGGTCACCCTCCTCTGAGAACAATGACGGATCTCTGAGCTGCTAAGGTGGTGGGAATGGCTGCTGTCTGACCTCTGTTTTTCAGCTCCAGTTTCTCTTCAGCGAAAGCCAGGGGGTCTGTCCAGAAGGGAAGAAGCATCCAGGCTTGGGGATGGCCTGCAGCCTAGAGCACCACCCTCTGGGCGCCCAGCTGGGAGACTCAGGGAAGACCAGTTGCAGGGCTCTGGGCTGAGCTGCAGGGCTGGGACTACTCTTCCCCGTGTCTCTGCCCTCATGGACACCTCTATGAAGCAAGACTTGCCAGCAACACCTGGGTCTGGTCAGGCTCAGAGCCTCTCAGATGGCGGTGGGCCTGGCTTGCAGCAGAGTGGTGCGCCCCGGTGTAATGGCATCAGGCAGACTGTGCCTCCTGGGTCTGCCTCATCTAGGAACTCCAGCAGTCATTCTAACTTTCCACCTAAAATGGCAGCCCCAGGACAGGCCCCAAAACCAGCTCCCAGGAGAGCTGACATCTCAGAATTGCCCAGGATACCAAAGATCCACAGGGACAATGGTGGCAGCAGACAGGACACAACCCCAGCCCACGGACAGAGCGTTGAGATCCCCAGCACCTGCATCAGCCGCCTGACGGGCAGGGAGGGCCCCGGGCAGCCAGGACAAGGCCGGGCAGAGGGTGAGCCCAGCAGCAGGGGTCCCCAGGAGCCCAGCTCCCACACGGGTGGCTCCCGGCCTCCTGCCCCCAGCTCTCATAGCAGCTTGGCCCCACTGGGGACTTCAAGAGGGAAAGGTGTTGGGTCTACCTTTGAGAGCTTCCGGATCAACATCCCAGGGAATACAGCACAGTGCAGCCGGCTTCCCAGCCCTGGCTTCTGTAACACCTTCCGGCCTGTTGATAGCAAGGTGCAGAGGAAGGAGAGCCCTTCACCCCTCTTCTCCATCAAGAAGACCAAGCAGCTCAAGAGTGAGATCTACGATCCCTTTGACCCCACAGGCTCTGACTCAAGCCCTCCCAGCAGTAGCCCTGAGAGTCTTGGCCCTGGCCTTCTGCCTTCTGAGATTACAAGAACCATCTCCATTCACAGCCCCAAGGCCCCTTCGTTTCAGGCTGTGCGCTGTGTCACCTCCTACACTGTGGAGGGCATCTTCAGGGCGGAGCCCGAGTCCCCTGGTGAGACTGCATCCCGCATGTGTAAGCTCCGGGCTAAGGACGCCGCCCAGGGCACCTCTGACACAGAGCAAGAAGAGCTGGGGGAGGAGGAGCCCGTGGAAAGCCGGGGCCTGGCCCCTCGGGGACAGAGGCCATCCCTGCTGGACCCTTGGGAAGATGAAGACGAGGCATCTCACAGTACTTTCTTCAGCTCCGAGGAACGGACAGTGACCTGTGTGACTGTTGTAGAACCAAACAGCCCACCCAGCCCGGACGCACCACAGGCCACCACCCACAGGATTGTGGAGCTGCGGGCCCCCTCCCGTTCCCGCTCCCACTCCCGCTCTAGCTCTCGGGGCAGGAAAAAAGCCAAGAAGAAGAGAGCCAGGGAGCACCGGCGGTCACGCTCCAGGACGCGCTCAGGCTCCAGGGACAGGGCCTCCCACTCGGTGTCACCAGCAGTGGATGAGCCCTCCAGAAGGCGCCGGGCCAGAGCCAAAGGCCGGAGGTCTTCCAGTGACCAAGCCAGCAGCCAGGAGAGAGCAAAGCGGAGAAAGACCAAGGACCGGGACAAGGATCGGAGATGGAGCTCGTGGGGCCGGGACCGGAGGAGCTCCAGGTCACGCTCGGGCAGCCCGGGCAGCTCCTCCTGTGAGCACCGTGAGAGCAGAAGGAGGAAAAGGCACCGATCAAGGTCCCGCTCTCGGGGGCGGGACTGTTCCCCCTTTAGCAGCCTGGAAAGGGGCCGGCGGCACAAGCAGCTACGGGAGAGGAGCCGCGAGCGACTGGACAGGAAGGAGAGCATAGCCCAGCCTCGAGAGAGGAGAAAGTGGAGATCCCGCTCACCCAGCTATGAGCACAAGGCGCGGGAGCCCCAGTGGCCAAGTGCCCATGAGGTGCAGCTCCACTCCCCGGAGAAAAAGGGGACTTTGAAGGAACCCTCCCCAGAGCCCCCTTCCCAAGGGAATCCAAAGCAGGATGGAGACCTCCAGGGCGGGCCGCCAACCCTTCCGGAAATGTGCTTAATACCCAAGGTGGCCCAGGCTGAGCAGGCCGTCCTTTCCCCTACCCCTGTCCCCATCCTGGTCCCTGAGGTGCCACCCCAGTGTGCCCCTGAGGACCTTGATTATGGCGACTCCGTCGAGGCGGGCCACATCTTTGAGGACTTTTCAAGTGAAGCTATCTTCATGCAGTTGGATGACATGAGCTCACCTCCTTCCCCGGAGAGTACAGATTCCTCCCCAGAGCGAGCCCTCCCTCCAAACCCCCCATTGCCTCAGACTGGCCTGCCGCATGATACAACCCTATGCACCATCCAGAGGGAGATGTCACTGATCCATGCTGAGGGCATTTCACAGCCCCCATTTCAGGCAGAGGGTCTTCCAGGGCAGCACCCACCCAGTCAGGATGCAGCAGAGATGGCTGCCATATATCCTGGCCCCCTGGGTGTGCTGACCAAGGGCTTGGATGACCCCTTGGCTAGTGGGAGGGCTCCTGAGACAGCCAGGCCCGAGGAGGTGGGGGCACAGGCACCACTGCTGCGGTCCCGAGCCCTGGTGAAGAGGGTCACCTGGAACCTTGAGGAGGCTGAGGGCAGCACCCTAGCTCTGGACAGGGCCCCAAGTGAGTACATCCTTCCAGGGACTGCTGGTTGCTGGGGGTCCCTGTGGGCTAGGGCCGGGAAGCAGCCACCCCAAAAGCTCCTACTTCCCCTGGCTCCACCCTGAGCCCAGCTCCTTGGCCTGTGGGCCCCTGGGCTGGGACGCTTTCCTGGGATTTTCCATCCAGCAGGCAGCATTCTGGCCAGGGCCAGGCATAGGGCCCTGACCTTCCTGTCTGTCGAACCCTCAGGGACATCACTTCATAAGCCGCAAAAGCCCTGGGAAGGGACCTGGGACACAGAGGATGGCACCCCTGTGGAGGCCAAGCATGCACTGTTCTCTGAGCCACCGCCTTGTGGTCAGGTGCTTCTGGAGTCTGGGTTCCCTGGCATGGACCCTTCTCAGGTGGGTGCTGGGCTTTAGCTGCCCTCAGGGCATCATGACCTTTTGGCCCAGACCCATGGGTTTCAGGAGTGGGGCTGCTGTGGGGCCTGCACTTACAGGGTTGTCCTTCTCAGGTTTACAGCCCCAACATGCCTCCTGCCCCGGCTCAGCCCTCTGGTGTCCCACCCTTTGTGCTGGTCAGCCAACCTTCGGTCCAGTTCCTCCTGCAGGGCAGTGTGCCCTTGGTGGGCTGTGGACCAGCACAGAGTTTGACCCCAGTGCCCGCCACGCTGGCCACAGCCTCGGAGCCAGCCAGCCAGGCCACCAACAACAACTCAGAAGAGAAAACCGCCCTTCCCAGGCCGGTTGCAGAGAAAACCAAGAAGGAGGAGGTGAGTGTGCCCTGGCCCGTCTCACTTTGAGGCCTGAGGTGGTGGTTTTGCTTTGTTGGGGGCCATCAGTGGGGCTTAGACCACTAAGCCACAGCCCAGCCCAAAGTACAGTGGTAGAAAGTGCTGTTGCCCTCGGTGCTCCTGGTGTGGAGGTGGCCAGGACCGCGGGCCCCAGCATGGGTTTATCCTGGCTGTCCCAGCCCCAGTCACACTTCTGTCGTCACTCGTAGTACATGAAGAAGCTGCATATGCAGGAGCGGGCAGTGGAGGAGGTGAAGCTGGCCATCAAGCCCTTCTACCAGAAGCGGGAGGTGACCAAGGAGGAGTACAAGGACATCCTGCGCAAAGCCGTGCAAAAGGTAGGCTGCAGGCAGGCTGGCAGGCACACATACTTGCATATTGGGGACCTGAGGTCGACAGCATCTCGTCCACACGGCGTGGCCAGCAGTCCCCATGTGGGGTAGGTTGCTGCCATTCCTATAGATACAGACTCCAAAGGACCTGAGTGCACTAGGGGGCCAGCCAGCGGCAGTGGCCAGAGGTCCTCCCATCTTGTGGCTGTTAAAAAGACACGTAATGGAGAGGGTGTTAGGATTGCACGGTCCACATCCAGCCTGCGGGTAAGGAAGCAGGCCGGAGAGGAGACAGGTCTCGGGCTTCCTCCTGGGACAGATGCAGGGACCCTCAGCAGCCCACATGGTGGCAGAGCAAGGGGTGGGCAGTGTAATCCTGGTGGGCCTGGTGTGGTGGGACATCAGGGTGACTTGTCCATCTTTCTCCAGATCTGTCACAGCAAGAGTGGTGAGATCAATCCTGTGAAGGTGGCCAATCTGGTGAAGGCCTACGTGGACAAGTACAGGCACATGCGCCGGCACCGGAAGGCCGAGGCCACTGAAGAACCACCCGCCCCAGGGGCTGAGGCCTGAGATGTTTATCTTGCCTCCCAGTCCGTGGCATAGAACTGGGGTACCAGCCTCCTGCCTATGGGGCTCCTGTGATGGCACCTTCACCTGTCTTGCTCAGTTTAAAACTGGACTTTTTTATATGTATATTATAGATACATTGTTTCCATTGTGTTCTAATTTATCAAAAATGGCTTATCTTTAGAAACCACTCTGTGGACTTGGTACTTGAAGGTAAAGCTTTTGCAGGGAAGGAGCCTCCCAGCCTGGCTGCTGAGCAGGGCCTGAACCCATTGCCCATGGCCTCTGGCCTGCAGCCATCCTGTATGGTGGTTAGTGGTGCCCAGATTTGTGCTTCTTCATGACTCGTGCTGCTGTATATAACTGTGAGGCTTGCACTCAGCCAGCCGCTGCCCAGGAGGTGGTGTGCAGAGGTTGGGGCTGAGAGGCTGGGGCTGGCAGGGGCACGAAGTACAGGATACCCCCCGGGGGGGTGCCTGGTGGGAGTAGCTTCCTCCCGTCTGTGCCATTGAGTAACCTGCTCTCTAAAAGTGTGGTGTTCATCTCTTCGGGAGGACAGAGGGTGGCCTGCAGTATGCTTTGTGGGGTCACCTCCCTCCCTGGTGGGGCCCCAGCAGGTCCTGTAGGGAGGTGAAGAGCAGACCACCTGAGCCATGGCAACACTGGCTTTTTATTGGGGATAGAGGTTCTGGCTTAGGCTGGCTGCTCCAGCTCCATAAGGAAGTGCTCGATGTCATCATAGAGGCTGCTGGTGCTTGACAGGCACAGGCTCAGGCTGCTGCTGTCTAGGGAAGACGTGCCCTCGCGTTGCACAACCTCCAGGTATACCCGGCACAGCCTCGGCTCCACCTGCAAGGAGAATGTCAGGGCATCCCAGGGCCACACAGGCTCCCACCCAGGCTGCCTGCCTCACCTTCACCAAGACCAGGCTCTTTTCCTTGGGCCTCCCAGCTGACAGGTCCTGCCCGAAGCCCAGGTAGATTGTGTAGTAGGGTGAGCCTTGGCGCCGCTTGGCTTGGAACTCCCCCAGTTCTGTGGGAGGGGCTGAGTGAGCAGGGGGTGTGGGACAGGGTCCCAGGACCCTTGGGGCAGCTCCTCGGCAGGCCTCACAGACCTCGGAAGAAGGTGCTGAAGTCGAAGATGGGGGTGTTGCAGTTGCGCTCCAGCAGCCGGGCTGGGGTGGAGGGGCTGGCGAAACCCAGTGGGCTGCCCAACTCCCAGTACACCTTGCACTTGCCCATACGCCTGGCCCACAGTGCCACACCACGCAGCTCCAGCTGCAGCCCTGGGGCCACGTGCTGTAGCAGCTCCTCGGTGTAGCGCAGTTGTTTCTGGTCTGGTAGCTCAGCAGGACTGGGAAAGACAACCTGCTGAGGCTGTAGGGCCTGGTTGTCTGGGCCCGAGGGGCTATACAGGAACACACAGCTGGGGTGTCCCACCATAGCCTGCAGCACTGTGCGCCCTTTGTACATGATGGTCACATCCAGAACCCCTGAGCTGGACTCCGTTGCTAGGGCTGGGGGCTGAGGTCTAGGGCAAGGCACAGGCTCCACTGCCCATTGTGCGGGTGCCTCCTCAAGCTGCACTGGGCCTGTAGTGACAGGAGGGACACTTGAACTGCCCCACTGCGGCCCACGTGGATCCTGCGGGATCACTCCCTCCTGGTTCCCCAGCCCCCTGGTGCAAGGGTCAGTCCTGATACAGGTCTTGCCTGCCTCTCCCACCCAGCCACCCACAGAGCACAGCCCCTGCTCAAGAATGGCCCCTCACCAGGAGCCTGTGGTAGGGTGACTGAGTCTGCCACCACCAGCGAAGCTTCCAGCAGGGGGTCCCCCACGAAACTCTGCTGCAGAACCTGGAGTAAGAGGTCCCTTTCACCGCCAGCCTGGGTGGGCAGAGGGCATGGGGCTCTGAGCTCAGCATCTCTTGGCAGAAGCAGCCCTAAGCCCCCATCCTGTAATAGGAAGACAGTGTGAACAGCCCCCAACCCTGCCACTCAGGGAGAACAGAGATACTACCTGTGTGGGCAGGGCACTTCTGAGGGCCTCTTCTTCCTGGTTCGTGGCTGGGCATTCTAAGAGAGGGAAAGGGGCAGCTTGAGGAGCTGAGGCCTAGACCAACATTTGGCCTCCTTGTCCCCCCCATGTCCCAGTAACCTAGCACCTGAGCAGCTCAGGGCTGCAGCAGCCTCCTGGGCGGGTCCTAGACCCTAATTGAAGATAGGGCAGAGCTTTGGGCCCTAGCTCCCCTCCTCTGTACTGGTCTCTAGTGCCCAGGTTCCCGCGGAGCCCGCTGACTCACAGCCTTTCCCTCTGCAGCCTTCCGCGGGCGTTCCTCACCTCTGCACCCCTTCTCCAGGCTGCGCGCATACACCTTGTGTGGGTCAATGGGGTCCCCTGAGTTGTCCCGTAGCAACACGAAGAGCTGCGTGCTATGCAGCGCACAGCGGAAGTTGGTTTTCCAGCCAGCTCGTTCCGCAGCCTCAGCCTCTGGGGGCGGTGGGCCACCCCCACTGCTGCTGGGTGGCCACCTGCCTCGGGCCACTGCCCAGGCCTGGGGAGGGGAAATGGAGAGCGTGGGCCGGAGGTAGGAAGTTAGGCAGGGCCTCGGGGAGGGGCTGATTCCCACCTTGAAGATGCGCGCATCCGCCTCGCCCAGGTCCTTGCGGGCGAAGTGCTTCCACGGCACGCGGAAGACAGTGCGCGCCTCGTCCAGCCACCGCAGCCCCTCGTAGCGGCCGCTGCTGACCTCTCCCAGAAGCCACTCTCCGAACCGCACGCGCTGCGCTGCCCTGCGGGCGGGTGGCCACGCTG
>NW_022900928.1:448330-448746 GCF_012274545.1 Fukomys damarensis
GGTGGCCACGCTGGTCAGCTGAGCGCAGAGCGCAGGGCTGGCAGGGGCGGGTTCTGGTCTCACCTCTCGGGGGCAGCGGCCATGGCGCCTGCTGCGAGTTCGGGGTCGGGGTCGGTGAGGGGTTATGCCCTTTACAACAGGGGAGGTCAGGGTTCGGTGCGTCACTTCGGGTGTCTGTCGTGGCCACAGGTGGTGTGGCCAGGTGTCACAGGTGTGACCAGGTGTGCAGGGTCACAGATGTGGATGAGGCTTGGAGCCACCTCAGCGTTGATTCCGGGGCGAGGTGGCTGTAGATGTGACTTCAGATGCGGTGGCGCGCACGTGAAGCCACAGGTGTTGGCCCAGCGTCCGGGCCTGCACAGCGGTGACAGGGGGGACCCTGCGGGATGGGGAAGGCGGCATGGAGGGGGGGCGCC
>NW_022900928.1:448990-463429 GCF_012274545.1 Fukomys damarensis
GATCCCGGTCTGCTCAGCCCCCGATCTGGCTCCAGCCCAGCCGCTCTGCCCCAACTCTCTCCGCGACCCTCTGCTCTCTGGCTCGGCGGCCTGGCGCTGCCCGTGGAGCGGACGAGGGCTCCGCGGTGCCCAGGGGTCCAGCTCCCCTTCTGCTCCCGTAGGTCAGAGGTTGTGCATACCTGGGTGCCGAAGCCGCCGGGGCGGAAGCTTTCATGGAAGGGGGAGGGAAGCAGCAGCGATTTTATAGACTGGGCCAGGGGCGGAGCCTGGCAACGGGGCGGGACAGGTATGGGGCCAGGGCTGCAGAAGCCAAGCAGGCTCCGCGGGCCGTTCAGGGGCGTGGTCCCCTCTGCCCTGCGGCGACAAGGATGGGGGCCAGGGCCCTAGGAACGTAGAAGAAAAACTCAACCCCAAACCAAGCCAGGCCCTTTTTGTGCCAAGCTACCCACGGGAGGTGGAAGGAAGCAGGGACGCTGCTTGGGTTGCACAGAGGGCGGCGCAGACGCAGCATCCAGCACCGGAAACGAAAACTTGGGAGGCGCAGCGGGGCTGTGGGCCGACTGCCCGGTGACAAGTGCGAGAAATTCCCCGACGCTGGGAGAAGCCCGGGCCTCCTCTGCCACAAGTGGTGGGGACCGCGACCCTCCCAGCGGCCATAGCGAGCCCGATACACAACGGCTCTGGGGTCGGAATAGCCACTTTATTCTGCAAGAAGGAGACAGCAGGGGAGAAGACAGCGGGCGGGGTGTGTGAGGGGCACTAGATGTAGGTGGAGTCACCCAGTGCGTCGCAGGGATCCCTGTCAAGGACCCCGTCCTCTTCACTGCTGCCCTCGGAGTCGCCATCGCCAACCTCGCCAGCCCCAGGGGTGTTGAGGACCACGACGTCAGCCTCTGCCCCAATGTCCTCGCCAAACCACACGGCCTTGTAGCCACCTTCAGGCCGCCGCTCCTTGGTCAAGATGGACCTCACTGCTGAGGGGCTGTCCCCAGCGGCTCTAGCAGCCATGGGGAACTCAGGGCCAGGGAGCTGTGGGGCTAGGGGCTCAGGATCAGGGGGTGTGGGGCCGAGGGGCTCAGGATCCAGGGGTGCAGGTCGTGTCTCCACAGGTGTGGAGCCCGGCTCGGGCCTGGGGATGGATGCCTTGGTGGCCTCGTGATCACCCAGGAAGGCCTGGTTGTCAAAGCTGCAGGGCTGAGGGCCGACAAGGCCGTCAGGGGCAGCACCTGGGCTCCAACTCCCAGGGTAGCCAGAGGTCTCTCTCCAAGCTCTCCCACCTGCCTTGCCCTCTGTAGTCATCTGTCTCCCCTGCGTCCCTCTCCCTGTGGCTGCCCTAGTTCCTTTCTCCACCCGCCCCCCACTCCCTGTCCTCTGTCTGTCCTTCTGCCCCTCTGCTCCCTTGTACTCCTGCCCCTGGCCCAGGCTCACCGCAGCTTTCCCAGAGCAGCCATACAGTGGGTGCCAGTAGTGCTTATAGAGGAGCACGGCCAGGACAATGAGGGCCAGCAGCAGCAGTGCGCCCAGCACCCCTCCCAGGACTGCCATGTCCACCACTGAGAAGCGCAGCTCCTCGGGGCCACCCGGTTCACCATCTTGGCCAGTGCTGCCGCCTCCCGGTGTCCCTGTGAAGGCACCATGGCCACTTACTGTTGGAGGAGCACAATTTGCCCCTTGCCAACCTGCATCAGCCTGGGCACCGACCAAAAAATGGCCGGGACCATTCCCCAGAGCTGAGGTCCCAAGAGCAGGTGCTGTGTCCTGTCAGGAGACTCTCTGGAGACGTGGAGACCCAGGAGAGCAGGCGAGGTGGGGCTCACCTTAGAGGAGGCGTTTTGACCTGCACTGCATCACTAGTCCTTGGGCCAGGCGCAGGGCCCCCTAAATCTAATCCATTTCTTTACCTCCTTGTGGATGGCTGGATGTTGCCCCTGGGCTCTGAATGTGTCCCATTGACCATACTCCGTGGCCTCTATGCCAGGCCTCCTCGGACTGCACCTGTTTGCCTCAAATACACCAAGGGTCCCCTGGGGAACTGGTTTGGTTCCTGTCCTGTGTCCCAGGAAGGCGATGACCCATGGCTTTCTCCACACATTCTTGTGTGGGCTCCCTCTGTCCTCAGTACCCCAGGTCCTGTAAGCTGTACCATCTTTTTTGACAGGGCCTCCTGTGTTATCCAGGTTGCCTCAAACTCATGGGCTCAAGTGATCCTCCTGCCTCCAGAGTAACTGGGATGATAGGAAGCATACTGCACCCATTCGTGCAATGTTTTTGTTTGTTTGCTTTTGTTTTTTAAAACAGTCTCAATTTGTAGTGCAGGCTGGCCTTGGGCTCACTGTGTAGCTCAGGCTGGTTGGAACTCATGGTAATCCTCCTACCTCAGCCTCCCCACTACTGGGATTATAGGTGTATGCCACCACACCTGGGTCAGCCATGTGATCTTAATTTCCAACTTGTGCCTCTCCTAATCATTACAGAAATACTTTCTATTTTGAGACACTAAATCACAAACAGTCCTGGAAATTGTGGTCCTCACTGGATCCCAGGTCTGGCTGCTACCCCTATAGCTCTTCGAGTCCCTGGACTCAGCTATCCCAGAGAAGGTCAGACCCTCCTTGCGTTTCTCGTGTGGTCAGACTGGACCAGCCCAGGTGGACCCTGTCCCAGAGCATCCCCAGGACCACCCAGGACCTTGAGTCTGGCAGGAAAAATGGGATGGGGACTACCTGAGGCTGAGGAGCTCCTGCTGGACACAGGGGTCATCGGCTGAGAGGTCCCTGGCTTCGGGGTCTGAGCTGAGACCCCACCAGGAGTGACTGGCCAAAGGGTGGTGCTGGCTTCCACACCGGGTAACCCCCCAGGTGTGGTTGGGGTGGCCGGCCTCAAAGATGTGCCTGAGGATGGGTGAGAGCCAGTGGCCACCCCAGGACTGGTCGCGGAGGGTTCTTGAGAGGTCCCGGGGGGCCTGGGGGCTTCTGTGGCTGTGTCGGTTGAGGGCTTGGATGTTCTTCCAGCCTCTGGGGATGGGGGGATCTCTGGGGGTCCTGGGGGACCAGGGACAGCATTCGGCTTACCTTTTTCCCACTTGCCCCAGTGGAGGAGCCACCAAGCTGGGGAACCCCAAGGCTCACCTATGGCGGGAGGCCCCTGCTCTGAAACCCAAATCTCAGCAACGACAGTGGCCGCGTTGTTGGTCACGGTGTTTGTGGCCTCCACCTGAGGCAGGAAGGGGACTTGACCCTCCTGAGGCCCTCTGCACCCCCCTCCCGCAGACATGTCCCCCACCTCACTTCTGCATAGAAGACTCCCTCGTGCTCCAGTGCTGTGGTAGTCAGCACGGCCTCTCCATCCATCCGGAACTCAGAGCAGTTGGTGATTTGATATGTGATGGCCGAGTTGAGGCCCTGGATATGGCCACAGTGAGTCCTGGGGTGCAGCCACCCCACATATATCCCAAGCCACCATGCAGACCAGAAGTCACTCCAACCTAGGGACCCACCCAGGTCTCAGGGTTTCTGCTGGGGCAGAGAAGGATGTGTACCAGGAAGTCAGGGTCCTGGGCCTGGATCCTCAGAGGCTGAGACGGGGAGGCTGCGTCCCGGACAGCCACGCCAGCCCCGGAGCCAGGTGCCACGATGCCGCGGTACAGGCTCTGGGGGAAGTAAGGTGGTCTCCCAGTGGTAGAGCGGGCCTCCACGGTGGCCTGGGTCACCGAGTATCGGGCCATGTCAGTCTGCTGCCCCTGGCGAGAGAGGGAGGCAGCAGTGAGCCGCAGAGGCTTGAAGGCAGAGCTCAGTCACCAGTCTTGCCACTCCACACTGCACCCACCCTGATCAGCAAGATGAAGGTCGTGGGGCTGGGGATGCTCTTGGCCATGGTGAGGTTGCCAGAGTCTTTGTCAATGACAAAAGTGTTGTCTGTGTTCCCTGAAAGAAAGCTAGTCAGTGCTAGTCCCTGCAGCTGTGGTCAGGCTCCAAGCTGGGCTGGGCCAAGTCTTCACTCACCCCCCACAATGCTGTAGATGATGCCCACGTCGATGCCCCGGTCCCCGTCCACAGCATAGATGGGCCCAGGATGCAGGATGAGGGGGGACAGCTGTGGAGACAGGGGATCCTGTAGGGCTGGTACAGCTGGGCCCAATGTTTTGGGGAGCAAGCACTAGGAAGGGGCCAATGTCTACCTGTTGGCTCAGCTCAGGCTCCAGGGCTCCTACTGGCTCCACCTGCCCAAGGGCACCACTGGCCCCCATGGTGACCACAAGCCAGGCAGAGGAACAGCTGCTTGGGGGTCACTAGCCTGGGCCTGCAGTACCGGAGTCCTGGCTGGCCTTGCCGGGCCCTAGGCCCCCCGAGATTTCCCTGTGTCCACCCAGTACCCGAGGCTGGAGGCCATGTTCATCAAAGAAATTTGTGCACATCAGCTTCAAGATCGGAGCAGTAACTTCTCCCATCTCCTTGTCCCCACCTGTGCCTCCTGACGTCACTCCGGACTCCAGCAGGTCTGCAGCTGCCCCTTACCAGTGCCCTGTGGGGACAGCCCTATCCCCAGGAGCCCCATTACCAGTGTGTGTTCCGTGGGGACAGCCCCGTGGTACTGGGCCTGGATGCAGACATAGCCATCTGAGTAGGCACAGGGCAGGAACCAGGGGGGCCTCAGGTCAGCAGGCAGCACATGCAGGACCAGGGTGGCCGTGGCCGTGTGGCTGGGCACCTCGAGCTCCCCCTGAGTGTCCTGCAACAGCAGCCCCTGCCATGTCAGACTGGGAGCAGCCTGGAGGAGGCCCGGGCAGTCAGGGCTCGATTTCAGGGCACCTGAGGGGCTCACCCGGACCAGCAGCTGGAATGTCATGGTCTGCCACTTGTAGAAGTCCAGGGGCTGGTCCAGCCTCAGGGCAGGGCGGTTCACGCTCACCAGGGAGAAGAAGCTCTTGGCATTCTGGGGTTGGGGGGCAACGCCTGAGACCCTAGTAGGTGGGGATGGGGCAGCTGAGGGAGGGTCTCTGTTAGGGGAGCAGGGCAGCACCTACAGGGGTCACTTCCTGTAGGGTGTAGAACAAGACATCCTCTGTGTCATTGTCGGTGGCCTTCAGTTCATCCTCTGGGATGACTATGGAGTTCACTTTGGTGTCCTGGGTGGAAAGGGGCTCAGTTGGGCTGGGCTCATGGCTCCCGGGATGAGGGTGGAGCCCACACTCACTGCGCCAAGCAGAGGGAGCCTGCTCTGCTGCTCAGATTCACCTCCAACACGTTCTGCTCCTTCATCGTAAAGGGGAACTCTGGGGCGTTGTCATTGACGTCCAGCACGGACACCAGCACCACTAGCTGTGTCACCTGGGGATCACAGCCTGTCGGTCTCTCCCCATCCCTCTGGGTGGTACAGCTTTGCCTCTGCACTGGTCCTCACTTCTTCCTCCACTTACACATCCCTTCAGTCATTCATCCATCCCAAGATCGGCCTAGCAGCTGGTGCTAGGTGCAGGGCCTGCACAAGACGGGCCTTGCCCTGTGGGCTTCAGTGCTAGCCGGGGTTCACAGTGAGTAGAAGTGAGGACGCAGTCTGGCAGAAGGGGGAAGTACTCTGGGAAACAAGTGGAAGTGACCAGCAGGATCTCGGATGAGAGATGGGACACGTAATCTCATGTCTTCAAGAGCACAACCGGGAAAACCAGAGACACAGATGGCCTGTAGATTGCTTTAAAGACACTGTCAGGGAGTATGAGCCAGGAGTGTCGTCTGAGCTCTGCTCCGACCCCAACTCAAACAAGACATGGAGGCTGACTCTCTCGGGACCCAGAGTACAGACCGGGGCTTGGTGCACAACACCGTCCAGCCCCCAAGGCCACATTTAGGGAGGGGTCCTTGTCTGCTAGAGACACAGACTGAGGTCTTGCTGGGGTGTGGGGCGGGGGTGCAGGGCATGAGGTGACCCACGTTGGAGCTAGGGCCCATAGGACCTATTTTAGTTTCCCTCGTGAGAGGCTAAGAAGCTGAGCCTGGGTGGCCAAACCTGCCGGGAGGGGATGCTTCCATGTGGACAGGTGGGCAGGAGGAACATGTGCCCGGGCTGTGTCCACATTTGGCTTTGACTCCAAGTTGGGAAGCACCCAGGAAGGCCTGAGTGTCTCTAGGCTGAGAATGGACGGGTTTGGGCGGAGGAGGAAAGGTTCCAGGAGGGATGTGTGGTGCTGAGACCCCGGAGGGACTCGAGGAGGGAAGGTGGGTGCTGGGGCTGCCCACCGTGCGGGGTGTGTGAGGGAGGAGAGTGGGTGCTGGGGGGTGAAGTGAACCCCTCAGGGTGCTGGTGTGGGGTCGAGGCCTGGGGGTTCTGCACAGGCATCAAGGATGGTCCTCGGCTGGGCGTGTGGGTCCAAAGCTCAGGGCATAATCTGGGCTGGGGCAGTTGGGGCGTAGCCAGTAGACACTGATGTCTGACAGTGACCAGGCTGAGGTCACCCTGGGGCACTGCGCCAGGGTGGTGGGGAGAACTCACCACCGTGCTGCCCCTCCTGCACTCCAGGTGAGCCTCCAGCATGGTGTTCTCCTGCGGGCCACAAAGGTCTCTTGTGACCCTCAGAGCCAAGGGCAGGTGCCCCCCAGCTGCTCACCATCACCCTCACCCTCAAAGCTCCGTCCGTCCCCACACGGCCCTACCCCCAGTACTCCTGTCTCTCTCTGAATCCTCTCCATGGGATCCCCCAGCCTGCCACCCGCACCTCGTAATCAGGGGTCACGTTGAGGAACAGCTGGTTTTCCAGGATCCGGAAGGCAGAGGCGGTGGATGTAGGCCCCAGGGTGACGTGTTGGCCGTCCGGGACGGAGATGTTCACCAGGGCCTTCGTGATGCTGCTGTTCTCCTCGATGCTGACAAAGGTCCTGTCCACTGAGCAGGCTGGGAGGTGGAGGGGACAGTTGGCGCCTGCCAGCCCCTGCCCCGTGCCCACCCCATGCCCTGGCCAGCACCTACCCTGGCTCTGGGCTGCTGCCCCCGGGGGTTGGCCTGGCAGTGCCAGGAGCAGCAGCACAGGAGCCCACAGAGGGGCCCCGGCCCCCATCTTGGCGGCTGTCACCTGCCGGAAGGGTCTGGCGGTCTGCGGTCCAGGGCTAGGCCTTCCCTGCCTCTGCGACCGACCTTTGCCCTGCCAGGCGCCGCCCTGCTTTATGGCCCTGCTGACAGCTCCACCAAGGGGGCTCCCGCAGGCCGGCCAGGCCACCACCCAAGAGGGGGGCCAGGGGCTTGGGGAGCCGGGGGCAGGACTGAGACGGGGCTGGGTCGAGAGTGGGGGACGGCTGGGCACAGGGTGGGAGGACAGGGCTGAGAGACAGAGCTGGGGGGCAGAGCTGGGGACAAGGCTAGGACAGGGGTGGGGACGGCTGTGGAAAAGTGGGAGGTTTGGGGCTGAAGGGGCTCCACCCTTGGTCTTGGGTTAAGCCCCTGCCCTGCCTCCTGCTCACCACTTCCCCGTGTCCTCTGGGCCAGATTCCGAGGCCACCTCTCGGGGTGCACACCCCGGTGTCCGGGTGTCCCTCTTAGGCCCTCTCCCTGAACGGTCCAAGGGAAAGGCTCTGGTGTCCTGGGGTGCCCTCTGACTGTCAGGAAACTGGGGCTGTGTTGCAGGGTGGTGAGACGGGAGGGCTTCAGGGCACCCGAGTCCTCCCGCAGGGTCTGGTGAGGGCTCTCAGCTCCCAACCCCCCTCTTCCTCACCCCCAAACCCTGAGCTGGGTCAGGAGGGTGGCCGCAAGGAACCCCACCTTCACCTGTGCAGCAGGGTGTCCTCTGGGGGTCCTTGCACTCTGGGGCTCCCGGGGTTCTGGGTGGCCCTTCACTCCTGTGTGCACCTGGCCATGTGGCTCGGGACAGGGTGAGGGGTGGGTGCTGGACATTGAGCCGGAGGACGGAGGTGAGGGCGAGGTGCCCTTGGACTCAGCGGGGGCACAGCGCCCCACCTGAAGCCCACCTAGCAGAGGTGTAGCCATGGCTGGGAAACCCGGGAACTGCTTTATTGTGTCACATACAGCCAGCCCCAGCCCCAGCCCCAGCCCCTGCCAGCGCTGGGCTCCTCCTCTTCACTGAGGACTCCGTGTAGCTCCTGCAGCCTCTGAAATCTTGGCTCCAGGTTTGGGGCCAGGAAGCAGCCAGGGAGATGGGGAGAGGCCCGGGAGGTGCCCTAGGGGCAACCTGCAGAGACAGTGCCTTAGGGGCTGGGACTGGCATCCCAGCCCCTGCCCCTGGGAGCAAGGCTCAGGGTGCTCACCAGTCCTGCAGGGTGTGCACGTGGGATCACAGCAGGCACAGCTGGCCATCCACAGGCTCGGACCCTGCGGCACTGTTCTCTGTGTCCTGCTCGCTGCCCCCCCCAGATCAGAATGAGGCCTGGAGGCAGGGGCAGCGATGTGGCACCATGTTGGGCCTGTGCCCTGCAGAGCAGCACATCACCCACCTGCCCGTGTCTTGCCGGCTCACCTGCGCTTGCCCACCAGGCCCTGCAGCAGGCGCTGCAGCTGTGCGCTGTCCCGCAGGCGGCTGAGCTCACTGGTGAAAGTCCCGTCTGAGTGTCGTGCGGCCCTGGAGACGGGTAGCCTTGGGTCAGGTGGGGTGTGGAGCAGGGCAGGGGGGCTCACCTGGATGGCACGGCTCACCTGGGCAGTGCAGGGTGCGCGGCAGGGCCCCCGAGCAGCAGCAGCAGCAGCAGCAGCAGAAGTGGAGGGCAAGGGGCCATGGTGGGTGCAGCACTGGGCACTGGGCCCCCAAATCAGTGCTGAGCTTTATAGGGGCCCTGGCGCCTCGCAGTCCGGATGCATCGACCGTGAGGGAAGGTCAGGGCCACCCCCCCAGCTGTTGCTGCAGCCTCCCGCCCCTCTGCCAGGTGGGGACAGCACAGTGGCCGGGCACAGGGCCCTGGGGCGCGGCCACCAGCTGGCGGTCGGCCAGGGTAAGGGAACGTTGTGGCGCCAGGATGGGGGGACTGGAATCCCAGGCGGGTGGTGGGGCAGCCGGAGACCCCAACACTGGCCAGGGTCCAGCCTTCCAGAGCTGGTAGCCTTGGCGCGGTGAGGCTGGAACAGGAAAGGGAGACTGCAAGGCCGTGTTCATGAGGGCCCACTGACTGTGAAACCAGGCCTCCTGCAAAACTTCAGGTGGCATTTAAAAAATAAATTTATAGGGGCCAGGGATTTAGCTCAGTGGTTCTGTCACCTGCCTCGCATGCGCAAGGACCCTAGTTCGATCCCTGGTACCAAAAAATAAAAATAAAAATAAATAAATAAATACATTTAGCAGAATAAAATCCCCTGATCTTAAACACATTGTCAAATTTATTACATTCACAAGAATCTGGCAGATCTTTCAGTTCTTTCAACCACTTAAGTAGCCAGATCTTTGTAGAAAAAAATATTTCTACTTTTAAAAACAGGACCGGGGATTTAGCTCAGCAGTTTGGTGGCCTGCCTTGCAAGCGCAGGGACCCGAGTTCAATACCCGGTACCAAAAAAAAATAATAATAAATTAAAAAAAAACTAACATGCAGTAAAATTGACTTTATTTGTTTTTATTTTTTATTTTTTTTGAGACAGGGTCTCACTATGTAGTTGAGATTGACCTGGAACTCACTGTGTAGTCCAGGCTGGTCTCAGACTCACAGCAATCCTCCTGCCTCAGCCTCCCGAGTGCTGGGATGACAGGAAAATTGACTTTAAAACTGAACATAGGATCCAGGCACGGTGGCCCCGGCTGTAGCCTGTGCCGGCACGTCATTCCTTTCTCTGACTGCGAACACTTTGAGAGTAAGGATGTGCAGCATCGTCTTTACCCATTCTACCTCTGGGGTATCGCAAGTGCACTGATGCAAGCCCCATGTCCACATGTCTGTTTGAATGCTTGTCCGCAGGTCTCTGGGGTATATTCCACATAGCACGGATTCCCGTCGTGAGTTATATGTTACTTTTTTTTTTTTCCACTTCTGGGGATGGAATCAAGTGGCTCTCAAGTTGCACACTAACCTCAGTGTGTGCAGCTTATGGAGGACCGGCTGGGCTGGCATCCACAGGGCCAGCAAGGGCTCGGTCCTCTGCTCTCACTGCAGTCTACCCTGGCCAGCAAGTGGGTGTGCAATGTGTCTTGCTGGGGTTTTCACTGTTTCCCTGGTGATTGATGAGGTTGGGCATTTGTTGGGTGCTTCTTGGCCATTTGTACATCTTCTTTTTAATTATTATTTTTTTGAGACAGGTCTCACTTTGTAGTTGAGGCTGACCTTGAATTCACTGTGTAGCCCTGGCTGGCTTTGAACTCACAGGGACCCTCCTGCCTCAGCCCCCCAAGTGCTAGGATTATAGATGTGTACCCCCAAGTCCAGCCACTTGCATATCTTCTTTGAAGAAACATGTGTCTTGCTTACTTTTAAATGGAGTTGTAAGAGTACTTCATGTGTTCTGCTATTACACCCTTCTCAGATACCTGATTTTTAAATACTTTCTCCTAGTCTATGGGCTTTCCTTTTGCTCTTGATAGTATCATTTGTTTGTTTGTTTTTGTACTGGGGATTGAACTCAGGACCTTGCGCTTGCAAGGCAGGTGGCAGCACCACTGAGCTAAATCCCCGGCCCAATAGTATTTTTTTAAAAGACAGGGTCTCACTCTGTTCCCCAGGATGGCCTCAAACTTGTGGGCTCTGTGATCTTTCTGCCTCAGTCTCCTGAGCAGCTGGGACCACAGGCTACACCACCATGCCCAGCTCCATCACAGTATCTTCTGAGGCACAGCAGAATGATTCTCATGCAATCCAACTTTTTTGTTATTGCTATGGTTCTTGTGCTTTGATGTCACATTCAAGACACCAGTGCCGAGCCTTCGGTCATGGAGGTCAGATATTCTCTAAGGTCGTGTATTTTCTGCTAAAGGATTTAATGTTTTAGATATTATTATTATTATTATTATTATTATTATTAGTTATTTTTGCTACTGGGGATCGAATTTGGGACCTTGCGCTTGCGAGGCAGATGCCGGAACCACTGAGCTAAATCCCCAGCCTATACTTACATTTTTAATCCACTATAAGTTTTTTTTCAGTACATGGGAATTGAACCCAGGGCCTTTGCACCGAGCTACATTCCAGCCCTTTGTTTTGAGACAGGGTCTTACTAAACCAGTAAGTTTCTCAGGTTGGGGTTGAATTTGTGATCCTCCTGCCTCAGCCTCTCAAAATGCTGGGATTAAATTAATTTTTGTGCATGGTGTGAGGTAAAGTCCCGCTCCATACTTTTCTTGTGGATATCCAGTTGTTCCAGCACCTTTTATTTTTTGGTACCAGGGATGGAACTCAGGACCTTGCACTTGTGAGGCAGGCGGTGGCATCATTGAGCTAAATCCCCAACCTCCAGCACCATTTGTTAAAGACGTTCTTCCCCACACACAGTCTGGGCACCTGCGTTCACCAGCTTTTCATTGCTGGAACCAAATGTGTGACTTACCCACTGTACAGCAGGACGCTTTCACTGTGTCGCATGGCTTCAGAGGGTTAGGTCCGTGACTGGCTGGCACCAAGGCAGAAGAAGAGACAGCGCAAGAGCCAGAGAGGAAGGGGCCAGGGCTCAGATACGTCCCCAGAGTCATGTGTGCATGACCCACCACCCATAAACAGCCAGGACGCACAAAGTGTTTCTCAAGCCAGTCGGGTTAAGCTAAATCAGCCTTGTGGAGAACTATCGGCAGTGACTTATGGGTTATGCCTAGATCCTCAACCTATTCCACAGAGCTGCATGTCTAGCTTTACACAGTGCCACACTCTTGATTCCCAAAGGTTTTTGTTTTGTTTTGTGTTTGGTACCCAGGGATTGAACTGGGGTCCTTGCACTTGCAAGGCAGGCAGTGGAACCACTGAGCTAAATCCCTGGCCCTCCTGAAGGTTTTTGAAGCTTTAAATTTTTGAAATTTTGAGGACTTTTGGTTTTATTTTTCAGGATTCTTTGGTTATTTGGGGTTCCTTAGAATTCCACATGAATTTTAGGTTCGGCCTTCCTCCCCCGCGCTCAGCTTTTTTGGTTTCCTTGAGACAGTATCTCACTATGTATTTTGTCTGTTTGTTTGTTTGTTTTTTCAGACAGGGTCTCATTATGTAGTTGAGACTGACCTGGAACTCACTATCTAGCCCAGGGTGGTCTCGAACTTACAGCGATCCTCCTGCCTCAGCCTCCTGAGTGCTGGGGTTATAGGCATGCGCCACCATGCCCGGCCTGTGTCTCACTATGTAGTTTAGGCTGCCCTCAAACTCACTGTGACTCCCCTGCCTCAGCCTCTCAAGTGCTGTGCCACCATACCCAGCTTCCTCTTTCTTCCTTCCTTTCTTTTATTTGATTTTTATTTTTTTGAGCCAAGCTCTCACTGCATTCCCAAGCTGGTCTTGAACTGGAGAGCTCCAGTGATCTCCTGTCTCAGCCACCTCAGTAGCTGGTAATACAGGTGTGTGCCACTGCACCCAGCTACAGCTGATATTTACATGCTGGCCTGGAACCCTGCAAATTTGTTGTTTTTCTAGCTCCAACAGGAGCTTTCTTGGGATTTTCCTTTTTTGTTTGTTTTTGAGACAGGTCTCACTCTGCAGTTGAGACTGACCTAGAACTCACTCTGTAGCCCAGGCTGGTCTGGAACTCACAGTGATTCTCCTGCCTCAGCCTCCCGAGTGCTGGGATTACAGGCATGCCCTGTGCATGGAGGCTCTTCTCACAAACAGAATTAGAGTTAGTCAGATGGTTCTGCTGCCCCAGCTGGGACGGACAATGCTGTGGGAGTTTCCCTTCATTCCATCAGTGTAGGTATCACATCCAGGGATTCCCATCTGCCACCCGCCTCCTGGGTCATGGCTTGTAATTCTTTAAAACTGCTGCTGGAATCTGTCTGCTCCCATTTCGTGGAGAGACTTTGCATCTAGATTCAAAAGGGTTATCACTCCACTGTCCTTCCTGTGCTCATTATTCTTTTTTGGGGGGTTTGAGACAGGGTCTCACTATGTAGTTGAGACTGAACTGGAACTCACTGTGTAGCCCAGGCTGGTCTTGACTCACAGCGATCCTCCTGCCTCAGCCTCCCGAGTGCTGGGATGACAGGCGTGTGCCAACACACCTGGCTCTGTGGTCATTATTCTGAGTTTGAAGGTTCTTTATACATTTTATAAAGACCATATACTGCTATCATTTTATTTGCACAAGACATTTGCTAGAGCTGAGAGTGGTGGCACACACCTGTAATCCCAGCATGCGGGAGGCTGAGGCAGGAGGATCACTGTGAATTACAGACCAGCCTGAGCTACATAGTGAGTTTCAGGTCAGTATCAAATACATAGTGAGACCCTGTCTCAAAAAAACAAAACAAAACAAAAGACATTTGCTGGATATACAATTTGTTCTTCCATTTTGTGGCTGAAAGTTGTAATTTTTGTTTTTGGTACCGGGGATTGAACTCCGGTCCTTGAGTTTGACAAGGCAGGCCATCAAACCGCTGAGCTAAATCCCCAGCTTATTTTTGTTTTTGTTTCGCTGTCTTGACTATGGCGCATACCTGGGCACAGGAAGAGGCATAGAACAGATCAGACTGGAGTCCCTCAGAGCCCCACCCCAGGCTCTAGGGCCACTCACACTGGATTTCGGTCCCAAGGGCATCCTCTGGCGGCGGTCACTTATATTATGAGTTCTCTTGCTCACGAAGGGCAGGGAGAAGAGACTGATCCGCCCAGGAGGGACTGCGGTCTGGAATACGGCTCAGCCTGAGTCCCCTCTGTGCCTGTCTCTCACACACCCGGCAACCTGGGCCATTGCAAGTCTGTTTTCTTGGAGTCCTTGATATTTCTCTGTCTCTTTTTTAGTTTGTTTTTGGAGGCAGGATCTCACTATGTAATTCGGGCTGGCCTTGAACTCACTATGTAACCCAGGCTGGCCTCAAACTCAGCAATCTTCTTGCCTCAGCCACCTGGAGCGCCGGGATTACAGGCATGAGCCACCACGCCCAGTCTCCCTAACAAGAACTACCAGCCTGACCCCCGACATCTTTGAAATCAGGACGCAGGATTCCTGGAACATCTCTTCCTTGGAGGCCTGACGGGGTCCTGAGAACCCTTGTGCTCCTCGGCTAGCAGACAGGAAGTGGGGCTGGTGTGAGTGTGGATTAGGCAGAGCAGCTCCCGGGTGTCCTTCCTGCCTTGCCAAACCCAGGAAGAAATCCCTCTCACACTGTCCTTGCGCCTTCTCCCGCCCCTGGAATCGGCGGGGCGTCCCGACTGCCTGCTCCGGCCACTTCTCACTGTGTCCCTTAAGTCTCTGGGCAGTGGATCTGGGGCCCCTCCCCCAGCAGGGGCTTCAACAGCCAGCCAGCCCGTGCAGCAGGACTGGGCGTCCGGATGGGGGCGAGGGGAAGCTCAAGACCCTAGGGTCTCAGCGGCCCGGGTGGGGTCCCGGCGA
>NW_022900928.1:463872-465525 GCF_012274545.1 Fukomys damarensis
GCGCTAGCGGGCGGCGTGTTGCTCATTGGCACGGTGCTGGCGGGGAACTCGCTCGTGTGCATGAGCGTGGCCTCCAAGCGCGCGCTACAGACGCCCACCAACTACTTCATCCTGAGCCTGGCGGCCGCCGACCTACTCCTTGCACTGCTCGTGCTGCCGCTCTTCGTCTACTCCGAGGTGAGCTCCGAGGTGCTACTGTGTCCCGGTCCCTTCCCAGCCCCCGCCGAGGCCCAGCGCGTAGCTGCAGGAGCTCGAGCCCCAGAAATTGCCGAGCGCCTGGTACCGGCGTCCCCCGGCCGTTTTGCTGTCCCTCTGCCACCCAAAATAGGCCTGTGTCCCTTGAGCCAGGGACCTCAGAAACGGGCAACTCCGCTAGTCCAGTGCCCCCCCATGCCAGCTGGACTGACGGGCAGATGTAGGCTCGGCCACCCCCACTACCCAAGGTGCATACACCACGGAATGAGCCACGGCCACGCAGAACCACTCACGCACTCGCCAGTCCACCCCGCGCACCCCAAGGTCCCAGCACAGGGAGATGCAAGCAGTGCGGGCGCGGGGAGGAAGCACCCGCGGCACGCGAGTGCAGGACCAAGTGCCGGTGCGGGTGCGGGTGCGGGAGCGGGAGACCAGCGCGCCCTCCTGGCGCCCACGCCTCTACGCGAAGGTTTGGTTCGAGCAAAGCCGCTTAAGCGCTGTGCTGGGACGCGGTGTCCTGTGCCGTGTCCTGCGCCGTGGGGGAGGGGACGCCGGCTTCTAGGTGGACACCTGGGTTCAGACGTTGACGCGGAGGCCTGCAGAGAGGACACACTTGACCTCGGCTGCTCCCAAGCTGCGCACGGACGTCACCGTGCCGACTGAGCGCCTAATCGTCCCCATCAGCGGGATTTGGACGGACGGCTGGCTGTCTCTTTGCCCTTTGGGGGATGTGCTCCATGCATGGTCCTGGACTGGGCACTGTGCCGAGGTTGTAGCAATTTCTACACTCATTCGTCCTTAGGACAGTTGTGAGATGAATACTGCCACCGTCCTCATCCCAGAGGAGGAAACAGTGAAGTAACTTATCTCAAGTCCTACAACAGGCAGTTTAGCCAGAGAGGGCGACTCTTGCCTTCCTGTCCGGTCCAGCCAGGCCTGAGGCTGCTCTCCCGCGATGACATCAGACAACGGGTTCTCCCCCAGGCTTCGCGGTCCTAACACAAAGAGACCTGGGCAGGGGGCCCCCCAGCCACCTCAGGCTCATCTGGGGCCCCTTCCTGTAATACTCAGGCCCTGCTCCTCAAGAGTGGGTGTTAGGAAGTCCGCGGCGGTGTCTGTGGCTGGAAACGTCAGGTCTTGTGTCTCTTGCGCTCTCGTGGCTGCCCAGGTCCACGGCGGAGAGTGGCTACTGAGCCCTCGCCTCTGCGACGTGCTTATGGCCATGGACGTCATGCTCTGCACCGCCTCGATCTTTAACCTATGCGCCATCAGTGTGGACAGGTGGGCGCCCCGCCCCGCCCTTCCCGCCCTCTGCCCCCTACGCACTCGCCCCAGCCTTTATGCGCCCGTCTCCACGCTGCAGGTTCGCGGCCGTGACGGTGCCGCTGAACTATGGCCGGCAGGGCCGGCCTCAGCTACTGCTCATTGGCGCCACATGGCTGCTGTCCGCCGCAGTGG
>NW_022900928.1:465660-465990 GCF_012274545.1 Fukomys damarensis
CCCAGCCGGTCCAGCGGCCCCGGTCCTCCCCCAGCACCCGGGATCCCGGGGGTCCCCTGCGCCGCAGATCCCACGGACCTGCGACAGGGCTGCCCTGCCTGCTGGACTGTGCACCCGCTCCTGGCCTTCCCCGGGACCCCTGTGGCGCTGACTGTGTAGCTGCAGACGACCTCCCGGACGCGGCGCTCCCGCAGCAGGCCCGCAGGAGACCGCGCGCTAAGATCACCAGCCGGGAACGCAAAGCCATGAGGGTGCTGCCGGTGGTGGTCGGTGGGTTCTCCACCCGGATGAGCGGGCGGCATGGGGGGTGGAGATTGGGGCGCGGTGCAG
>NW_022900928.1:466092-497516 GCF_012274545.1 Fukomys damarensis
CGGTGCAGGCGGGGGACCCGGGCGCGCACCACCGCCGCAGCCGCTGGTGCGCTTGCTCATGGTGCCCATCCTCAGGGGCCTTCCTGGTGTGCTGGACACCCTTCTTCGTGGTGCACATCACTCAGGCGCTGTGTCCGGCCTGCTCCGTGTCCCCACGCCTGGTCAGCGCCGTCACCTGGCTGGGCTACGTCAACAGCGCCCTCAACCCCGTCATCTACACCATCTTCAATGCTGAGTTCCGCACAGTCTTCCGAAAGGCACTGCGCCTGGGCTGCTGAGCCAGCTCCTGGAGATGGAGCCCAGCAGGGAAGGGCCAAGCGCAGCCGTTGTCATTTAAACGACTCCTTCCCGACCTGTGGGGTGTGGTTGTGGGTGACGGTGTGGGGAAGAGGGGCTCTGGGAGGTGACTCCAGAGGAAGGGCTGGGCCCCAGGAACCCGGCTACCCTGTGTGGCTCTCTTGAGCCTCTACCATTGCAGCCCCCAGCTAGGGAAGGCTCCTGGGAGGGACAGCAATCTAGTCCAGGAGCAGGAGGCACCTCATCATCCCCTTATGCCTGTTGAGAAATGAGGGGCTCTGAGGTGTATGAGCTGAGAACACCATCTTATCCCAGCATCAGGAAGTACTCTGGGCATGGGGGCCACCGCCCCATGCCATGTACCCCCTTCCTGGCCTCAGTGCATGCAGGAAGCCCCCCCCCAGCCTCCTTCCAGTAAT
Source organism: Fukomys damarensis (assembly GCF_012274545.1). Classification (NCBI taxonomy): domain Eukaryota; kingdom Metazoa; phylum Chordata; class Mammalia; order Rodentia; family Bathyergidae; genus Fukomys; species Fukomys damarensis. The sequence continues at coordinate 466,809 of NW_022900928.1, forward strand.
AGCCATTTTTCATACCTCAGGGAACAACTGGTCACAGGTTTGTGGGGAGAGGGTAACCCTGTGGGGGTTGGGACTCCCTTAGCTTTGCCTCCGGACCTGAAGGCCTAAGTGTGCTCTGCCCTTGCTGGCCCTTCTGAGCAGCTCTGTAGAGAAGGCCACCAGAAGCCTCCACACTCCAGGGCTGACACCAAGACCCTCAGTGAGCCTCCCAAAGAAACCTCAAGCCCAAGGTTCACAGGTTCCATTTTAAAGCCAAGAGAAGAGCACGATGTTCCCCAAACCCAGGAAACGTCGGGACTCCAGGAGGCCAGTGGTGTCCATCTGGACCCTCCCTGAATAAGGCTCTGGGTACCTCCCCTCAGGGATGTGTCCCTATGCCCCACAGACGACCCTCTGCTCAACAGTGTCAGGGCAGTCCTTTGCCCACGCAGTGGTCCTCAGCTTCCTGCCACCTTTTGCTGCAAACCTCATGGCCAGGCCCAGACCCCTGCAGGTGTCCTGTAGCCTCTATGTGGCCCCTTTGGCTGGATGGGGCAGCCACCAGAGGGCTGGGGATCAGCCTGCCCATCCCAGGGACAGGCCAGCTTAAGGGGCCCAGACTTGGTCCTCAGGCAACCAGGGTAGAAAGCCCTGGCCTCAGGCTGGTCCTCAGAGTACAGGTGCCTCCCAAACCTGGTGCCTCCTGCTCACAGCCTTTGTTTTGGACTTGCTGCCTGTGGGCATCACCCCTGTGGTCAGCCTGGGAGCTTCAAGGACCCTCAAGCATGGGAATGGGTGCCATTCCTAGCTGGGCTTGGTGCATCTGTCTCCTCTCAGGCCTCTCCAGGAAACCCAGCAGACAGGACCTCAGGTGGCAAGAGGAGGGCGTGGCTGAAAAGCTCAGGAAGCTTCCAGAACATGGCAACACTGATGTCTGCAAAGGAGGTCACGAACACCCTGGGGTGAGGACCCCCAAATGCATCCAGCCTTGTGGCCCTGCTCCTGAGGACAGCAGAGTGGACAGCACAAAAGATGACCAGGGTTCTGTGACCCTGGGCACAGGCTACCACACAAAATGTTCTGTGTGCACTGAACAAGTCGCCTCAGGCATAGCTCAGTTACCAGGTTGCTGGGAGAGGATGTGGAGCCAGCTAATCTTGAGGCCACCTTCCCATGTAATCCCCTCTACAGAAGGACTGGAACCCACTTCTCCAGCCATAGCTGCTTGAGGCAGACATCCTGTCCCAGTGGAGGCCCTGCTCAGGGTCAGCCAGAGAAACACTGGAGCCTGGCCCTGCCACGCACCCCGAGGACAAACAGGACGGACTCCCTTAGGCTGTGAGCCTAGATCAAGCTAAACCACCAGCGGATGGGAGGGGTAGGGACTTTATTTACAGCTTTATTGACAGACACAACATATACACGTACGTACATGTGTTGCGGCGCAGGGACACCACGGGTGACCGCACACTTGTGACCCAGCTGAGAGCACCGTGAGGAGTGGGAACCTGGTCTGTCACTAGCCATCAGCCCTTCTGGGCATTCTGGCGGGGCAGTTCCTGTCCAAGGTGCTGCTGGCTTGCAGTTTGTGGAACCTGTCTACCAGCTGCTTCCTGCCCCTGGTGTCCTCCACGTCTTAGTCCACAGGTCATCAGCCGTACGGGAGGTGGGGAAGTGCCTGGCTCACACGGTGACCTTCTCGATCACACTGTCAGTGACGTGGACTTCATCAGCCTGGACAGTGACAGCTGCCGACTGGCCACATACGTGCTGATGGTCTTTCCAGTCCTGCAAAGAGGTAAAGACGGCAGTCATGTAAGCAGGGTGGTGGTGAGGGCACCTCAGACACAGCAAGACATCTATGTGGAGGGGCTGGGATGAGGTGGCCCTGGCCCTTCGCCCCAGAGCTGCTGGGCCAGGGCACATCAACCCAGTGCCTGTGCTTCCTGCCCCTGCTCCAGCCTACCTGGGGTCTAGCCTTCCCCTCACTCCTGAGATTTCAGGATCAGACAACCAGGGTGGGTTTAAAAACAAGGTTCCCTTGGGCTGGTGATTTAGCTCAGTGGTTCTGCCACCTGCCTCACAAGTGTAAGGTCCAGAGTTTGATCTCTGGTACCAAAAATAAAACAAAAAATACCCAACAAGGTTCCCAGCCAGGCACAGTGGTATGGGCCTGTAATCCCAGGTACTCAGGAAGCTCTCAGAGAAGGATCATAAGTTCGAAGCCTGGCAATTTATGGAGACCCTGTCTCAAAAGGAAAGTTAAAAAGGGCTGGGGTGTGCTGGGCATGGAGGCACATGCCTATAATCCCAGCACTCGGGAGGCTGAGGCAAGAGGACTGCTGTGAGTTCGAGACCAGCCTAGGCTACACAGTGAGTTCCAGGGCAGTCTGAACTACATAGTGAGACCCTGTGTCAATAAATATATAAATAAAGAAAAAAGGGCTGGGGATATAGCTTAGTAATAGAGTACCCTTGGATTCCATCCCCAGTACTGGCAAAACAAAAAAACTGAAAAAATCTAAAAGAATCTGGGGCTCATGGGTCAAAAGCAAGCAGGGAACAGGGAGATGTAGCACCTCCCCAAGGGGAAGAGGAGCTAGGAAGGCATTCGAAGTGGAAAGCCAGGCTTCCTCAGATGTCCCTGCTCCCCGGAAGCCCAGGTCCTCCACAGGAAATACATGAGACCTACAGGTCTGGGAGCCATGGCTGGGTAAGAGAACCCCAGGGATGGACGGACAAAGGCTCAAGACAGCAAGGGTCCAGAGCACCCAGCATGGAGAGCTCCCCCCCGGCTGGGGCCTGGACCAATGACAGAGCATCTCAAGTCTGAGCCAGCCCAGGCAACTTATCCACTTAATGAGACCATGTCTTGAAGTAAAAACACCCTGGGTTCAATCCTCAGTCCCTCTAAGTTAATCAGTAAATGCTAACCTAACAACAGAGCCCCCAAATATAGGAAGCAAAAGGTGACAACACTGAATATAGAAGGAGGTAACACAATGACAACTGGAACTCTTGCCTTCCTCTGAGTCCTAGAGAGAAATCAGCAAGCACACACAAGGGGCACAGGCCAGGCCTGGGCAAACTGCAGTCAGTTCAGAGGGACGGAAGTCCTTCACAGCATGTTCTCCCACTACAGAACAAGTAGAAACTGGTGACAGATGTAGGCTTAGGAAATGCACAGATACCTGGAAACTAACACACTTCTAAAGAAGTCACAAAATAAACATTTTTTTTTCTATTACTGGGGGCAGAGCCCATGGCTGTGAGCATGCTAGAAGCTCTCTACCCTTGAACTACACCCCACCAGTCAGTGAATAAAAAGGAAAACAACCTGTGTGTGTGTGCGCGCGCGCGCGCGTGTGTGTGTGTGTGTGTGTGTGTGTGTGTGTGTGTGACAGCCCTGGGGCTGTGGAATGGGAGGACAATATGCCCCTTTAAATGTGTATTAGAAAAGCGGACAGACATCAAGTTAGCAACATAAACTTTCACCCCAAGAACTGGGAAAAACAAAAGCAAACCAAGCACAGCAGGAGGAACGAAGGGAAGGAGTAGAGCAGATGGCATAGAAGTAGGAAGCAGGAAACAGTACATCAGCAGTGGAACCGAGAGCTGGTTTACTGATGAGACCTCTGGAGTGGACAGACCTGGAGTGGACAAACCTGGAGTGCCTGCTGTGAAATACCAGAGTCCCTGCTGCCAACGTCAGCAAACAGACCTCACAACCAGCCACAGAAATCCGAAGGATCTTAATGGAGTACCACAGATGGCCCTGAAGAGGCGGACAGGTTCCCATAAGGCTGTGGGCTGCCAACACCAACTCAAGAAGCAACAGAACCTAACTTCAGGTAGTAAAAGTTCTTCTGCAGAGAAGTCTAGGCCTGGCTGGTTTTGCAAGTGACTTCAACAAGCCTTTGCTAGGAAACAACAGTGATCACCCAAGTCTTTCAGGAGAGGTGCAAGCACTTCCTGACTCAGCCAGAGGCCAGAAGGACACCTCGGGGTAGAATGTGGACCGATCTCTCATGCACAGATATAGACAATCCTCAACAAGATGACAAACAGATCAAGCAGGGAGGAACAGGGTGGTGAGCTGTGACCACGGGATTTGCCCAGGAAACGGGTTTCCCAGGGTTAGTTTAACCCCTCCAGAGGTCACTGTGGAACACGGCAGCATTACCGGCAGAAACTCAATTGGGAATGGAAGGGGAGCGCCTCCTCTGCTGAGAGACCTACAGGCAGCACCACAGTTAACGACGGAGGGCAAACTGTCTGCCCATAAGATGGGGAACAGGGCAGGGATTTCCACCCCTAACACACCTCAGCACTGTACTACATTAGAGGGTGTAGTGATGCAATAAAAAAAGAACAGACCCCCAGGTTGCAAAGGAAAAACTGTCTTTATTCAGAGACCACACGGTCTTAATGTAACCACACAGTACAAAAATCACTTGTTTTCCTGTATCCTTGCAGTAAGCACCTGAAAATGAGACTAAGAAAACAACTGCATTCAAACAAGCATCCACAAATAAGCTGCTCTGGAATGAAAACAACAAGAGGAGACAGACTTTTAGACAACGGACTCACAAAACCCTCCTGAAGCCACTTTGCTCACAGACTAGAGGCTCGGTGATCAAGCACTGATGCTTCCCAGTAGGCCTTTCCACAAACCGACAAGCTGATCTCAAAATGCACAGAAAATGCAAAGGACCACTTCAACCAAAGCAGTTCGAAAAAGAGCGAAGCTGGAGGACTCCCCTTCTGACTGCAAAGCACATCCTGCAGCGACAGCTGAGATCCTGGATATCTATGTGCAGAGAATGAACTTGAACCCGTGCCGGCTGCCATCAATAAAAACTAACTAGGGCCAGGGCTTTAGCTCAATGGTTCTGCTGCCTGTCTTGCAAGGGGCAAGGTCCTGAATTCAATCCCTGGCACCACAAAAATAAAAATAAAAAAATAAAAATATAAATAAATAAAACCTAAAATATCATAAATCTAAACCTTAGCTAAAATTACACGTTTTAGAAGAGAAAATGGAAAAAAATCTTCCGTTTACCCTGAGTTGGGCAAAACAGGTACAACACCAAAAGTCCCAGGATAAAATGCCAAAAGCACTGTCCTCATAACCATCAAAATTAAAAATATTTACCATGTAAGAAATGTCATTAAGAAGTGAAGGGTTGTGTTGTGTGAGGCCCTGGATCCAAATCCCCAGCACCCAAAACACAAAGAAGAGGCAAGCCACAGATAGGAAGTACTTGCAAATTATATATCTGATAAAGGACTTGTTATCCCAAACATATAAGGCTCTAAATTCCATAAGAAAAGAAGCAATCCAACTTGAAAAGTAGGCAAGAGATTTAAAGAGGCATTTCACCAAAAAAGATATGCAAATGCTTAGTGAATGTAACAAAGATGCCCAGCCTCAGTGGGGTCCAGGGAGCCTGAACTGTGGTCAGAAAGGGGAGTATTTTTTGGTTGGGGCAAAAGTGACTATCTGGTTGGTGTGACCAGGGTACAGCTGCAAAGCCCCACCTGTGAGTCTAATGATTTTATCTCTTTAAAGTTTGCTGGGAAACTATGCAGGAAATACCAGCTAGTGTCACTCTGGGTGGTCATGGTGGCCAAGATGGCTGCAGTCACGTCAAGCTGAGACCACACATCACCTACAGAACAGCCGTGATCCAAGGATCCAGGCTGATGAGGATATGGAGACAAGGCCAGCACCGCAGTGGGATGTCACTTTGGACCACAGCTTACTGCTCAGAGGTGAGAGATGCAGGTACACAGGCAAGCTGTGCTCCCAGCACTTGGGAATGTGGCTGGGCAGCACAGGAGGGACAAAACCTCACTGTGCTACACTATGGATGAGTCCTGGAAACCGGGTGAGCAGAAGCTAGCGATGGCCACTGGAGACGATTCTGGTCTGTGAATGTCCAGACAGAACCTTATGGAGGAAAGTTCTAAAATGGAACTGTGGTATCTGTACAGCTCTGTGAAAGATTCACTAAAAACAACTGAGTTGTAGCCGGGCGTGGTGGCGCACACCTGTAATCCCAGCACTCGGGAGGCTGAGGCAGGAGGATCACTGTGAGTTCAAGACCAGCCTGGGCTGCATAGTGAGTTCCAGGTCAGTCTCAAAAAACCAAACCCCCCCGCAAAAAAAAACAACAACAAAAAACCAAAAAAGAATTGAACTGTACACCTAAAGTGGCTGAATTCTATGGCGTACAAATTGTACATACCACAGTAAAGATGTAAATTCACACACGTAAAGTTTAAAGAGAAACGCTGTGCAAGTTAAAACCCAAAAACAAGTTATAACTGCCATCCTGCCCCACAGAAACAGGCAGTGCGGAGCTCCTCTGTGGGTGTCCTCCAAGCTCAGGTAAGGAGATGCAGTCCTATCTAGTGCTCACTTTGATGCAGTATTCGAAGCAGGGATTATCATCTGAATTAATAAAAGTGGAGCACCTGTTATCAATACAGTCAAGGAAGTTACAAAATAAAGGGCGGAATCTGTCAACAAGGTGTTGCCCAGCGTTCCATCCCCAGGGGGAGGACTACAGGAGCTTGCGCTCAAAAAGCCACGTCACGTGGCAGAATCTACTGTAACCACATGTGTGCCCACGCCTTGACCTCGTCCCCTCCCTCTCGGCAGCCCTGGGCTCTGGTCAGTCTCTTCAAGTGCAGAGGAATGATTTTGATGCCCTTTCTCAGTCAAACTCCTTACTGAAGCTCTGGGGACCTAGGCATCTGGTCCTGCTTCCTGTACCTCTGCCATGCTGTCCCTACCCTACTGCATACCCTGGGAGGGCCTAGGCATCTGCAGACCCTGGGCTGTGCCCACCCCAAGGCCAGTCCTTTACACCCCCCTCCTGCTGGGCTCCTCCATTCCTCTGCTGGGACAGAGCCAGCATCAGAGTGCAACAGGTCTGGCAAGGTTCTGTCTGCAGAACCGGGCTCTTGTGAGGGCAACTGGGCTGTGCCCACACTGGACCAGCATCCTCATTAGCCCCGACAGCACCTTCCAACCCAGGAGAGTTCAGATGGGCACCAAGCAGGAATCATAGAGCAAGACTCAGCCTGCAGCCCAGCAACAAGGGCTCCAGACAACCAAGGACATAACGGTCCCTCTTGTCGGATCGAGGGTCAGCACCCACCCTCCCAGTCCCCACAGAGAGGGAGGCAGGATGAAAGGAGACAGGTCATTCCCTAAGCACAAATGTTCCTGAGGAAGCACTCCATAAAGAGCAGAGGACACAGCTGTGACTAAGGTGACCTGGAGAGAGGCCCAACTCCCACAGGCCCAGGTAGCAGGGCCGGAGGGCCGTGTGGTCCTGTCCCCACCACCACACTCCTTCATCTCAGAACAGCTGCCCTGGGGAAGCCGCACCCCGCGGGGATGAGGGTCAGCGTGTACAGCCAGGAGCAGGACACTCCCGGGAGGTCAGGGGCTGGTGACACCACAAGAGCCGTCCACGTTAACTAAGTAAGACCTGACTGACCATGAGTGGCCTGAGGGAGGGAGAAATAAGCACTAGGGATGTGGGACAGCGTTTGTAGTTTCATTTCCTTACGTCAAGGAGCTGAGGGACAAGCAGGTTGTGCATCCCTCTACACAGATCCACATGACCTGCCGGTCAGACGGTGCCTTGACGCTGTCATGGCCCCTGGAGCCAACGGCTGCCACCTGTGGGGCCTCCTGAGGAGCAACGGGCACAGCACAGCACTGGAGGACAAGGAGGAGGACGGGTCCCACAGACCGGACATACCTTGCGCTGGCAGAAGGTGGAGCAGTAGTTGACCTTGTGGCAGCCGGTGCACTCGCTCAGGGCTTCCCGGCCGCAGTTCACGCAGGACTGCTGCCGGAGGAACAGGGCAGTCAGTGGCCTGGCCCGATACAAGGGACAGACACGCAGGGGCAGACTGGCCTCCAACGTGGTCCCTTCTTTCAGGCCCCACTCCTGCCTCGCTGCATCTGCCCCATATGCACCAGCAGCAGCATCCGCTCTGCAAGGACCCCGTCAGCCACACAGAAAACCCAGCTGGGGAAGAAGTGCAGTGCACGATGAGTGTCCTGAGCGTGTCCCATGTGCATCTCAGAGACAGGACCAGGAGGCTGCCCGCCGGCAAGCTAGGGATCCAGAAGAGCCCCAGGCAGATGCCACAGCCCCAGCCAAGGCAGAGCACCTTCAACTGCTGCTCACTCAGCCGTTGCTGCCACCACCAGAGCCCTGTGCCAGCAGCTGCTCTGGGCAGGGAGACCCGGCCTCGGCACTTGAAAAGACGTGTCCAGGCCCTGCCGCCTCAGACCCTGCAAGGGACTTTCCATGTGCAGAGCATGCAGCGTGGCCTCACTCCCAAGGAGTAGCACCCTGAGTAGTCAGCGCTAAGTTGGCTACATCGCCATCAACACAACTGGCTCTGAGATGGAACACATTCAGAGCCGTGTATCATGGGAACCAAGCTGCTTTTATTTTATTTTACTTGACTGTGTTTTATTTTATTTTTTGCAGTGCTGGGGATGGAACCTAGCACCTTGTGCATGCTAAGCAAGTGCTCTAACGCCAAACTACATCCAACCCTTGTTCTATTTTAGGACAGGGTCTCACTAAGTTGGCCAGACTGGCCTTGAACACATGATCCTCCTGCCTCAGCCTCCCAAGTAACTATTTACAGGTGTGTGCCGCCTGACCTAGCCTTCAAGAGCCAACAGAGAATATGACCCCTCCAAAAAAATCAATTTATTTTTAGGATATATATACCCCAGGCTGGCCTCAAACTTAGGGCGATCCTACTGCCTCAGCCTCTAGAGTGCTGGGACTATATGTGTACACTACCTCACCTAGCCTGACAAAAAAATCACTTTAAAACGGCCTACTAATTCTTTATGAAGGAATACTATGCTCAATACTGTTTTTGTTATTTATTCTGGAAATAATCCAAAAGGTTGAACTTGAAAACTTAGGAGCTGGGCACAGGGTAGCTCATGACAACTAGCTGTCCCTTCACCTTTTTTTTTCCATCCTTGGTTCTTGACCTCTGAACTCTGAGGTTCTATGGCAGTTATAGCCAGCTGCCCAGGGCAAGTGGAGCCATTTCCATCCAGTACCTGGGGTTAGGGCCTGCCAGGGGCAGGGTCATAGGCAACACCTGGGGGGTGGGAGGGCTCCTCCCTCAGGACCACAGGGCAGAGCCTGTGCTCAGTAAGGACAGTGATACAGATCAATGAGAGAGGCTCTGGTCATCCACTGAATGTCACAGTGTCACTCCTAGGGGCAGCAACTGAAGGAACAAGAAACCTACACCCAAGTCCATCCGGAGGCTGGATGGTGTAAGCTGATCAAGGGATCAGTCTAATGGCATCTTCCCTAGCTGGCCAGAGCTGTGACACCACCCCAGAAAGCCACTGGGCCATGCTAGGGAGGCCACATCCATAACCTGGGAGTGGACGGCTTGGCCTGCAGGCACTGCAGCCAGTGTCTTCCTGTGTCCCAGCCTTGTGCTTGTCACACTGGCTGTCAGGCCTCCTCACATCTCCCAGGGGGCCTGTCACAGTGCCCTGCCTCCTGAGGTTGAGGAGACAGGTGTGTCCAGGTGGCCCCCTACTGTTCAGCAGGTGCTCTGAGGACCCTCCCAGGGACTCGGGCATAGCCAGTGGCATCAGCAGTCAGCTCCTGAGTTCCTAAGACAGACACCAGCAGGGGCCGTGCTCCTCACCCACCATCAGGCCTGGGTGTGTCAGGTTCATGTGGAGCGGAGGTGCCCTGCCTGACCCTCAGGGACCTGGGCCAAGCCCTATGCTGCTGAGGGAAGGAGGGGGTCAGAGTCACCAGGCTGGCCACCCCTTCACTGCAACTGTGCTGAGACACATTTAACTTTCACAGAGAAAGCTGGGAAGGAGGCCGTAAGAAGGGTGAGAAGGAGCAAGGAGTGGTGGGGACATGCTGCAGAGATAGCCTCAGACAGTGCCAGTCCAAGCCAGGCCGGGGCGGTCAACCCAAGGGCCCGGGGCCACTCGGTGGCAGCTGCTAGACTCAGTGGCCTTGACAGCAAGGACAAGTGCCCTTCTGCCCTGTTTAGCTACAGCAAAACTAATCACACACACATGAATGCAAATTTTCCACTAAAACTGGCAAAAATCCCCTTATTACCCTCAACTGGGCTGAGTTTATTTCTTTCTTTCTTTTTTTTTTTTTTTTTGGTACTGGGCATTGAACTCAGGTCCTTGCGCTTGCAAGGCACGCCACCGAACCGCTGAGCTAAATCCCCGGCTCTTGAGTTTATTTCTTTCTTTCTTTTTTTTTTTTTTGGTACTGGGCATTGAACTCAGGTCCTTGCGCTTGCAAGGCAGGCCACCGAACCGCTGAGCTAAATCCCCGGCTCCTGAGTTTATTTCTTTTAAAATTAAATTTTAAATAAAAGAGTGGGCAAAAGTTATAAATAAAAGATCCAGGCCATAGTGTGAGGCCTTCCATCCATACTGTCTCTGGGGGCTTCTGAGGGAGGGGAGTGAACACCCGACTTGGGCAGATCCTGGGGCCTCTGCTCCCAGCAGGGGCACGGTACTCACTCACTCAGCCCATGCACTGAACATCTTCCCGCTCTCCAGGCTCAGGCTCAGGGAATGGAATCACATTCAACACTGGCTGAGGTTCACACAGTACTTCAGGAAGTCCCGAACAGAAAACCCCCAGGCACTTTCCGAAAGTGGAAGGGAAGCCACCTGTGCGGTCTCCACCAAGAGCCACCCATGCTGCCTCCCCAGCCTGTAGCCCCCACACCCCAAGATGCTGCTCACCATACCTGCCTGCGCTGGGGGACAGACACTGCTCACATCTGGTCCCATGGCTCGCAGTGGCTTGCCACCCAAGCCAGAATCCACTCTTAACACAGCCCAGTGACTCGCTCTGTCCTGCTGCGTGCCCACCTCCATCACCACGGTCTTGGTGAGGGAGGCCCGTCTGGCCAGACCCAGAAGCAGGGCAGTGGCGGGGCCTCACCCTCCCCGGGACTGGATCACGAGGCCATGATGTGGGCTAGCTACCTTGTTGCTGCACTGGGGCCAGCGGGTTTGAGGCAAAGTCTCACTATATAGCTCAGGCTGGCCTTGAACTCACTATGTAGCCCAGGTTGGCCTCAAACTTGCAGCAACTCTCCCACCTCAGACTGAGCACTGGAATTACAGGTGAGTGCCACCATACCTAGCCAAGGTAGAATTTTATAACCCTGGCATAGGTTCGCATCAAGGCCTCATGGGCACCTTGTGCCCGGCAGAACCAAGAGTTCATTTGGCCAGCAAGCACAGCAGGACAACTGTCGTCTCAGCTACTTGGGAGACAGAGCTAGGGGACACTGCAGCCCAGGAGTCAGGGATCAGCCTGGGAAGCAGGCTCAAAAAAGAGCTTTTGCTACAGTTAACATGGCCTCCTTGGCCTGCGTTGCCCATGAGCATCCAGACATAAATCACACTGAGTAGCTCCTAAGGTCAAGCCCAGACTTGGCAACAAAGGGCTGGGGTGTAGCTCAGAAGGCAGAGTTGTGGTCCAGGCTCTGGGTTCTTCCCCCAGTGCCCCCCACCCCATCAACTGTGACAAGAAATCTAGAGAACCTTCAACTGTCTGAAAATTAAACACACATCTCAACAACAGGTCAAAGTACAAAAGCTGCTCTATGCCTATACCTGGGCCTTTTGGCAAATATCCCCAAGGCAGCATGGGCCGAGAGGTTTTCTCCTGAGCCTGCTGGGAGCTTGAGAAAAATGAACCTCAGCCTCAGAAACAGGACACTAGACAAAAGCAGCAACAGGAAGGGTAGGAGTTGGACAGCCGCTCATCGAGCCCCCTGGGGCCAGAGCTGCTGCTGATGGCAGAGCCAAGACCAGGGTGCAGGTGGGACAGCAGGATGGGAGCAGGAGCTGCCAGGCAGGTGTCCTGTGACCGCAGCACATTCGCCCAAGCCTGCTGGCCATGTGCCCAGATCCAGGAACTTGCGACAAAAATTTACATCTACTTTTAACAAGTCCAAAAGGATACAGAAAACATTAACTGTCATCTTTTGGCAAAGGAATGTCAGATTTTGTTTTCTCTAAACTTTTCTGCCTTCCGAATTGCAGCACGGAGTATGTCTTAGTTTGGAATCATATTTTTTTTGTTCTATCTCCAAGAGTGGAAACAATGTTTTCTGTCTTGAAAACAAATTCACCCCACCTTAAGGAATCACTTGTAAGATCAGAACTTGTGTTCTAGTGGAACAAGGACCACACTCATTGGACTGGAAAATCTGGTGCTGAGCTTCGAGACTGGAGGCCCACCTGCTAGCTACTGCTCTACATGTCCTGTGACATCGGGCAGAGCGGCCTGTGTGGAATGACACTGTGCTCTCCTCCACAGGCCACCAGCTGGCCCCATCAAAGCCCTCACAGCACCTAGGAGGTCTTGGCCCTAAGTTACCTGAGATGCACAGGCTGCAGATCAGGGTCAGACACCTGCACAGCATGTGAGGTCCGGGGCTCACTCCCCGGTATGCGGTCAACAGCAGGCGTCTCTCCTGCAGGGAATCCCTGCTGGTGACAGTGGCCTGCACACAGGCAGTGGGCCTCATGGCCCACGCCTACCTTACCTCTTTTCGCTCTGTGTCAGCCTGCATCCTGGCCTGTGTTGCGGCAGCCTCGCGGCAGGTGCTGGCCTGCTTGGCCTGTTCAAACAGTGTCTTCAGCTGCTGTGCTGTGTTAAGCAAATTATTGACCATCTCTTCCAGGTAGAGCCAGCTCCGTGGCTCCACCATCTCCAGCCCACTGAGAGACGCCGGGGAGACAGGCTTGGTGGGGGTGGAGGGTGGGACGGCCAAGGCGGGCAGGGACGTGAGCACTGAGAAGGGACAGCAGGGGTCAGGGCGCCTTCTCCACCTGGCCTCTGAGCCCCAGGTGCCAGGACGCAGCCTGATGCCCTCCTGACCAGCCTGGAGACCAAGGACACTGTCCTCCCTCCATTGTGTCCATGCCCAGTGCCATATGGCATTTCCAGTGCTGCTGTGGGAGCCCTGCCAAGGCCCAGCCATGCTGGACAGGGCGGGTAAGGGTGATGTTCACAGCTGAGACCAACTGTAGGCCAGACACTGCCCTGGGAGCACCGGACCCGAGGACAAGGACCGAAGGGCAGGGCCTCCTGAGAGGCAGACAGACTAGGGAATCCAGATCCAGACACCAGGTTTCTCACAGCTGGAAATCAGGGCACACATACACAGGAGGGCATGTGAGCAACCATGGGGTTAATTGGAGCAGAGGTGTGTGTATGCACAGAAGTGTATATGCATGTGAGAATGTCGTGTACACACGTGTCCTGCCTCCCAAGGGGCAGGCACAGCCCTGCACCCAGAATGCACAGTGACGCTGACCTCCAACCTTCAACTGCCCTGAAGGCCATCTCTGCCACCCAACATGGACACAAGGCCCAGAAGAGATAACGAGGCATCATGAGGGCTGGGACCCAGGACCAGAAGCACCAGTTACCACTGACGTGGCCAGGCTCCTGGAGGAACAGGAGATCCAACATGGTTGGGCCACAAAGCAAGGATGCATCCTTGAGGGTAGGCAGAACCCAGCCATGCGCAAGGATTCCCGGCCAAGTAGGGCAGTCAGAGGATGGATGACAACAGCAGTCAGCACCACTGACAGAGACAGGCAGCCCTGCGCAATGAGCAGGGGCAGCTCTGGGGCCTTGGGACCCATGGCCTCTTCTTGCCACAGAAGAAGACCCAGGTCCTCAGCCACGGCCCAGATCACTCTCCGCAGGCATAAGACAAGAGCACAGGCCCAGAGCCTCACCAGCCCCTGCCCCATGTCCAGCATCTCTGACTGAGACACACGGCAGAGCCCAGCATATCAGTGTGCAGCTGTGGGTAGGGCCACCCTGCAGGACAGCTCTCCAGGACCTTGGAGCATGACAGGCAGGCCATACAGGAAGGGGACCAGGGTTAGGACTAAGGACCTACCTCCCTGGTGCTGGAGGCCCCTGGCCCCATTCAGCCTCGAAGGCAAGTGGGGTCAATGCCTCCACTGAAGGAAGCAACCAGAACACCCTGGTGTCACAGCTCTCAGTGGCCCTGGGGAACCAGACCCTGTGATAAGCAGAGCCAAGGGGATAGTCCTACCCAGGGCAGGACAGTGCCCAGCTGAGTGGGGCCTGCAGGGGTCTGGGGAAGGTAGAATCTAACCTGAGCCTGAGGGATGGAAGAGTCTAGGGCAGGGAAGGGGAGGTGACTTGTTTTTCAAACTCAGGAACGTGTCTCCCTCACTGCTGGTCACAATGACAGTGCAGCATGTGATGGCCGTCAGCACAGGAAGGGCCATTAGCAGTTCAATGACAGCATGCACCGTTGAGGTGAAGACACAGAAATGGGTCCAAAGCATGGAGCTAAGTGCAAGTACTCAGAGAAGTACTGATTCTGCACTCTGAGCCATCAGGCCATAAACTGGGTCCCTTTGCCCTCAGCAGTGCTGCTCTGTGGCATGGTGTTGGTGGTGGGTCTGTCATCATGGCAGACAGACTGTCAACACCCTCCTCCTGGGCTTGGCAATTCCCTGGGCCAGGCACTTTTCTGTCTCTGTGCAAAGCAGCACACAAACAGAAGCGGGCAGAGTGGCTGTGTCCAGGGGCTCTGCCAGCCCAAGATCATGCTTCACACCTGTGCAAGCCCACTTACCAGGGAAACTTCTCCCAAGAAACAACTCTGGGCTGGGGTGTGGCTCAGCAGCAGATCGTGTGCTGGGCACACTCCAGCAACGGTGGTTCCATCCCCAGCACGGCAAAAACCAAGCCACTCTGAGAACAAGGGTGGGCACCAGACTCACCTATCTTGGGGTGTGATGTCGGCAATGCGGCCTCAGGAAAGGGTGTGATCTGGCAGCTGTCCTGATAGCCAGGGTAGTGGGGCTCAGGGTGGCCGACCCGGCAGGGGGGCTGCACGCTGGCCTCCTGCACTGTAGGCAAGAAGGACAGGGTAGCTGGCGGTGGTGCTGCAGTTTCCAACTCCATCCACAGCTGTGGGCTGTGGCAGCTTCAGGATGTGCTCGATGGGACGGAGGGCGTGAGGGAAGTCACCCTGGTCAGCTGCCTGGCTCTCCTGACGGCCTGGCCCACACAGAAGTCAACCTGCATCCCCAGTCACACACCAACTACCTGAGCAGCTCCCCTTGCACAGAAGGGACCCTGAGCTGCAGGGACACGAGGCAGGGGCAGGACTCTCCTTGGAGCAGCTCACCTGTGGCTCCCGTGAAGACGTCACCCTGGGCCGGGCTCTCCGAGATTACAGCAGTGGCCTCCACAGTGGACGCACGGTCAAAGGTCAGTGCCCCAGATGTGGTGATCTGCCCCGAGGGTGTCACAGTGACTGGAAAGGCAAGCCGGGAGGACACAGGTGTTAGACCCCAGGGCCTGGCCGAAGCAGGCATGTGTGAGGACACTGCCAGACAGGAGACTTCAGGCCTGCAGGGCAGAGCCTCACCCACGCCATGGAGTCGGCCTGGGGACCAAGCAGACACACTGCCTGGCCAGAAAACAGAAACATGAAATATTCAGTAAAAGCTTTTGTAGTCAGAAGTAAAAAGCCTCTCTTCAATGCTGAGGACACAAATAGCCACGTCCCTCAGCACACGTCAGCTGGCTCCTGAGCCCAGCCATGTGCTCAGTGCCCAAGGGCAGCAGCTCGGGAAGGAAGCAGGAAGCTGGTCAGGGGGCAAATGAATCACTGATGAGGGACCCCAGCACCTCCGCTGCTGCTCCTCTCAGTCCTCCCCCTCCCAAGGAAGACTGGCGAATGTACACACAGCACGATGAAAGCCACTAGAGCCACAGAACATGGTGACTCACACCTATAATCCTAGCTACTTGGGAAGCTGAGGCAGGATGATAAAATTCAAAGTCAGCCAGGCATGGTGGCTCACTCCTGTAATCCCAGCACTTGGGAGGGTGAGGCAGGAGGATCACTGTGAGTTCAACACTAGCCTGGGCTACACAGTGAGTTCCAGGTCAGTCTCAACTACATAGTGAGACCCTATCTCAAAAAAAGCAAAAAAGAGAAAAAAAGAAAAGAAAATTCAAGCTCAACCTGAGCAACCTAACAAGACTCTGTCTCAAAATAAAGGGCCGGGGATTTAGCTCAGGGGTGCCGCTTCCTGCCTCACAAGCACAAGGACCAGAGTTCAATCCCTGGTACCCGCTCCCCGCAAAAAAAGAAAAAAAAAAAAACAATCCCCCAAAACTAAAAAGGGCTGGATTCCCAGTACCAAGGGAAAAAAAAAAAACTCACACTAAAATGATAGCCTTTGTTTGGCAGGTGTCCACACCAGAGACTACCCAGCAAGCGAGCCTCGGTGACTGACTCTCACAGACCTCACAGATGTGCTGGGGAGCCCACTGGGGATGCGCCAGGGGCCCAGAACACTGTCAGAGGGCACCCTACTCCCGATACCAACACAGCACTGGGAAACAGACACAGAGGGGCCAGACAGCTCCCGGCACAGGAGTGGCTGGCATGGGACAAGGGGTACTGACACGAGGACAGCAGGCGCTGGGACGTGGCTGGCAGGCAGGCAGAGCAAACACGCCAGAGCCCCCGACTCACAGGTGGTGGCAGCAGTGGCCGGGAGCAGCGTGATGTTCTTCGGAGAGTCCTTTTTCAGCGGCGTTGTGGGCAGCTCGTTCTCCTTCTTTCGCCTCTTGTAGGGCACGAAGAGCCGGACCGGGCCGCTCTGCAGGGGGAGGCACAGTTGAGGCACGCAGAGCTCTGAGGCAGAAAGGGGGTCAAGATGGGCAGCTGGGCAGAGTGACGGAGAGCATGGAGGGGCTCTCAGCATGCCAGAGAGGGAGCTGGCTCTGCACTGTTCATAGGGAATGGAAAAGGATGGTATCGACACAACCGCAGCCAACAGCGCCACTGGCAGGTAACATTTCAGGGATTCCTAGAAGAATATAAGCTTGACCAGGTGGAAAAGGACAAGAAAACCCACAGCTGGGAAGGAGCCACCCCAAGCACCGTCAGTAAAGCCAGAGCTTGAGGCACCGGAGACCTAGATGTAAAGGAAAGAGCCCGACCAGGCCAGCAGCAACAACAAAAATCAGTGAGTCATGGGAATCTGGAGATCCCGGCATCGCCTGGGAGAACTCGTCAGCCAGCTCCAGGGACTGGCCCCTCCCAGAGTTAGGAAGACGGAAGATCCCCCAGCCCCGCACTGCATAGGGAAGACACTTCAGTGTTTAAGGCAGGGTCCTCACAGGTGCCCAAGCTGCCCTCAAATTTGATGTCTTCCTGCCTTGGCCTCCTGAGTAGTTGAGATTAGATGTACAGCAGTATGCTGGGCTCCTTTCTTTCTCCTAACTTCTCTTGACTGACATTCTCCCTTCAGATGCATCATCGCCGTGCCTGCCTCTCTTCCCCTAGGGTTCTGCCTGCTCATCCCCAGCCTGCCCAGGCTATGTCTGGCCACACCCGCCTGCCCCTCGGCCTGTCTCACATCTGCCGAGAGCTGGATGCTCCAAGTCATGTGGTGGCAGCTGCGGGCATGAACTCCAGCATCCCCAGAGCTTCTGCCTTTGGCCTCTACTGACTTCTTACCCTCATAACCTACATGGTGCAGGCTGAGCACACCCGATGCTCCCGCCATCTCGGCCTCTGTCCCTGGCCTCTCTGAAGCCAGGCTCCACTGTTCTCAAGCAGGCCCAGGGGCACAGATGCCCATGGTCCCCATCTGGGCAGTCAACTGAGGCTCCTTGCAGAGGTGGCTGAAGGCAAAGCCAAGACCAGCTCCTGCCAAGGGTAGACTGTCCCTTCCCATGGGGAAGGGGAGTACTCTGGAGCTCTCTGTCCCTAAGGCTAGTCACCAATCCCATGAAACCCATGTCCCACTGAGCACATCCCTGTCATGCTGGGCTTTGCCCTCCCTGTGGCCAGGCCAAGAGCACTGGGCCAAAGCTTGTCCTCACTGTAACTGTCCAGTGGTCCCTTGTGGGTTCCAGCAGGTCCGCAGGTGACCTGCACACCACACCATGGACTGCTGTGATCATACAGGGTCCTGACCCCACAACAGGATTCTGCTGAGTGTAGACTTCTTTTTCGAAACTATCTCAGCTATTTTATTTCTTTTGCCTTTCCATATAAATTATAGGATCAGCTTGTCAAAATCTACAAAGAATCCTGTGGTTTTTTTAATTTACCAGGATTTTGATGTACTTTTGTTAAAGCTACAGTAGGATGGGGAAGATGAACGCCCTAGCCCGTGGGACTCAGGCCTGCGGATTTGGTCAGTCTCCTCGAGCAGCCAGATTTTCAGCTGGTTTCACCTGTGCTCCCTGCACCTTTTCTCAGGCTCGGAGAAAGTGCAGATGATTCTGGTATGCACTCCCAACTTCCCTCTCACACTTCACTGCTCCTTACCCCTCAAGAGCCCTGGTTCCATCTGGTAGGGTTTTTGTTTTGTTTTTGTTTTGTTTTTTTTTGGTTATTTTGTCTGGCTGGATGTTTGGTTTTTTGAGACAGGATCTCACTAAGTAGTTCAGGCTGCCCTCAAACTTAAAGTGGTCCTGCCTCAGCCTCTGAAGTACTGAGATTACAGGTATGGGCCACCATGCTGGATGTATTAGTTTTTCCAAATGTACTTTAAAATCACTTTATTTTGATCAGGTTCATTTTCCCAGCACTTTCACATTAAATCTACATATGAAAGGCCAGGCATGGTGGCACATGCCTGTAATCCCAACACTTCGGAGGCTGAGGTAAGAGGATCACTGTGAATTTGAGGCCAGCCTGGGCTACATAGTGAGTTTCAGGTCAGTCATAACTATACAATGAGATCCTGTCTCAAAAAAAACCCAAAAAACATCTACATATGAACTAGACAATTTAATATTTGATTTAAAAAAATTTTTAATAAAAATGCTTGATGTTTTGGCACAAGAAGATAGTATGTCCTCCAATTTAAAAAATTTTGGGGAGGGTACTGGAGATCAAACTCAGGCCCTTGTGCTTGGGAGGCAGGCAGTGGAACCACTGAGCCAAATCCCGGACCTGTCCAATTAAATTTTATTTTTCTTCTTTATTTAGTGGTGGGGATTGAGCCCAGGGTTTTCACACTGACCTACAATCCAACCTTCTTATTTTTTGAGGTAGGATCTCACTAAGTTGTTTATTTCTCCAGGCGGGGATTGAACATGTGATCCTCCTACCTCAGCCTCTCTGATACTGGTATTATCGGCACATGCCTTTGTGCCTGGCTTTAAATTACTTTCAAGACATTTTAAAATAAGACTTCCAGGAAGAGGGTGAAATAGTGAATAGTGGAGAAACAGCTTCTCCAAGATTTGGTGTCCAGTCACTGGAAAACACCAATGGGAGAAAGAAAAGAAGGAGGGTCAGGGATTTAGCTCAGTGGTTTCACTGTCTGCCTCGTAAGTACAAGGTCCCCAGTCTGATCCCCAGTACAAAAAAAAAAAGAGAGAGAGAGAGGAAGAAAGAGAAGAAGGGAAGTGGATCCTTGGGGCCCGGCAAGGATCTGAAGCTAGAATTGAAGCCCACAGGGAGAGTGAGGGGTCTACAATGAAGGAGGAGGAGACAGCAAGTGAGTGAGTGTGTGAGGGAAGGGTGGCTCAAACCTGCAGACACAGGTGACTACTTGGCCCAGAGACCCAGAGACCTCCGCAGAGAAATGCACCAATGGGATGGAGCAGTGGACACAGGGACTACAGTGGCTGCCTGAGTTATTTGGGTTCAGACCTCTACCAGGAGAGGGTAATTGGCCAGCAGCCATCCTGGAGAGGGGCCACTGAGCTCAGAACTCAGAGCAGCTGACGGCTAGCTGCATCATAGTGAGGTGGAACTCAGTTTCAGTCAGCAGAAGGTCAAGGAGCCAAGTTGAAGCCAGCAGGAGACACAAGGTGTGTTGCAAGCTGTATACAATGGATTCCAGCCTCACAGCCAGAAACCAGCCTGAACTTCAGAACTAAAGGTACAGGTTTGCTGGGATTATTCACTACCTTGCCATAAATCTACATTTTCCTTTCCTATCTTTCCTTTCCTTTCCTTTTCTGTTGTTGTTGTTACCAGGAATTGAACTCAGGGCCTCACACTTGCTAGGCAGGCACTGCACCGCTAAGCTACATCCTCAGCCCTTTGTTTTCTTTTTTTCAGGTACCAGGGATCGAACTTAGGACCTTGCACTTGCCAGGCAGGCGTGGTGCCACTGAGCTACAGCCCCTGCTCATTTTCCTTTTTCTTGATTGTTTGTTCTTGCTTTTATGTAAGTGTGAACATTATTTCTAGGGTTTTATTGTTGTTGCTGTTGTTCTGTTCTGTTGCTATTTTTATTTCTCCCTTCTGTCTTTCCCTCCTGTCTTTTTCACCAATTCCTCAAAGTTTGTGTAATCTTCCTTTATGCTCCAGCTTTGCTTCTAATCTCTTCCTCTTCTTCTATTTTTCTATTTGTCCCCAAAACCCCCTTTTAAATTTTCTCCCCTGAGGGTAATATCACCATACTGAGGGGATATTTACTGTATACAATTTTCTTGTTTGTTTTAGATTTTGTTTTATAACCACAAATCCAGTTCATACGTGTAAAGGTAGCAAATCAATAGTTAGGACAGTGTGTCATTTTCTAGGCTGTGCTTGATGCTTTTGTTATTGCTGATTATATTACTTTAGCCAAGGTGACACAATTGTTCTAATCATTTGTTCTTCCTCATACAACAAGACTAAGATTGTGGAAGTCATAAACAATACTACAGGCCAGTGCCAAAGAACCAAAGGCGAGGCTACATAGGCAGCAAATTCTCAACCCCAATAAATTGAAGAGATAGGATCTTGTAAAAGACTTAAAACCCAAAGGCCAGCTACACCTGGAAGACATATCTGAGAGACAGTCAATTCCTAAGGGTTCTAAATACTAGCAATAAAGCTACCTGCCATAAGCAATTTACAAGCATCAGGAATTAAACTAAAATAGAAAATAAGATATAATCAAGATATAATCCCAAACTCTCCAAAATAGATCTCATAGAACATGGTTAAGTAAATGCAAAGGAAGTGAAATTATCCCATGTATACTATCAGATCATAGTGCAATGAAACTGGAAATCAACAGCAAAAGAAACCACAAGAACTTCAGAAACACATGGAAATTAAATAATACCCTCCTGAAGAACCAATGGATCACAGATGAAATTAAAGAAGAAATTAGACAGTTTCTACAATTAAATGATAATGCCATTACAACATAATGGAACTCATGGGATGCAATGAAAGCAGTCCTATGAGGGAAATTTATAGTGGTGAATTCCCATATCAGAAAAACAGTGAGGCTCGGTGTGTTGGTGCACGGCTGTAATCCCAGCACTCGGGAGGCTGAGGCAGGAGGATCGCTGTGAGTTCAAGACTAGCCTGGGCTATATAGTGTGAGTTCCAGGTCAGTCTCAACTACATAGTGAGACCCTGTCTCAAAAAACAAAAAAAAAAAAAAAAAAAGAAAAAAAAAAAAAAAAAAAAAATAACCCAAAAATAAACAACCTAATGTTGAACCTCAAGCTCCTAGAAAAAGAACAACAAATCAAGCCCAAAGCACAATCGTACAAGGGAGGAAATTATAAAAATCAGAGCAGAAATTAATGCAATGGAGACTAGAAAACAATACAAAGAATCAATAAATTGAAAGACTTAATAAAATTGACAAACCCTTAGTTAACCTTATCCAAAAAAGGAAAAACTCAAAGCCATGCAATTAGAAATGAAAAGGGTGAAGTCACAACAGATCCTACAGAAATCCAGAGGATCATCAATACCTACTTCAAGAACCTGTGTTCTAGGCCAGGTGTGGTGGCGCACACCTGTAATCCCAGCACTCGGGAGGCTGAGGCAGGAGGAGTGCTGTGAGTTCGAGACCAGCCTGGGCTACATAGTGAGTTCCAGGTCAGTCTCAACTACATAGTGAGACCCTGTCTCAAACCGCTCCCCCAAAATTCCTACATACTCATGAATTACCAAAGCTGAATCAAGAAGCTATAAAAATTCTGTGTGTGTGTATGTGTGTGTTTGAGACAGGGTCTCACTGTGTAGTTGAGATTGACCTGGAACTCACTATGTAGCCCAGGCTGGTCTCGAACTCACAGGGATCCTCCTGCCTCAGCCTCCCAAGTGCTGGGATTACAGGTGTGCGCCACCACACCCGGCTAAGAAGCTATAAAAATTGTAAACACACCAATATCAGTCAATGAAATTGAAGATGTAATTAAAAATTTACCAACAAAGAAAATCTCAGGCTCTGAAGGATTAACTGCTGAATTATATAAGAAATTTAGAGAAGATCTAATGCTGCTACTTCTCAAACTCTAATGAAATTGAAAGGGAAACAATACTCTCAAATTAATTTCTGGAAGCAAGCATTATCTGATACCAGAAGTAAAGAAGGAGCTGGGCGTGGTGGCGCACGCCTGTAATCCCAGCACTTGGGAGGCTGAGGCAGGAGGATCGCTGTGAGTTTGAGATCAGCCTGCGCTACATAGTGAGTTCCAGGTCAGTGTCAACTACATAGTGAGACCTTGTCTTAAAAAAACCAAAAGAAAGAAAAAAGAACCCCCCAAAACTGGACCTCCTCAAATTTAAAGACCTAATCCAAAATGGGCATCTGAAATGGACATTTCTCAGATGAAGTGGAAATGGCAAATAAATATATGAATAAATGGCCAGGGTTATAGCTCAGCAGCACCACGCCTGTCTGCCAAGTGTGAGGCTCTGAGTTCGATTCCTGATACCAAATTTTTTAAAAAAGAAAGGGGGACCCGGGATTTGGCTCAGTGGTTCCACTGCCTGTCTCGCAAGTGCAAAGGCCCAAGTTCGATCCCCGGTACCAAAAAAAAAAAAAGAAAGGAAGGAAGAAAGAAAAGGTTTAACATCACTGATCATTTGAGAAATGCAAAGTAAAACAATGCTAAGTTTCCATCTCACTCCAGAAAGAATGGCTGTTATAAATAAACCAACCAATGACAAATGCTGACAGGGATGTGTGGGAAAAGGAACCCTTCCCCACTGCTGATGGGAGTGTAGGCTGGTGCAACCACTGTGGAAATCAGTGTAGAGATTCTCAAAATACTAAAACTACAGGTTCCATTTGACCCAGCTTTTCCCCTTCTTGATATCTTCCCAAAAGAATTAAAAGCACCATACCATAGGGATATACGCACACCCATGTTTATAGCAGCAGTTTGGAATAGCTAAATATTGGAAACAGCCCACATGCCCATCAACCAATGAATAGATAAAGATGTATTTTTATACAATGGAGTACTACTTTGCTTTAAAGAAGGTAAGTTTGAGACATTTCTAGCTAAATGGATACATCTTGATACTGTACTCTTAACTGAGTTAAGTCCCATACATGTTTAAATATCAAATTGTTTCTCTGCTGTGAGAAACTGAAAGTGGAAATAAGCAAAATGTATAATAGGTACTGGGAAACGGGAAGAAAATATTCAAATGACAAGGGGAACAAGGGTGGGAGGAGGGGGAAAGGAAAGAAGGGACAAGAAAAAAAATCGAAGGAGAAATGGAGACAGCGGGGTGTGGTGGTGCACGCCTGTAATCCCAGCACTCTTGCAAGGCTGAGGCAGGAGGATCATTGTGAGTTCGAGATCAGCCTGGGCTGCATGGTGAGTTCCAGGTCAGTCTCAACTGCATAGTGAGACCCTATCTCAAAAAGAAAACAAAAGAAAAAATGTTCAAAGTGCAGGAGGTGATGCAGTATACACACTTGTGACCATTTAAAGTGTGTGAGTCTGGCTCCTGGGCTGGCATAGGAGCAGCACAGAGCCCTCCACATGGCAGGTTTGCTGTGACTTTACAGGGCCACCCTGCAACTTGCCCCACTTAGGCAGTGGGAGCAGGTAGGGGCAGAGAAGTGCCAGAGGTCCACCCAGGCCAAGGGCTGATGCAAGGAGGGCAGGAAGCAGGTGGGCCAGGCCATGTGTGCGGAGGACTCACCAGGGTCATGTCATCACAGCAGGCCGCACAGGTACAAGAGGCTGCATGGGGGTTCAAGATCCCATCCTGCAAGGCAGAAAATATGCCACAAAGTCAGAGCCAGCTGAGCACACACCACTCACCCTGAGAGTGCTAAGGCCTGATACCTGCCTACAATTCACAAAGGATAAGAGTTGCCTCTAAACCTGGTCTGCACGGTGCCATCAGTGGTGGTGGCATGAGAGGGCTCTACAGTGCTGTTCCCCAGCTGGGCTTGGCTGAGGCCCCTTCCCGCTGGAGTGGACTGAGCAAGGAACAGCAGGAGCTGCAGCAGCAGGCTCACACCAGGAGCTACTGCCCTGACTTCCACTCGAGTTCTTTTATCTTTTTGAGAGTACCAAGGATTTAACTCAGGGCCTTCACATTGAGCTACATCCCCAGCCCCCTTTTTTTATTTTGAGACCAGGTCTCATTAAGTTGCTAAATTGCCCAGGCTAGGCTTGAACTTTCTATTCTCCTGCCTCAGCCTCCCAGAGCCTGGGGTTTACAGTGTGTGCCGCCATGCCTGGCTTCAATTTGTGCTCTTCCTGTGTCTAAAGTTCTCCATGCTCAGCACCAACTCTTTCAAGCCCCACCACCTTGTGGGCAATGCCAGCATCATCCCCGTGGAAAGCTGAAGGTGTAGATGCCACACCCATGGTGACACAGCAAGCACGGAGCCAGGACGTTTCTCCTGCAGTAGGCCAAGCCCTGACTCGGGTCCGTCTGCGACAGGCCTTGCTGCACAGCCCCGCGTGGCCATACCTGGATGAGGCACTGAAGCGGCCGGCCTGCATAGCGGATGCTTCTCTTCCAGTCCTTGCTGCTGGCTCTTCCTGCCATGGCCTCAAATTCCGTCGGGCTGTACCAGTTTTCCCCCTGCTTGATGCAGCGTCCCCGGCCCCCTGGGACAAAAGTGGCCATACATGCACCCTGCGGGCCCTTCTTGTGCTTTCCTCTCTTCTTGGCTTGCTGCTGCCTGGCCTCTGTGACTGCTGCATGGTCACCTGAAGGCTTCCCAGGGCAGATCTCTGCCCAAGTTCCTTTCTAGCTGTGCCCTGATTGTCCGTCTGACCTTCCCACTCTGGCCTATGGTCAATGCAAGCTCCGCCATGTCCCTGAGTGTCTGCCCAAGTCCGAGCTGGCCAGGCCCTATGGGAAGTACACTCAGCTCTGTCCTTTCCCAACCCACCTGCCCAGGCCACTGGGACCCCAAACAACAGCCTGGTCCTCCCCATTCCTTTTGTGGCCTCGACCCTGGTCACAGGGGCTGCACAGTCCACAGCCCTGGCCCCAGCTTCCCGATGGGGTCACCTGAGATGGACAGTGCAACCTTACCTGAACCCAGCCTGCTCTTATAAAGCGTGCCACTGATGTTCCTGCAGCGCACAGGTAGCTCGCTGTCGTACACTGACGGGTCCCAGTTGTACTTGGTAGCTCCTTTTTCCTGGCCGGGAGCCAGCGGGGTTGGAGGAGACTGAGGGCCTGAGGCAAAGAGGGGCTCTGAGGATGAGACCAGCAAAGCCAGTGCTTCACCTGTGGGCAGCACCCTTTTCTAACTGGATAATCCTGCCTTTTCCACTCAGATTTGCTATCTGGTAATCCAAATTTACCACAGAAATGAACTCCAGGGGCCTGCGGAGAGGGCCGAGGGTACCTGGGGTGAGAGGAGCCGCTGGACCCTTCAGCCCAGTGGTCTCCACGATGCTTCCATCCGTGTGAACAACAATCAGTGTGGCTTTCTCAGTGTTTAGGCTGTCCCCGATCTGCAGCGCCGTCCTGCCAGACTGGGAGAGAGGACATGTCCAAAGGGTCAGCTACAAGGACAGCCACAGGTACTGCACCTCCCCCAGCAGGACACAGCCCAAAAAGGCTCTCACCATCTGTTGCCAACTAGGGGATATGACACGGTCACCCATGTCCACTCCAGAGACAGAGTCGAGCCGAAGCAAACCCAAGCCCAGGTCTACAGGTCTGAGCACAGCTGAAGAGACATGTGCACAGGTGCAGCCTCTCCTGCCCCCGCCCAACCACGGGTCACCAGGGTCCTAACAGACCATCTGCAGCTCTGACAGCTCCCAGGGAGAAGCAGCTGGTGAGACGGACTAGGAGAAGCTCCAGACAGAACAGCATGGACAGAGCCAGCCTCCTGCAGGGGACCCTGGGAGGCCGCGGAGCAGGAGTCCCAGCCCCACCCTAGGCACCAGGTGCAGACCCGCCCTGCCCTACCCTGCGGGCAGCTCACCAGGACGTGTCCTGAGATGGATGCAGCATTTGCCACTGAGGTTGTAAAGACATTGTCTGCAGAGGCGCCCACGTTGGCTACTGTCACCGTGGTCACTTCTGCAACAGAAGCAAAGCCTGACTTTACACATGACAAACGCCAGAACTCTGAACAGTGATGGCCTCACAGTGGAGCCCGCTGAGGCTCCACACGCACAGTGAGATGCTCGTGCTTTGCTTCCACGGCAGTGCTCAGACTCCCGGTTCTCTAGGAACAGAGACGTTCAACCTCCCTGATAAAGGCTCTAACTTAATTTTCAATTTTTATTTTTATTAGTCCATGTTTGCAGAACCTAACATGTACATTCCTTGTGAGGAGTTGGTATATGCACTTAACACACCTTCATTTTTTTCATCCCCTTCCCTCTCTTATCTCTTGGTCCACTTCTCTTTTGAGAAAGATCTAACTCCCTATTTCCCATTATTTATCTCTCAGTTTGCTCTTTATTTATATTTTGGGCTGTTCATATAGGAGAAGCCATGTAGTATTTAAACTTGTGAGTCTGGTTTATTTCACTTAACATTATAGTCTCAAAATACAAGCATTTTCCTACAAATGATTCAGAGGTAGGCTTCTTTATGGTAGAGTAGTACCCCACTGTATATAAATACCACATTTCCTTATCCATTCATCTGTTGAATATATAGGTTATTTGTAACATTTAGCTACTATGAATGCTGCTATAAATTTGGGCATACATAGATCACTGTAATATGATGTCTTTAACTCTTTCAGGAAGATACCTAGAAAGGGAAGAGTTACGTTGAATGGAATTTCTACTTTTTTTTAGACAACGTCTTACAATAGAGACCAGGATGGCCTTGAACTCACTGTGGATCACAGGCTGGCCTCAAACTCGGCAAAATCCTCCTGCCTAAGCCTCACACTTTCTGGGATTGCACGTGTGCACCACCATGTTTCGCCCAGTTTCAGTTTTTGGTTTTTTGAGACAGGGTCTCACTATGTAATTGAGACTGACTTGGAACTCACTATCAGCCCAGGCTGGTCTCCAACTCACAGTGATCCTCCTGCCTCAGCCTCCCAAGAGTGCTGGGATCACAGGCATGTGCCACTATGCCCCCACCACACCGGGCTGTTTCAGTTTCAGTTTTTTAAGGAATCACCATACTGATTTCCATAATGGTCATACTACTTTACATTCTCACCAATAGTATAAAAGGGTTCCTTTTTCTTTGCAGCCTCTGCAGTAATTATTTTCTTTATCTTTCTTTCTCTTTTTTTTTTTTTTTGGTACCAGGGAGTGAACTTGGGACCTTGCACTTGCAAGGCAGGTGGCAGAACCACTGAGCTAAATCCCTGGCCTTGTTATTTTATTTCTTGATGATAGCCATTCTTTCTAGAGTAATGCAGAATCTAAGTTTTTTTAGAATTCAGTGTTAATTTGCATTTCTCTAATGGCTTTGGATGTTTCTGAACGTGTTTATTGGCTATTTGTATGTCTGAAAAGTGTCTATTCCACTTGCCTATTTTTTAATTGAGTCCCCGCCTCCCTTTTTTGTAACAGGGATCAAACTCGGGACCTTGACCTTGCAAGACAGGCAGCAGAACCACTGAGCTAAATCCCCAGACCTTGATTGGGTCTTTTATTTTTTGGGGGGGGTCAAATATTTTGTGTTCTTTATATGTTCTAGATATTAGTCCTCTGAGGAATAATTTTTCCACTCTGTAGATTCTCTTCTCTGTTGGCTATTTCCTTTGCTGTGCAGAAGCTTTTTAATTTGATATATGATACCCTTTGTTGATTCTTGGTGCTATTTTTTGTACCAGCACTCTGTTCAGAAAGTGCTTGTCTACACCTATGTCTTCAGGTTTTACCTATTTTACTTTCCAGCAGATTCTTTCAACATTTACTCAATAAAGCCTATGTATAGCAACATCCACCACAAACCACCCCCTCACACAGAGCCACCGCTGACCGCTGGACCTCAGCCTCTCTTGGCTGGTAAGAGGCTGTGTCCCCCAGATCACCCCTGCCTGTACCTACATGAGGCCTAGGCCTCCGGGCACAACGGTCACAGCTCTGGTGCCAGTCACACAGGGCAGGCTCAGTCCCATCTCTCCCTCCGGGTCCCTCTGCTGCCACAGCCTGGCCATCCTCACAGGTCACCGTAGCCTTCTGCCCACCCCCATGTACAACCCCCCTCTTTCCCACCAATCTGCCTCCCGAGAAATGTGTCCCACCTGCACATCCCTGCCCAACAATGTGGACGGTGGCCCACAGTGTGGACAGGTGGTCACAGAGTGGACCCAGTGGCTCCGACAGCGTGCTGAACACCCCAGGGGGGCTGGCAGCTCCCATCTCATCTTCCCCTGCCACCCCTGTCCATCACAGCACCCTCCTCACCTCTGCAAAAGCCAAGAGGTCGCCCCTCTCACCCAGCATTCTAGAATGTTCATGTCAGGGGAGGCAGCACTCACAGGCACTGGCTGGAAACTCTGCACTAACGAGCTCCTGCCAACCACATGCAGCCACCTCAACCTCACCCTCAGCCAGCACTGAACCCACAGCTCAGGACCCAGGTCTGAAGACAGCTCAAGCAGCCAGGTGCCAAAGGTAGCTTCAGAAGGTAGCCTGCTCTGCCACATCATCTGGTAACCTGACCTCAGTAATTCATATCAAAAAATTTGAAAGCACAACTATAAAATTCTGTAGAGGGGCCAAGGACGGAGCTCAGTGGTACTGCACCTGCCCTCATAAGCACAAGGTCCTGAGTTCAATCCCCATACCGCAATTTAAAAAAAAAAATCTGCAGAAAAGCTGGGGATGTAGCCAGATGCCATATCCAAGGCTCTGAGTTTTAGTTCCAGCATTAAAAAATCTGCAAAAAAACCCCCCCAAAACAAAAAAAACTTACAACATAAATTACTCTAAAGTCATGATGAGCAATGTAATATTTCTTTTCTGCACTCATTAAAACAAGTTCTTAAGGTAGAAAAACCTCATGGCTCAAAATCTCACAAAACAGCACAGTGCCATGACACTTCCCTGCCTTCCATGAGTAGAGCAACAGACCACTCACGGACCAGCAGCACTCAGCCAGGTGGAACTGGGCCCCCTCCACCAAGACCCAGTGGTGCCAAACAAGCTCCCAGATTCCTCTGGGGTTTCTCACACTGCTGGACAGCACCCCAGTCCGAGCCTGCAAGGGCCCTTACAGGAAAAGGCTCTCAGAAGCAAAGAGAAAGCACACATTTCTTCCAGGGTGTACACATACATGGGAGCCACAGCTGGGCAGGGACGCGGCACTAGAGAAGGGACAAAGGACCTCCACAGGCCACCTCAGTCACAGCCCCTGGTTCCCAGTAGCAGGAAACCTGAGTGATGGTGCTGTGCTAGAAGTGACAGAGGGGAGATCCCCAAAGGATAGGCAAGTGACCATGGAGCAGCCAGCCTGACAAGGGATACCTCTAATCCCGGTTCCCAGGCCACGAAGGCCCTGGCCCTTCGCTCTCTGGATGTTCAGGCAACCAAATATGCCCCTCTTTATTGCCATCACCTGAGCTCTTCCAGGGCCGGGTCCACATCTAACCCTCCTAACCTACCAGCTCCCAGGATGGAGGAAAAGATAGGGAGGGTGTGAGCTGAGCGGGGTCCAGAGGAGTAAGAAAGAAGAGCAGTAGAGAGCCACACTCGAGTGTTGGAGCAGGTACACATGCACAGCGGGGCCAGCCATCAGAGTGGGGTGGGTATAAGGCAGGTATGTGGGGCAGGGGCAAATGCACAGGGCAGGTGGGAGCCAGCCAGTCCACTGGGAAGGTGTGCAGGTCAAGGGTGCGGCACAGGTGTGGGGTGGGTATACAAAACAGGCAGACGAGGTGTGCAGGACTGGTATGGGGCAACTATGTCAAGAGGCAGGCTCGAGGTTGGTGTGGGACAGACGTGTAGGGCAAGTCTGCAATGCAGGCAGGTGGGCAGTGCAGGACTGGTATGCGGTGCAAATGTGCAGAACAGGTATGAGGTAGGGACATGGAGCAAGTGTGCAGCAGGTGCGTGGCACAGGTGCGGACCTGGCATGGCACAGATGTGGGGCAAATATTTGGGGCTAGTGGAAGGCAAGAATGAGGGGCAGGAGCATGGAGTAGGTGTGCAGGGCAGATACATCAGCTATGGGACAGGCATGACAGACAGGTGCATGGCACTGTGTATGCAGGGTAGGTGCATTCAGGGCAGGTGCAGTGCACACAGAACAAGTGTGTGATGCATGTGAGGCAAGTGTGCGGTGCATGCGGGACAGGCGTGAGGGCAAACAGGTATGCATGACAGGTGGGCAGGTCAGGTGCTCGGTTAAGTGCATGTGGGCAGGTTAGAGCAGGTGCACACGGGGCAGGTGCGCGGTGACCCACTTGCCTGCGAAGGCGGCGGCGGCGGCAGCGGCCTC
>NW_022900928.1:499034-507390 GCF_012274545.1 Fukomys damarensis
GTCTGTCCGAATAATTCCGAGCGTTTCCTCCGCACTCCCTAGGAGGCTAGGTTGGCTGTCTTCGTCTGTAGACGCAGCGGGCCGGCTCTGGTCCGAGATTCGCAGGCCTCTAACACGGCTCGGCCTCTCAGGGAGAGCCCAGGGCCACCAGCTTCTCCCGTTCCCTTCACCGACGGAAGCCGAGGCGGCCCGAAGCGGAGCCGAGCTCTACCGAACGTTCCCGACCCCGATCCCGAACCTTTCCGAGCTTCAGCTCCCGCCTCCTTCTGTCCGAAAGTGCCCGAGCGCTGCCGGACCGCGAATCGGCTCATCCGCGGTTGGACACAGATCCCGGGCGTGGCGTGAGAAGCGAAGATGGCGGTGGGGGGCGGCCGAGAGGCTGTCGGGATCGCGGTGGACCCGGCGGCAAGATGGCGCTCGCGCGGCCAGGTGAGCGGGCTGGGCGGTCCTGTCGCCAAGTAGTTGCGGTCGCGCTGTCGCGGCGCACGCCCCGAACACAGGACTGGTGCCTTGGATTCCCTGCCACTCAGCAGTACTAGCCCTGGCGGACGCGGCCCCCTTCATTCAGACTTTTGCGGCGGACGCCCTGGCGCCACGCCCGGGCCGGGGAGGCACGGGTGCGACCTTGTCTCCCTGGCCGAGGATATCACTGGGCACACTTGTCCGGGGCACACCTAGGCACACCCGCGGTTCACCCGGCATACCCGTGGGTCTCCCGTGCACACACCGGACACACTTGCAGCATGCCTGGGCACACTCTGGGCTCGTCCCTGCATACATCTACAGCGCACACACCTGAGGCACACTGCACACCTGTGGCTCATCCCGAGCACCGTTGGGTACACTGGCTAGGAGCCGCCCCTGCCTTGATGGAGTCTGAGGCCTGGAGCCCTTGCACGGCTGGCCCCTGGCAGGGTCCCTGGATGAGAAGTTGAGGTGGGCAGGGCCAGACGCCAGCAGCCTAAGTGGGAAAGGTGACCACAGTCTTTTCGGGCCTGTGCGCGTCCATCTCTCTGTTCCTCCTTGGAACACATTTTGGGTGTGTTGGGTGTGTCTGGTGGTGCAACACTCCCTACACTGGTGGTTATGACAGTGTATGTATTCCGAGGTAACTGAATAACGTTTATAATAAATTTAAAAATCCCTTGGGCCGGGGATTTAGCTCAGTGGCTCCACCGCCTGCCTCAAAAGCGCAAGGTCCATAGTTCAATCCCCAGTACCAAAAAAAAAAAAAAAAAAAAAAAAAAAAAAAAAAAAAAAAAAAAGAAACAAAGAAAGAAAGAAAAATCCCGTGTGGGATGGGAGCCTTGAAATTACTGTCTCAGCACTAGTTAAAGACCTGGTTTCTATATCCTTTGCCAAGAGGATGCACTAAGCATTAGCAGGCCACCCCACAAAGAACCACCTGTCACCTTACACAGAGCTTCCAAATTGCCAGCCCTTGTCTGGAAGTCCTCTGTAAATTAGATTTGCTTCTGTATTTTCATTTGCCAAAAAAAAAAAAAAGAAAGAATTAAATATTAAGAGTTGGGGCTCTAGCTCCGTGGTAGAGCGCTTTCCTTGCATGTATTAGGACTTCAGTTCATTCCTCAGTACAGCAAATTTAAAAACAAAAGTTTATATCAGACACCATCTCTTCCCAACCTCCCCTATCACACCAGAGAAAACATTTGTTCTCCTTTACTTCTGTGTTGTTGGTAGTCACGTTGTGATCACATTAAATCATTGACAATAAGTGTTAAGTCCCAAAACTAGTCAAAATACATTCAGTCAAAATGAGCTCCTTTAGGTCTGAAATTGTTAGGATCACAGGTCTCAATGTACCTGACCTTAGTGTTAATTATTTAGATGCTATGTCACGTGAGGTTTTTACACAGTCCTTGTTCCCTAAGCCCCACAATTTTGATCTGTAACAATGGGCAAGTAGCAGACCCATTTGCATTGATTCTAATGCTAGCCTTTTTTTTTTTTTGTATTGGGGATCAAACTTGACCTTGAGTTTAGGAGACAGGTGGAGGAGCCACTGAGCTAAATCTGAGGCCCTAGCTTTATTATTTTATTTTTCCAATGTTAGGGATTGAAGCCACGGCCTCCCTCATGTTAGGCAGTTGCTGTATCGCTCAGCCACACCCCTGGCTCTGACAATAACCTTTAAGGGAAGGGTCAGGAGTGAGGAAAACCCCACTTAATGTGAAACCCCCAATTAATGTGAAACTGACCCAAATAATGACAGGTATTTAGGTAACTTAGTTTAGCTGGGGCTGGAAAAGAGCAGATCAGATTTAAAGAGCACCTGCTGTAAGGTGATGCTGCACCTTCACCTTCAGTTTCCTTCTTCTGCACGTGTGCCTGCTAGGAGCCACGGCCAGAGTCTGTTACTGACATCCTGAGTTTACTGACCTGTGACTCCTGCCCACTTGAGAGTCCATGGCTCTGCCTCAAAGATGCAGTCTGGCCCAGGTCACATCCTCTTTCAGATACCAGCCGGAGGGGTCCTCGGGACAGGGGCTGTGCACCTCCTGTAGGATGGGAAAGATGCCTGTGGCAGGGTGGGTGGAGGACTGAGGCTGCGCATTTGATGGCTGGTTTAGGACAAGTACTCTCCACAGGATACTCCAGGGAAATGGGTAAAATTCCAGAGCAAAGCAAATGTCTATGACCAACTCAGAAAAAGGATTTCTTAGAGGCCACATGAGAATGCAGGTGGTTGTAACTGCATATTTGTGGCACGTGTGGAGATCACGCATGGTAAAAAGCGCTGCTGGGTTTAGCCCCAGGCACTTCTTGAAGTATGAGTCTCATCTTTCCTGTCCAGTCTGGCCTCAGGTGGGTTGGAGGTTCCACCTCTGCTCCCGCCCTGTGCTCCAGGGTACAGGCTGTCCCTGGGCTCTGCAGAGGTTTAGATGATGATGTCCTCCTCAAAGGGACGGATGCACGGGTGACAGCCGAGACTTAGCTGCAGGCCCTGTAATATGCACTTCCTCCTGTAACTAGGAGCTCAGTGGAGCAAGACCATCAGCTCGGTATTTTGTGGCCCAGGACAGCATCTTATAGGACTGGGCCTCACTGACCACCCTTTCTCTTCCAGGGAGAGGCTCCTCCTCGGTGGTATCCTACAGCGGCTGCATCCTGCTCCCTCTGCCAGGCCTTGGCTTTGGCAGGCAGCCCCTTGGGGCTGATCACGGCCCACAGCCAGGTCTCTGCCTTTTCCTCTTATGCCCACCCCACCTTTTCCTTACGTTTTTATGATGACTAAAGAGAGAAGAGCATTCTGACAGATAGAGCTGGTGAAGCTTCCTCCAAGTGAGGTGTTGGGGGCTATCACTGACCTCCATCCCCTCAGCTCTGTATGCCTTGCAAGCTTAGTGCCCCAGGGGGACTCTACTCCCTGCCAGGGGCCACCAGGCAGCAAGATGGAAACCCCTCACTTTGGATGGCCATACATTCCTTGTAGTGTGACTGCCAAAAAGTAAACAAAGTTAGGAAATTGCTAGAGGACATTAAACTGCCCCCAAGCTGAGATATGCTTCCCTGTAGAACATGACAGTACTGTTCTTTTTCTAATGTAGAACTAGTGCCAGGTGAGGTCACCCAGAGCACCAGTTAGAGCCCCCACCAGCCCCAGGGGCCTATGCTCCAACCATGCTCTGGGAGAGTGGGAGGGCTTCTGGCTTGCCTTGTGCCCATCAGGAGCTGGCATGGTCATGGGAGCTCAGGTGGGAGCCAGTGCCACACCTCCATGGCCACTGCAGGTGCCCATCTGTCAGAGCCTAAAGTAGATGTGCTCATCTGCGGCCACAGGACAGATGGCAGAACCAGCCTCTCTGGTTTGGCTGCCTGGGCACGTGCACCCCAGAGTGCTGAGCTTGAGGATCCTTGACCACTTACCAGCTCTCCTCAGTTCCTCTTCAAATGCTGTTTCACCTCAGTGGGATATACTACGCTCTGTATTTTCTGGCCACGCTCCTGATGATCGTATATAAAAGTAAGTCACTTTGGGAGGCTGACGCAGGAAGATCCCAAGTTCGAGCCAGGCCTGGGCAACTTAGTGAGACCCTATCTCAAAATTAAAAAAAATGTTTTTCAGAAAGTGCTGGGGATGTAGCTCAGGAAAGCCCTGGGTTGGCGGGGCGGGGTGGGGGGTGTCACATGACACGACAGAGTGAAGCAGGCACTGCCACTGTGGAGGCTACTAAGCTCTGTCTTCCCCTAGGTTGGGTTTTCAGCTATCCTCACCTCCATCTGGGCCTCGACCTGATGCTGCTGTCTCTGATGGGGGTTCTGGAAGCAGCAAGGCTGTACCTAGGTGAGTCGGCTGTGAAACATCAAGGACTGTGGTGCCAGGGCTGCCTCCAACCTTGGAACCCCTAGATGTGAAGCTCTTTAGCATTGGGCTCTTGGAGACATTCTTCCCAGACAGGACTCCAGGTGCTTTGTGCGTCCCTTACAGCATCATTAAGTATTAATGCTTAGAGCAGGGATGGGTGCATGACCGCCACCCTCACGTCTGGACACATACACATAATTCATAACAGCACTGAGATCAGAAGCCAGCCCCAGGGCATCCCTGCACCTACCTTTCTCCCTAAGCCCAGTGGGGCAGTTTGGTGTGCTTTGTCAGGGACCAGTCCACCTTGGGTCCCAAGTCTGCTGGTACTTTGGCCTCAGCCAAATCCCTCTCTAACCACACAGGGACACCTTTTGCAAGGACTCAAGGTGGGCAGCAGGCACAAATAAAAACCCCTCTTCTTAGAGCAGCTGCTGCCCCTGGCCTCCACCTGCCCTCTGTACTCTGCCTGTAATCACAGGGGCAGTGGCCCTGCTCTGAGAAGAGGCTCAGACCCCAGTGAGGAAACTGAAGCAGGCTGGACCTGCCCTTCCTGTCAGCATACCTTGACCCCATGGGGTGTGGCTGGGGCTTCTGGTGCCTGTGCTATCCTGAATCTTACATGGACTCCATAGACCCTCCGTAGAACCCCAGGCAGCTGGCCTTAGCTGGTGGCAGCTTTGAATTGGCATTTTCCATGACTGACCCACTTGTGTGTGAAATGTGCACTTTTAGTTTTTATAAGCATTTGTGAAATTTTCCAGGACTGCCTGAGCCCAGAGCAAAATATTTTTAGAAGTTTAAACAGAATCTCTTGGGGCCCTTGTGGAGTTAGGAAAGGTGACAGACGTTCATGGTTTTAGAAACCAGCTGGCCAGATGCTGGGTCCTAGGTGGTAGCAGTGGGCTGTGCCACCCAGGGCTGGGCACAGATGTTGGGCAGCCTCCATCTCACTTTCTTTCTTTTTCTGTCTTCCCAGGCATGAAGGGCAACCTGACAGAAGCCAAGGTGCCACTGGCTGCCAGCCTGGCCCTCACAGCGGGTAGTGGGCTACTTTCTGTCTACTTCCTTCTCTGGCAGACCCTGGTGCTGTGGGCAGACTGGGTTCTCAGCACCACACTCCTGGCTCTGCACAGCCTGGAGGCTGCCCTGCAGGTGGTGGCAATAGCAGCCTTTGTCAAATAAACCCAACCTGCAGGGAGCCCTGCCCAGCCCACCACTGTCCTGCTGGTGTTCCATGGACAGTTTATCTTTGCAGGCAGAAGGAACTGGGGCAGAGAACACTGTTGGGCGTCCAGGCATTGAGCTCAGCTCGGGGGACACCCCAGGGGAGCCTTCTCAGATCCTGTGCCGGTCCTGGCATCAGCAGACTGGCTACCCAGGGAGGACAGAGCCCTTGAGACATGAGGCTACTGTGGGGTGGTCCGGTGGCTCTGCCCTGTTTCTGCCCTCGAGAAACAGGCCCTTGTGTTTCTGCATCCATCCAAAGGCAAGCTGGTCACCCGCACAGTCCCATGTATCCTCACAGCGGCTCTCCCCAGCCTACACTCCCCACACTGTCCCTATCCATGTCCTGAAACCCACTTTTCTCTGCTGCCCCGGGGAGCACCCCACAGGGATGCTATGTGCCATGGTTTCCACCTCAACTACTTTCTTCTCCTGGGGGTACCGGGCGTCTGGGCATGTGGAAAATGGCTTCTGTCTGAGGTCTGTGAGCCAGACTGGACTACAGTAACGGCTGTGCTTACCACTGAACAAATTCCATCTCACGTCTGACTTTATCCTTTTTCCATCCTTGGATTTTTAAGTGCTGCTTAAAAAGTAAAAAAAGTTGGCTAGGGATGTAGTTTAGTGGTACAGTGCCTGTCTGGCAAGTGTGAGGTTCTGAGTTCAATTCTTAGTACCAAAAAATATACATATTTGGGGGCCAAGGGCTGGGGATTTGGCTCAGTGGTTCCGCTGCCTGCCTTGTAAGCACAAGGTCCCGAGTTCAATCCCCAGTACCAAAAAAAAAAAAAAAAAAAAAAAGGGCTGGGGCCAGGGATGTGGCTTAGGGGCTCTGCCCCTGCCTGGCAAGTACAAGGTCCTGAGTTCAATCCCCAGTACAAAAAAAAAAAAAAAAAAAATGGACTGGGGCCAGGGATGGGGCTCAGGGGCTCTGCACCTGCCTGGCAAGTACAAGGTCCTGAGTTCAATCCCCAGTACAAAAAAAAAAAAAAGTAAACAAGTTATGGTGGTCCGTACCTGTGATCTTAGCTTCTTGGGAAGCTGAGGAAGGAGAATCACAAGTTCCATCCCAGCCTGGGCAGTTGAGCTACTTAATGAGACCCTGTCTCAAAACTTAAAAATTGAAAAAGGACTGGGGGTGGTGTTCATTACTCCCTGAGCTCAATTCTCAGTACTGAAAAAAAAAAAATGCTGATTTTTGTAGTGGATTTCCTTCATTTGTTGTGTTTTCTGTTCAGAATAATAAATGTTTATATCTCCATGAACTCTTAATTATGGTCACCCACTTCCCCCATGTCTGGTACAGAACTCAGTCCTGTTGCTGCCCTCACACCTTCCCCAGCGCACCCAGCCAGGACACCTTGTGGGAGACAGGCCTCTGTGCCCGTCCTTACCATGACCCTTTACCCACTCTTTCTGACCTGAGACTCAGAGGCCACAGTGCATGTCGGGACTGAGACCCACTTTCCACTATCTGAACTTTGCAGAGCTCCACTGCACAGAAGAGCTGGCTTTCCTGGGGCCTGAGCACGTATTGTCTGCATGTGCAGGACCTGCTGGACACACACTCTGGCCAAGGACCCTGCTGCCTCATCACCAGATGGGGCCTGAGCCCGACATCCCTCTCCCTGGCCCCCCCGGGCACTGGTCACCTGCTTACCAGAGGCCCACAGACACTGCCCGTACATTACAGCACCAGCTTGCGTGCTTTTGAGTACAAATCTTGGAGTAGGGGTCCCACCCAGCTGTTCCTAAGACTGCCTGTTCCTAGCTGTGCCCAGGAAGGGTCTCCCTAAACTCCCTAGCCAAATAAGATTTTTTTTTTTTTTTAATGTACCAAATAGGGCCAGGGATTTAGCTCTGATTCTGCTGCCTGTCTCGCAAGCACAAGGTCCGAAGTACCAAATAAATGTTCAAACGGGAAAGGGAACAAGGGAGGAAGAAAGGAAGCGACAAGAAAAAAAAGTGAAAATAGGTAAAGGAGAACAGCTTTTGTACACAGGGAAGGGAGGCAGCCTAAGAAGGGGACAGGATAAAGAAAATTATTTTTTAAAAATGTACCTAAACTCCCTAACTTCACACTGGTCGTGGGTGGCCCCTGCTGTTGGGCCAGGGCAGGGTCACTCCTGGAGGGGGACTGGCCAGGTTCTATGAGATCAGCCATCAGGGCTGTTAACCAGTAAGCCTCCTGGGCTGGGGCAGGTTTGGGGCCTGGAGGACAAAGGCCACTTCCTGCTATCTCACCAAGCTCCCCCTGCTCCAAGTGCAGGCTGGGAGCAGGCCCACTGTCTCTCTGGGAAGTGCTGTGTGCCCAGGACAGACACAGCGGCTGCCTTCCCCGCCTGGACCTGCCTTCCTGGCAGTACCCATTTCTCACCAGCAGACACCCAGCCTGAGCTCTTGTCTGCATGTTCATCCCACCACACCCTGGCCAGACCTGCCCTCTAGCCCCTCCAGGACCTCCTCACCCCCCGCTGTTCTGGAAGCCCCAGGCTGGCCCTGTTCTCAGGGAGCAGGCAGACTATCCTGGGAGTCTGGCCTGAGGAGAGAGCCAGAGACACGGGACAGCTGAGCCCACGGGTGTACGCACTCACCCAGCAGATACCTGGTGGGGAGGGGGCAGAGGGTCTTAGGAGCGCCCGGCCACCGGACAGGCAGCTGAAGAGGCCCCTGGATCACTTGGCCGGGTCGCGGCTCTGCCACCCTAGGGCGGGAGCCCTCGGCACCCTGCAGGCGCGGCCGCCTTGGGAGAAATCCGGTCCGGGCCGAGCGTTGTGGTGCCGGCTCAGGGGTCCAGGTGCG
>NW_022900928.1:507954-534839 GCF_012274545.1 Fukomys damarensis
CCTCCCCGGGCCCTGAGTCCCAGGACCGTCGCGGTGGCCGGGTTCGCCCGTGGGTCCCAGGCAGCGTTGTGTGCTGCGATATTTTTAAGCCGCGGTGGATGAGTCACCCACCCCCTCGGTGATCCCCACCCAGCCCCGGGGCTCAAGGGGGAGTCCCCGCATCAGGGGGAGGACATGGCCAGGGTCTTCTCCATTCCTGTGGAGGCCCAGGGCCTCGACGGGGGCCAGCGCACCTCCTGGGCCCTGTAGGTCGTCAGTAGGCCCTCCCCAGAGTCCAGCCCAGAAGGCAATCCAGGGCCAGGAAACACCCGGCTGGGTCAGGCTCCGGGTCAAAGCTGGGGTGTGGGTTTCAGGGGTGGGGAGGCTGGGCCGCAGCTGAAGGAACCCTGCTAGGCCTCCTCAGAGAATAGGCTGGCCAGGACCTGAGGGTGTCCGACCTGTGGCTATCTAGGTTCCTGATCCCTGGGCCAGGCTGGCCTGGGCTGTTCGTTTGCATGGGGTGACCCCCGTGGCAGGAGAGGAGGGGCCCTGACCCTAATCCTATCCCCTAACCTGGGTACAGCCCTCATTCACTGTGCTGGAAGACAGGGTCCTGCCGGGAGCCCACTCCTCCCTGCCTGGCCCCTCTGCAGCCTCATTCCAAGCCCAGGCTACTCCTGAACCTGCTAGGTCCAGGCCCTGTTGGCACAGTGCTCCCACTTTTCCTGGTCATCTGCCTGCCTTGGTCTCCCCAAGTGCACCACTGCCTCCCTACCCTAAGTGTGCCAGCTTCATCTTTCCTTCCTCCCCTCTCATCTGTACAGGCTGTTCCCCAGACTGTTTCCAGACAAGGTTTCAGCCCAGGGACCCAGGGACTCCACCACTCCAGAGCCCCACCCAACTCCCATGAGGGCAGCCAGGAGCCCCAGTGACCAAGCTGACCCCTCCCCAAGGTCACTCCTTGTGTGTAGACTGGAATTTGAACTTGGAGCCAGTTCCTCCTTCCTTGCTGCCCTGATAGAGCCTCCTCCCCTCCACTGCCCAACACCAGGCACCTAGCAGGCTGGACCCTCCCTTCAGACACTGCGCTTCTGACGCAGTAAAACCGAAGTGTGGCCTGACCCCCAGAGCCCGGGGCTGGGACTGGGCAGCCCCCTCCCCTGGCTCACGGGCTTCCCTGCTACACCCCAGTTGAAGCCCTTGGGGACAGCCCCTTTGTCACCCCTCCCCCTGCCTGGGTGCAAGGTCAGCCTAGACTTCCTTGGGGAGAGCTGCATGTCCCAGCCTGTGCATGCTGTGGGCCTGGAAGACTGGGTCTATGGGAGTTTGTTTTGCCCAGGTGTGTGTACCTGGACCCACGTGCCAAGGCTTTGGTCTGGCCTGTCAGGAATCCCATTAAGCAAACACTCAGACTCACCCACTGAGTTCCTGAGCATTCCAGACATTCTCCATGGATGGGTGGACTCTGGCCAGGCCCACTCTGGCAAGCCAGAGCCCTTAGAGGCTTGTGGAAAGTGTGCACCCCAGCCAGACCAGGGCAGTGGTCAAGGCCGGTAGAGTTCCCAGACCTCCTAGGAGCACCCCCTAACCTGGTCAGACTAGAAAGTCTTGGGTGCTCCAGCCTGCCCCTCCACACCAGCACCTTGCACACCCAAACAATGAGGCAGGAGTGGATGAGCTCAAAGTTGATATGTGTGGACCCAAGTGGAGCTGTGAAGAGCCATGGAAGGACACGGAGCAAGGACGCAGGGCAGCCATGCTCTGGAAGTCCCCAGAGGACACAGACCCACACAGTGTCAGACTGATCCAGGCCAACAGCTCTGCTCACCCCCAGGAAGGACCCAGGGTCCTGCCCAGATCACACTCCTGGTTGTTTCATCAGTTAGGCCTCAGTTTCCCCAAAATGTGACTGGCAAAACATCAGGG
Source organism: Fukomys damarensis (assembly GCF_012274545.1). NCBI lineage: Eukaryota > Metazoa > Chordata > Mammalia > Rodentia > Bathyergidae > Fukomys > Fukomys damarensis. The sequence continues at coordinate 509,860 of NW_022900928.1, forward strand.
CTAGGGGCCTGGGATTTAGCTCAATGGCACCACATCTGCCTGGGAAGCACAAGGTCCTGAGTTCAATTCCTGGTACAAAAAAAAGAGGTCAGGGCTGGACATTTAGCCCAGGAGAGTAGCTATCCTGGCTCTGCCCCGGAGAGGCGGGGGTGTCAACTACCCCTGAGAATCTTAACCCCACACCCTCCTCTGCCCTTGAGTCCCCACCATGCCCTCCCTGCACAGCCCAGACTAGCTTCTGAGTACCCAAGACCCCCGGATACCCTGCCACATGGCCCAGAGGGAGCTAAGCACCAGCCTCATTGCTAGGGCCTGGAGAAGCTTCCGGCAGGGGCTCCAGGTCCACAGGCCTGTGCAGGGGTCTTGGGTAGAGGCCTGGGTGAGGGATGTGGCTTGGGCTCTTTCTGCCCTTTCTGCTCCCTCCGCAGGCTGCAGCCTCACCTTCTCCTGCCCTCCTCCCCTGCTGGTTCCCATCCCTTCAGGGGTCCCAGACCCCTCCCCAGAGCTACCCAGGCAGCCCCTCCGGACATCCACGTGGAAGATGAAAGTCCGGGGCAAGATGTTACTTGTGGCTACCGGCTGGGACACGGGCAGAGCTGTGCCTGAGGACCCCCAGGAATCTGGCCAGGTCACTAGACTCCAGTGCCTGTACCTGAGAGAGAAAGCTAGGCCACCCAGGCCAGGAGGAGGTGCCAGCTCCATCACCTCTGTCTTCTCAGGTGTGGGCCGGACAGGGGGCCAGACACTGGGTTCTGTCTTCTCAGCTGCAGGCCAGCACCAAGGACACAATGAGCCACTCGGGGCCCATGAGCTGCTGCCCGGGTTCTACTAAGTAAGCCCCCCATACCCCCAGTCCCGAGGAAGGGAGTGCTGGGCACTGCCCTCACCTGCCTCTCCCCACAGTGGCAGCCTGGGCCGGTCTGACGGTGTGGCCAAGATGAGTGCCAAGGACCTGTTTGGTGAGTGAGGTTTGAGAATGGCTTAGATGTGGGGGAAGTCGGGGCTGTGCCCAGGCCCTGACCCAGTGCGGCCCCAGCCTGGTCAGCCCTGGGTCCCCGAGGAGACCTCTGGACCTAAGCCACTTGTGGCTTCCGAATTTCATCCCCAAAGCTCTGGACACTGAACACCCCTCCCCCCAGACGTAAGGGGAGAGGCCTTTATGAATAATTCAGGGAGCATCAGTATTGATTCCGTTGCCGTGCTCCTCTGCACCGCGATCGAGGTGGTTCAGGCAGGACCCAGTTGCCAGGTGTCTGCTCCAGGAGGAGGCTGGCCACCCCTGCCACAGCCATGCTCCTCCCAGCCAACCGGCACACCCCTACCCCGGCTCTAGCTCTGCGCCAGCTACGCCCATCGGTTGTGGGGACTTCACTGAACGCTGGCCCAACCTTGCCCCTCCTTGGCCATGCCGCTGCACTAACACCTCGCTGGGGGGGTTCCCCGCCCCGAGTTTGTACCCTTCAATAGAGGCCGAGAGGCCCCAGCTCAGGGCTCTCTGTGGGGAAGTCCTGGCTGAGCTCCCCCTCCTCAGGAAGGTGGAATGGGGTAGGGCATCCTGTATGGGGTGTGGCTGAGACTCCTGTACCCCAGCCCACATTATTCTGGTAACAGGCTGCCAGTCACCACGCTGAGTAGCCCAGGGTGTCCGAGGGCTTCCCGCCAGTCCTGTCCCAGGAGCTCCTGGCTGGCATTGCACACCCTGGGTTCCTTCTTTCTTCCTGCTGGCTGGGAGGGGCCCTAGCCTCCACCCCACCCTCCTTGCGGCCCCTGCACCAGGGGCTTTGGGTCCTGCTGTGGAGTGAAAGGACTGCCTTCTCCCATCCAGAGCAGAGGAAGAAGTATTCCAACTCCAACATCATCATGCACGAGACCTCCCAGTACCATGTCCAGGTGAGACCCCAGTCCAGGGAACAGGGAGGGCCACCGCCAGGGGACACCCTCAGAGTCCCAGGCTCAGGTATAGAGGGGATACAGCTGCTCCAGTCCCACAGAGCTCATGGTGGGCCACAGGAAGCCCACCCCGGGGAGTTGGTGCTGGGGAGACACCCTGGGGACTGGACAACCCTGGCCAGGAAAAGCGGGCGGGAAGGAAGTTGTCATCCTGGTCCCCAAACAGGGAACTGGATTAGGAGGAGATGCTGGAACAAAGGGGCCCTTTATTGAGAGCACTTTAGCTGAGTCCAGACCGGTAACCCGCACCCTGTGGACCAACTGCCAGCTCAGGGGAGCCACCACCTGGACTCATTTTAAGTCTCATTCAGAACCGAGGAAATATGCTCTTTCAATGGCTTTCCTGCACCTGGGAGTGGCAGGGTTGCTGGTTGTGACTAAGCCTGTGGAACCACAGGGTGAGGAATGACAGGAAAGTCTAGCGCGAGGGGTGAAGGGCACCCCTGCTGCACTAGCTCTAACTGCAAGTCTCCTGTCCCTGGCTGGAGTCCACACCCCGCAGCACTCGCTGAGCCTCAGCCCTCTGACTGGACTGAGGGTCCATAGAGCCCGCAGGAATCTGCTCAGATCTGGAGGCCAGCATGTTGGGGCGACCAAGGCTTCCCTACTGCCATCTCGGTACCCTGGGCAGGACACAGAGCTGTGAACAGGGCAGCTTTGGCTCTTCCTTAGTGGAAGCTCTGCCCCTTTCTCAGGAGTGGGACTTTGTCTTCCTTATTGTGCAGCCATTGCAGCCTCCCTGCCTGGCTCCTGAACTTTGGTCCCAGCTGGCCTTGCTTGGCTCAGCTGTTGCAGGGACCTTCCCACTCACCCAGGGGCCAGCAAGAATGGGGGAGTAGGTGGAGTCTCCTGAGGGGAAAGACCCATCTTGACAGTGGGACGGGGTACAAAGAAGCCCATGTTTATTTCTCCTTCTAACTTCTCCTACGGTAAACAGATGGGGGCGGGGTGCCGTTCTGTTACCATGGTGACAGGACACAGCAGCTCTATCACTTCGGCTGACTTCAAAACCCCTCTGTGGTCACAGCCACCCCTCCCCGGTCCCTGGCAACTACTCCGTCTTTCATCATTATAGTTTTGTCTTAAATGAGATCCTGCAGATCATAGCTACCACCGTGCCTTTGTGAATTATTTGAAGGAAAATGCAGAGAACAAGTTGTCAGCTGCACTGGGCTCCATGGTGTGGGCTTCTCTGCCAGCCGGCCAGGCCCAGCATCTCCAGTATGCCATACGGAGTTACTCCTGAGTTCTGGGGGGCTCTTCGCCTCGTCACTAGGAGTGTGAATTAGAAACCTCTTCTCCCAGGCCATGGCTTGTCACCTGGTGGGGCCGTATCTTTTAGTGAACAGAGGAAGTGTCTGACTTTGAGGACATCTAGTCATGCTCATCTTTAAAAAATCTCCTTTATGGTTTTTTCGGTTGGTTGATTTTTGTCTCCTAAGAAATTGTTGCCTGGCCAAGACTGAAGCCTCCTTCCTGTGTCTCCTGTTGGGTGCTTGCTCTGTAGTGGGGGCATTTGCATCTGTCAGCGATGCGCAAGCAGATTCATCTCTGTGCACGCTGTAGGGCAGGCAGCAAGGCCTCTTTTTCCCCCCATAAGAATGTCCAGCTGTATTACACGGGCTTCCCCCGTGAAGGGCTCTGAAGCCTTTGGCAACAACTGATAAACTGGATATGGATGAGTCTATTTCTGAATTTTTTTTTTTTTTTTTGCAGTAGTGGGGATGGAGCTCAGGACATTGTGCTTGGGAAGTAGTCATGGTGCCACTGAGCTAAATCCCCTGCCCTATTCTTGAACTCTTCATTTTACTGACTTGTTATTCTATATACATGCTATTTTGTTGTGTTTTGCTTTATTTGAGACAAGGTCTTGCTTTGTAGCCCAAGCTGGCCTTGAACTCATGGTGATCCTCCACTGCCTCAGCCTCCCGAGTGCTGAAGCAACAGGCGTGTGCCACCACACCAGGCCTTTTGTTTTCTGTTTTATTTTGTTTGTATGTACATGCTTTGACTCGCTATAGCTTTAACCTTAGCTTTAAATCAGGTCATGTGAGTCCTCCAACTTTGATCTTTTTCTCAACTTTTTCTTTCTTGGAGCTTGGGCATAACTCAGTTGTAGAGTGCTTGCCTAGCATATGTGAGGCCCTGAGTTTGAGCCTAAACACACACACACACACACATGCAAAATTCTTTCTTAGACATAGGGTCTTGCTCTGTTGCCCAGGCTCGCCTCAAACTCCTGGACTCAAGCAAGCCTGCCTCAGCCTCCCAAATTGCTGAGACTACAGGTGTGTACCAACAATGGCCAGCTAAGATTTTTTACTAAGTTCTTTAGATTTCGATATAAATTTTAGAATCAATTTGTCCATTTCTGCTCCTTAAAAAAGCTCCTAGATGGCGGGGAATTTAGTTCAGTGGTGCCACTGCCTGCCTTATAAGTACAAGGTCCTGAGTTCGTTCTCTGGTATCAAAAAACAAAACAAGGCCAGGTGTGGTGTCACATGCCTGTAATCCCAGCACTTGGGAGGCTGAGGCAGGAGGATCTCTCTGTGAGTTTGCGACCAGCCTGGGCTACACAGTGAGTTCTAGGTCAGTCTCAACTACATAGTGAGACCCTGTCTCAAAAACCTGAAAAAAATAAAAAAATAAAATAATAATAATTTCTAGAATTGTGATTGGCATTGAGTCAAATCTGTGAAACAGTTTAGGGAGAATTCACATCTAAACAATATTATCTTGGGCCAGTGATTTAGTTCAGTGGTGCTGCTGCCCACCTCACAAGTGCAAGGTCCCAAGTTCGATCCCCAGTACCAAAAAAACCAAAATAACAACAAAAATATTATCTTTCCACTCATGAACATGGAATGTCTTTCCTTTTTTTTTTTTTGTGACAGGAAACAAAGTGAGAACCCTCTGCTTGCCAGGCAGGTGCAATGCCTCTGAGCTACATCCCTGCCCTGTCTTTCCATTTTTAAGGTCTTTTTTTATTATTTATTTAGAGACGGGATCTTGCTATATAATTCAGGCTGGCCTTGCCTCAAATTTGCGGCAGTCCATCTGCCTCAGGCCTCCAAGTGCTGGAATTACAGCAATGTGGTACCATGCCCAGTTTAGGTCTTCTTTAATTTCTCAATAATGTGATTTGTACTGTAGATGTCTTGCATATCTTTTTTTGTTGTTGTTTGTTTTTTGAGACAGGGTCTCATTATGTCATTGAGACTAACCTGGAACTCACTATGTAGCCCAGCCTGGTCTCAGACTCACGGCTATCCTCCTGCCTCAGCCTCCCGAGTGCTGGGATTACAGGCATGTGCCACCACACCCGGCTTGCATATCTTTTGTTAAATTATTCCTTAGATATTTTATTTCTATGTGCTGTCACAAATGGCATTTTTAAAATTTTTCATCTTCAATTATCTGCTGCTGCTATATAGAAAAAATGTATTTTTTGTATGGTGATCAAGTGTCTTAAGATCTTGGAGATTTTAGTAATTTGTTCTAGTGACTTGCTTTTACACTGACTGGATTTTCTACCTTCACAATTACATTGTCAAAAGTAAAAATCATTCTTTGTTCCTTTTATACCTTTTGCTTATTTTCTTGCCTCATTTCCCTGGTTAGCATCACCAGTGCAGTGCTAAGTAAAAGAGACAGAGTAGACACCCCTGCCTTCTTCAATCTTAGAAGGAAGCATTTGATATTTTGTCTACTGTGTGTAGAGATGCTTCTTACTAGAGTGAGGAAGTTCCTTACTATTTTGTTTGCTGAAAGTTTTTACCATGAGGGGTGTTGAATTTTGCCATATACATTTTCGCACTCTATTGGGATTCATTCTATTATGAATGTATTGAGTACTGATTTTTTTTTTTTTTTGGTACTGAGAATCGAACTTGGGTCCTTGTGCTTTCAAGGCAGGCGGTGGAGCCACTGAGCTAAATCCCCAGCTGAGTCATACTGATTTTTAAAATGTTGAACTGATGTTGCATTTCTGGGATACATTTCATTTATTCAAGAAGCATTATCCTTTTTCTGTGTTAAGAACTAGTGTAATATTTTGTTGAAGACTTTTTGCATCAATGTCCATTGAAAATATTCATCTGTATCTTTCTTTTGCCTTACCTTTGGCAGGTTGGGTGCCATGGTTGTGTTTACCTAATATGTCAGAAGGGAAGGGTGTGTGTGTTTTTTTCCTTAAATATTTGCCAGGATTTGCCAGTAGGGCCCTCTGAGTACAAACTTTCTCACGTGGGAGGTGTTTTGCTCCTTAATTCACTTGTGTGCCTGTAAGCTCTGTCTTTACTTTTGGTTTTGAGATTAGTGTTTTCTCTAGTATTTTGCTTAATCATTCTTCTTAGAGGTTTATCAATTTTATTAATCTTAGAATGAATTTTGGCTTTTGGTTTTTCTTTACTGATTTTCTGTTTAACTAGTTTGTAGACTTTTTTTTTTTTCCTTTTAATTTCTTTCCTTCCACTTACTTTGGGCTTTATTTGTGTTTTTCAATCTTTTTTCTCCCTCCAGTGCCGGGCATCAAACCCAGGGCCTCCTACACATTATACAGTTTCTGTACCACTGAGCTGCATCTGTAGCTCTTCTTATTTTGAGACAGGGCCTATTGAAGTAGGGACTTGAGGGCAGGGGCTGCTGCTTCTGGAGTGTAGTGGCAGGGGATGGGGAGCAGCAGGGTCTGGTATAAGGCTGTAAAGCAATCTGAAGGTTTTTTGAGGGTTTTATCACTGCACGACCATGACCCCTCACACAATCTACCAGGGCAGAACAGAGACTCCCCGCCTGAGGGGCACCTTAGGACCCTGCATTGTTGGCCGCGGCCCTCAGTCCACTGGGCTGCCTCCCCTTGGTCCTGGTGGACACAGGAGGGCTGTGCCCAGCTGTGAACACCTGTCCTCCCCCAGCACCTGGCCACATTCATCATGGATAAGAGCGAGGCCATCACATCAGTGGATGATGCCATCCGGAAGCTGGTGCAGCTGAGCTCCAAGGAGAAGGTCTGGGCCCAGGAGATGCTGCTACAGGTCAGCGACCAGTCAGTGCGACTGCTGGACATCGAGACGCAGGTATGGGTGGGTAGAGGCTGGGCTGCTGTCCCCTGGGCCATATGTGTCAGGACCTCTCAGTGGGTCAGGCATTCGCTGCCATTCAGCGTGCGGAAGATAACAGGGCACAGGGCAGGCAGGGAAGATAGAACGGAGCTGAGAGTACCTCAGGGCAGTAGCAAGCACCTGGTCTGTGCCTTGGGCATTTGTGCAACTATGACCAGGCCTGGTAGTGTCCTTGTCTGTACCCCTGGGCCACATCTGGGCCTTATCTGTTTGTCCCTTTTCTGTGCCTGTGGGCAACGTGTGTCTGTGTCCAAGGACCAGACTATGCTGTGCCCACAAGGGGGTCTGTGGCTGTGGCATTGGTCCTTTTCTTGGCCACATCTGTGTCTGCTGTGTGCCAGGGCCACAGTCCAACCCCGTGTCCAGGGCTGCACTGACCCTGCCGCCTGCCCCCAGGAGGAGCTGGAGAACTTCCCACTGTCCACAGTGCAGCACAGTCAGACGGTGCTCAACCAGCTGCGCTACCCCTCGGTGCTGCTTCTGGTGTGCCAGGACTCCGAGCAGAACAAGCCCGACATCCATTTTTTCCACTGTGATGAGGTGGAGGTGAGGCAGCAGACCCTGGGTGGGAGACACAGTGCACGCTGGGCAAGCCTGATGCCCCTGTGTCCCCAGGCTGAGCTGGTGCAGGAAGACATCGAGAGCGCACTGGCCGACTGCCGGCTGGGGAAGAAGATGCGCCCGCAGACCCTGAAGTAGGGCCATGGGCCAAGGGAAGCCAGGGTTCTCCCTAGGGTGGAGTGCAGGGGGCAGGAACAGTGGGGGACAGCCTAGTGGGGGTGGTGGCCAGGCTGAGCCGGCTCCCATTTCCCTTCAGGGGACACCAGGAGAAGATCCGGCAGCGGCAGTCCATCCTGCCCCCTCTCCAGGGCCCAGCCCGCATCCCGTTCCAGCGCCAGGTGGGGGACTCCCCTCCTGCCAAGAATCGGGTGGGTCCCCCGCTGCCACTCCAAGACCCAGGTAGGCCAGGGGCTGTCGGGGTGGCTCTCAGGGTCTGGGGAACCTCGTCACAGCTGCTCTGTCCCCAACCAGGCTTCCGTCGCCGCGAATCACAGGATGAGGAGCCGCGGGCCGTGCTGGCCCAGAGGATAGAGAAGGAGACGGTGGGTATCCACCCCTGGGGGGCTCCCTGTCTGCACCCCGCCTGCATGGCTGAACCCCCCTCTGACCCCAGCAAATCCTCAACTGTGCTTTGGACGACATCGAGTGGTTCGTGGCCCGACTGCAGAAGGCGGCAGAGGCTTTCAAGCAGCTGAACCAGCGGAAGAAGGGCAAGAAGAAGGGCAAGAAGGGGCCGGCAGGTGCTGCGCTGTGGGGCAGGCGGGGGCACCGCGCCCGGCGGGAGGGGAGGCCCAGGCTCACGCCCCCGCGTCCCCCGCAGAGGGCGTCCTCACGCTGCGGGCGAGGCCCCCCTCCGAGGCCGAGTTCGTGGACTGCTTCCAGAAAACCAAGCTGGCCATCAACCTGCTCGTGAGTGCGACCTCATCCTGCGCGGCGGGGAGGGAAGGGAAGAGGGACCCCGCCTGTCCCCGCTCACCCGCCGCTCCCGCCAGGCGAAGCTGCAGAAGCACATCCAGAACCCCAGTGCGGCGGAGCTGGGGCACTTCCTCTTCGGACCCCTGGACCTGGTGCCTGGGGCGGGACCCTTGTGGGCGGGGCCGAGGCGGGTGGACGCGTCTGGGCAGCCCCCTGGGTAGCCACTTCCGCCTTGTTGCCCGCCGCCCAGGGCCCACCTGCGGAGCTGCTTGTGGGTTCGGTGTGTGGGCGGCTGGGTTCGACACGGTGGGTGCGCCGATCTGACCCGCGCTGTGCCCCAGATTGTCCACCCCTGCGGAGGCCCGGACCTCGCACGCTCGGTCACCAGCCCCTTGCTCTCCCGCGATGCCGTGGGCTTCCTGCGCGGCCACCTGGTCCCCAAAGAGATGTCGCTGTGGGAGTCACTGGGGGAGACCTGGACGCGGCCCCGGTGCGGAGGTGGCGGCAGGGCGGGGTGAGGGGCCCCGGTGGGCCAGCTCCGGAGGTCGCGTCTGACCCAGGACTATCCTTCAGATCCGAGTGGCCGCGGGAGCCGCAGGTGCCCCCCTACATGCCCCAGTTTCACAGCGGTTGGGAGCCACCCTTGGAAGTGCTGCAGGAGGCGCCCTGGGAGGTGGAGGGGCCCGCATCGGCACCGGAGGGCCAGGTCAGAGCCGCCAGATCCGCTCCTCCCACCCTGGCCTGGGCATCTGGTCCATGTGCTAGGTGTGGGCCTTTGCCAGGCCCTGTCCTGGGACCCCACCTGTCATTGCCTTCCTCCCGGGCCCCCTCCCCACATCAACCCCAGGCTACCACTTTCCCCACAGCCAACCCCAGGGCGCAGACTGTCTGCACGGAGCTCCCCAAAGAACATCCTGGGTGAGCCCACAGCCCCAGGTGATGCCCTGCCACCAGCCAGCTCCCCCCTCACTCACAGGTGAGCCCCTTTAGGGCACATGGGCATATGCTGCCATCAAGGTGGCAAATACCTCATCTGGCTGGCCAAAAATGCTGCTTTTGCCAGGCATGGTTGCACATGTTTGTAATCCCAGCACTCGGAAGGCTGAGGCAGGAGGATCTCAGTGAGCTCGAGGCCAGTCTGGGCTGCATAGTGAGTTCAAGGCCAACATGAACTACAGATCGAAACACTGTCTCAAAAACAAAACAAAACAAAACAACCTTTTGGAGATTAGAATCTGGTTTCATTTTATTTTTATAACTATTAAAAGTAAAAAAAATTTAATCATACATGAATTTACTGCCCTCAAACACTGGCTCTCTTTTAAAGCTCATGTTTATGTGATAATCAAGATTAGAGACTGTACCCTTGACTTTGGTGGCTTCACCAAGCACCACTGTCTCTCTGTGGGGCTATAGAGACTGATTTTATTTTTAGGGGTGGGATACTGGGGAACAAACGAGGGCTTTTGGCTTGAGCTACATCCCCAGCACCCCTCCCCTTTGTTGAAATGTGTTCTCAATAAATTTGCTAAATTGGACAAACTAGGATTGAATTGTCCATCCTCCTCCTCAGCCTTCCAGATGTGAGAGTGATTTAGGCCCAGTCTCCAGTACAGCCATCAGGGGAGTCCAGGGGTCTGGGCTAGCACAGCTCCCTCCTTACACTGCCCACCCCGGGTGGAGTGGTGGCCCCTTCGCCTCTCCCTCCTCTGCGTTCTTGCTGCTGGCCCCTGGTCTCTCTGGAAGCCTGTCACCTTCCTGCCCCCAGGGTCTGGTTTCAGGAGGGAAAGGTCAGAGACCTGCATCGCACACAAGCCTGCACCTCCCCTTGTGCCTGCAGGGCCCACACACACATATTTCCAGTGACCATACGTCCCGAAGCCCCTCCGCTCCACAGTGCCCTGTCTAGAGCCCCCTGGGTGGTCAGATGAGCTGGCCTCCCTCACAGGGCTGGGCTCAAGTCCCTGAAGCTCCAGGCAGTGCTCTCTGCACCTGCACAATCTCCTGGCTCCAACTCCCCTGCAGCTGTGGGCTGGGCCACTCAGGCCCTGTCCCGCCCCTCCGCTGCCCCACCTCCCGCTGACAGTGCAGCCTCTATCCTCTGTACCACACCGCACCATCGCACTGCCCGGGCAGCAGAACGCACCGCCGGGCAGCAGAACACAGGCAGTCGGCGCCTGGGGAGCTGCTGCCCCGCCCTGGAGGAGACCCCAGCCCAGCCTAGGCCTCAGCCCTACTGGTACTTGGTACTCACAGGGGCTATCAGCCAACCCCAGCCATGGCCAAGTATGTGAAGGTCCTCTACGACTTCACAGCTCGCAACGCCAATGAGCTCTCAGTGCAGAAGGATGAGGTCTTAGAGGTGAGGGGCCCTCTGCCTGGGGAGCTGGGGGTCTGGGGCCAGGTGTGGGACGCAGGGTGGTGCATGTGCCCAGGGTCCCCAGCACCAGGTTCGGCGAGGTCCACGGGCTGGGCCTCCTGACTCGGGCATGGCAGGCTGAGGGGATCTCTGTGTGGGGACCCCCTGGCATGTAGGACCCCCATGCCACCCCACAGGCTTTGTGGCAAGGGTGCCTCCAATGCAGCCCAGGTGGGGCTTGTCACACCGCACCGAGAGCTTGCATTTGTGCCAAACCTGAATCCAGGCCACCCACCGAGGGACAGAAAATGGAGCGGGGTGGGGGTGGGTATACTGCTACAGCCCGGCCACGAGGCCCCTCCCTTCAAGGCCCGCTCCTGGTGGGCCGGGTGCTGGCCGAGGGGAGACCCCCGGAGGGGTGGCCTGATGGGTGCGGGGGCGTCGGGGCCCCCAGGTACTGGAGGACGGGCGGCAGTGGTGGAAACTGCGTAACCGAAGCGGCCAGGCTGGCTACGTGCCCTGCAACATCCTGGCAGAAGCCCGGCCGGAGGAAGTCAGCGCCCCCTTGGAGCAGGTGGGTGCCCTGGGTATCATGCCCCATTCCCATCCGGAGATTTGAACCAAGGAGGAAGGAAGGGCAGGTCCTGGGGAGCCGACAGCCTCCACCTCACCCCTTTCCTGTTTCCTCCCTCGCAGGCCGGTCAGAGATTCTGGGGTCCCGCCAGCCCAACCCACAAGCTGCCCCCAACCTTCGCGGGGGACAAGGATGGTGAGCTGCAGATGCAGTGGGGCGGGGCCGAATGCTGTGGGCGGAGCTCGAGTGAGGGGCTGGTCTGAGTGCTCGCCCACCCGCAGAGCTGATCCACCACATGGACGAGGTGAACGACGAGCTGGTGAAGAAGATCAGCCACATCAAGGCGCAGCAGTCGCGGCCCTTCCGCGTGGAGCGCAGCCAGCCCGTGCGTCTGCCGCTCACCTTCGAGTCGGGGCCGGGCGAGGTCCGCGCCTGGCTGGAAGCCAAAGCCTTCAGCAGCCGGTGAGCCGCACAGGGCGGAGGGGGTGACAGGAGGCCCAGGTGTGCGCAGGTGGGCTCAGGTGAGCGAGTGCGGGCGCCAGGCTGCCGTGCCAATCATCCTGCTCTCCTGCTCCCCCACAGCATCGTGGAAAACCTGGGCATACTGACCGGACCCCAGCTCTTCTCGCTCAACAAGGACGAGCTGAAGAGGGTGTGCGGGGAGGAGGGCATCCGCGTGTACAGCCAGCTCACAGTGCAGAAGGCTGTCTTGGAGGTGAGCGCCCCGTGCCCCTCTCTCTGCTCCCCCCACCCGGGGCTGACACGCAGCCCAGCTGAGACCCTATCCATTCTCCTTAGACGCAGCAGAGCGGGTCAGAGCTGGAGGAAGTCATGAACAAGTTTCATTCCAAGAGCCAGAGGAGGGTGGACAGCTAGACCTGGCTGCATGGTCACCTGGCTTCGCAGAGGGCTGTAGCCTGTGCTGGGCCCACCCCACACGTGGGGTGTTATCTTTATAGGTGGATTATTTTATACCAAGGACTTGGGGGCCAAGTGGGGGTCACCTGTGTCCAGGCCAGGCCTGGCCAGGCTCCTCTGCCAACCCCAGCCCACAATGCCCATATCAAGGACCAGAGCCAGCCAAACCTGTGCCCACCCCTGGGCCCTCAGCCACCTGTCCCAGGCCACAGAACTCGTAGGGGATGGGTCTCTTCCTTTGGCCTTCTGTACCTGGAATGCTCCTGGCCGCTGTGATGCCGACTTCCAGGCTGCTGACTTCTCCATCTACCTGTCCATCTGACTCCACAACCCAAGAAGGGTTGGAGCTCAGAGCAGGCTGGGCTGTGACCTGGGCTCCAGATTTCTCCCCCACCCCACCCCAGGTATTGCTTGGACAGGGGCTCCAGGACAGGACCCTGTCAAGGTCTGAGGGTAGACTGGACACGAGGACTGACTGCAGACGCCCACCCCACGAAGCCCAGGAAGGAGCTTCCCCTGACCCTGACCATGTCCCAGGCCAGTGGAGCCTGGCCACTGTGCTGGTGGCTGTGCCTTGGGGCCATGGACTGAGTGTCACACTCAGAGAAAGGCAACGAGCATCAGTGGCCATGTCATTAAAACAGGTGTCTCCTTGCAGCAGAGTGTCTGTCTCCTAGGGGTGGGGTCCAGGGCTCCCCAGGGCTGCATCACTTCTGAAAACTCAGGCCAAGAGCTAGGGGTTTAGCTCAGTGGTTCTGCTGTCTGCCTCGCAAGCGCAAGGACCTGAGTTTGATCCCCGGTACAAAACAAAAACAAAAACAAAAACAAAAAAACTTCAGGCAGATGGCAGGGGTTGGAAAAGCTGAGGACCCTGGGGGATATTTCGGGAGGTGACAGGCTGCAGGGACCTAGGAGATTGACCCCCTGCACACCTGTCCACACCCCTTGCTGTGATCCTCCTAGGCCAGCATCAGAGGGCCCAATCCTATCACCCAGGATAGCTCTGTGGGGCACCTACCAGGTCTTGGGGGCCTAGGAGGAACGTGGGGCCTGAGGACCCAGAAGACAGTGAGGGGCATCCCTGGCTGCTCCCTGCACACACTCTGAGGGGCACCCAACCACGAGGAGGCCCTCGGCGCCCTCTGCTGGCCATTCTGGGTGTTGCCCAGGTGGCCACCAGAGGGCACCCCAGCCCCCGTGTAAGTGTGGAGGGCTGGCTTGTGTGTCCCCAGAGCTGACTAGTGACCCAGCCCTGGTGTAAAGGTAGGTGCCTGGTGAGCCGTGATGACTGCAGGGTGCAGGTTAGGTTTGGTGGGGCCAGATGTGGAGGTCATATCTATGTGCCCTGGCTGGTCCGCCACCAGACCAGCAAGGCCTTGGAAGCCCCCTCCTCACATTCTGACCAGCAGGGTCCAGTCATGGGGTCTTGTGAGTACCTTGTGTCCTCCAAACCATGACCTGGATGTGTTGGCCACTGCCCCCTCAGGCCTAAAGAACAGTTTATCTTACTGTCTGGACAGCAACTTTGGCCCGGCCCAGTGGAAAAAGAGGAAGATGGGCTGAGAACAGTTTTCCTCAGGGCAGCGATGGCCTGGGCACCACCCTGGTCCCCCCCAGCCCCAGCCACCTGGTCCCCCCCAGGGTAGTCTGGGGTTCCAGATGCTACTTCCAGGCTTGGGAATCCAGAACCTGCACCTGCTTTCTCAGCCACCCCAAGCCCCAGGCTGCCACCTTCTCTGTCCCCACATGGCCTCCTGGATAGCTGGGGAGGCCCCAGACCTATGAACCCAAGGGGCTCCCCCTCCCCAGGCACAGATCTCTGAGCTCCTACAAGTTGCTCCTGTTGTTCCAAAGGGATCTGTCACCTCCCGACCCTCTCAGGAACTGGACAGGGACACAGACCCCTCTGCCCACGGGTGGGTACAAGGTCACCAAACATCAAGGCCACCCACCCAAGGTGTGAGGAACCATTCCACTGTTTATTCTCAGAGTATCACTACCCAGGGCTTGAAGACTAGAGGGTGACAAATTGTCAGCATGCACTGAGTGTGTCCTTGGCTTCTGGGTGGTCACAGCAGAGGCTGGAGAGAAAGGCCTGGACCAAGAGCAAGGTATGGAGGGGCCAGGTCTACTGGCTGGAGTTCAGGCCAGTGTCCCTAGTTCCAACAGTGCCTGCCCCAGCGGGACCCAGATTGCAGAAGGTCTGACCATGGGGACCAGAGAAGAGGCTACAGCTCTGAATCCCAGACCTCAGGGAGGGTGGCCCAGAGCTCTGTGCCCCAGCTGTACCACTGACAAACTCCATGAAGGCCCTTCTATCTGGAGATAGGCAAGTCCTTGTGGCCACCCACAGCAGGCCTCGGCCACCCTGCTAGGACACCCTGGATGCAAAGGGCTCCTCTTGCCATTCTGAAAGGTCTTTTCTTGCTTTTTAGAAACTTCATAACAGAGTAGTGGCCTCCCCAAGAAAAAAAAGTAGCAAGATGGGGTGATATCCCTGGCCCAGTGCAGACAGCTGCTAGCTGGGGATGTGGAAGTGGGTGGCGGCAGCCATGCAATCAGTGGGGAGACTCAGGACACAGGCGGTGCTGAGATAGTGTTCTATACATGAAGAAGCAGAATCCCCACTGCCCCCCAAAAGTGAATGAGCCCCAGAAGTACTGGGGTACTGGGATAATGACTTCCCCAAAAGCCCAGGGAGAAGGTGGAGAGTACCTGAGAGACAGGGAAGGACGCTGGTGCCAGCCATGGAACAGCATGGGTTAAGGCTGACTCGGTGGCCCAGGACTTGCTCTCCTGGGGTGTGTGGACCGCTGGGGTGCCAACCAGTGAGGACAGCCTGGCCTCAGTTAATATGGGAGTCAGCAGTGGAGCACCCAGCTCCATTGTCAGCACCTGTGCTAAGTGTTAACACCCAAGTGGGCTCAGTACCTTGCCCCCTGGAGGATCTCACCAGGGCCTGGGGCAGCAGGGTAAGCTCTGGGGTCCAGCTGGCTTCAGGTGGGTGTCTGGATTGGGCAAATTGGAGACATAATGGCTCAGGGCCAATAGACAGGAGCAGGGTTTGACATCAGTGTGGGCTCAGGTCCTGAGCAACCATTTTCAGGAAGTTTCCAAATAAACAAGGCCCCTGCAACCTCCTGTCTGCTGTGAGCTTCCTGCTCTGTTGTGGGCAGGGCAGGACTTACTCTGACAAAGGTTGTACTACAGTTGTTTATTTATTTATTTTTTGCTACCAGGGATTGAACTCAGGACCTTGTGCTTGTGAGGCTGGCATTGGCACCACTGAACTAAATCTCCAGCCCTGCAGTTGTTTTAAAAGGAATGGATCCCAGCAGGCCAGGCCATTTGCCTATAATCCCAGTACTCAGGAAGACTGAAGCAGGAGGATCAAAAATTCAAGTCCTAGGGCCAGGGATTTGGCTCAATGGCAGCGCATTTGCCTCCGAAGTGCAAGATCCTGAGTTCAATCTCCAGTTCCAGGAAAAAAAATATAAATAGAGTTCTGCCAAGGCAATTTAGCAAGACCCTGTCTCAAAATAAATCAATGCGGGCTGGGGATGTAGCTCAGTGGTAGAGCACCTGTGAGTTGGATCCCAGGTCCACACACACAAAAGAATGAACATGCACCGTCTTGGTCCATTTTCTGTTGCTATGATGTGCGCTGGGCCCTTCCATAGTCATAGCCCTGCTCCTGGTCACTGGCTCTGCCCACTGAGCTGTAGCCAGCCCTTCAGACTCCCATCCTAGCTCATCAGTGCCTCAGGAAGCCGCTCCATGCTGAAGAATCGCTCAAGGGCCCAGCATTTCTGTGTGGCTCCATCTATCCACATTTACTGTGTCAAAAAATAAAACAATTCGAGAGCACGCATGTGCTGTGGTCTGAACACATCCCTAAAGTCCTTGTGTTGTGAGCTCAGCACCACCCTGGGACAGCAAAGTTAGGGCCACCTCAGGCTGTCCGGGCGGCATGCACCTTTCCTCTTCTCCCAACACCAGGGTTCTCTAAGGTATACAGACAGGTTCACTGAGCCAGGACAGGGCTGGCAAGACGGGACTGGGTCCTGGGCCAGGTTCTTCAGTCACCAGTACCGGCAGCTACAGCTGGGCATGGCCACCAGACCAGAGCTGAGGTATTGTGTCCACCGGGGAGAGGACAACATGGTGACCTACAATGGCCATGACAGGAGCTCAGGGTAGGGGTCCCTGTGGCCTCCAGGCAGGGTCTTTGGCCAGGATGGGCCTTAAACCATGGTTTCAAGGTAAAGTTGTTGTTGGGCTGTTAAGGATTAACTGATTTCTCTTCCCCTCCTGCATTTGTCATTAAATTCAGGAAATGTCTTTGTTTTGGGTTTTTGTTGTTGTTTGTTGTTTTGGTACTGGAGATCAAACTCAGGACTTGGCGTTTGCAAGGCAGGAGTGGTGCCGCTGAGCTACACCCCAGCCCGGGACATATCAGTTCTGAGCATGGTGCTGTACACTGTGACCTCAGCACTTGAAAGGCTGAGGCAGGAGAATCATTGCAGCTCGAGGCTAGCCTGGGCAACATAGTGAGCTCAAGCCAGCCTGAACTATGTACAGTCTGTCTCAAAAAAAAAAAAAATAGTAAAATAATAAAATAAAACAAAAATCCCCCCAACGTCTCCTGTGTTTGGAAGGTAATTGGTTTATTGGTGCTGTACTCAGCACTGGGTTCGTCCACTGATGAGTCCATAGTCAAGTGTGCTATTAGAAGTGGCACTTGGTTGTTGGTCACTGGGTAGGACCTGAAAGGTGTGTTCTTGTCCCTGCTCCCCTTTCTTTCTGCTTCCTGGTAGCCATGGAGTGAGCAGCTTCCCTCCACCAGGCCCTTCCACCACTGAGCCAGCTGGCCATGGACTGACCCCTCTGAACCCATGAGCCAAAGCGACCCTCCTCCTCAGGTCCTGGTGTTGGGTATTATGTCTCCCCTGTCTTGGCTCTGCTGGCTGCTACCATCTTTTCCAGCCCAGCTCCCAAGGGCCTCACCAGAGCTGTTTGCTGGGTGAAAGGGTAGCCTTGGTGTCAACTCCCATGGCTATTGGCTGTCCCACCCCCCCATCATGTTTGGCCGCACCAGATTGGGTTCACTTAGCTGTTGTCCTGTTTTATGTCCTCTGTGCCTCCTGTGTGTGGCCACCAGGCCTTGCAGTGATCATGGTCCAGTGGTACAAGTGTTCCAGACCCTCCCTGTGCATGCCTGGCTCCTGGATACTGCCCCAGGAAGCCCCTGCCTGCTGATTTCCACCTGGGAGAGGGCTCCTACCTGGGCCCCTGCAAAAGAGTGGTCTGTGCACCCCACCTGCATGCATGGAACAGGGTCAGGGCTTAAGGTGCCCAGGGAGAGGCTGTCCCCTCATCCCACCTGTCAGAATCCAGCTACACGTGGTCCTCCTGCCCTGCCCAGCTCCATGCAGAGCAACTTGCCCAGCCTGCACGAGGCCCTGTGCTTCTTCCCAGCCCCCCCAAAACTCAACAGAATGGCAAAAGCAACAGAAATACAGGTCATAGGAAGCCACTGTTTGGGACAAGTTTGGGACAGGCCCCAAGAGACCAATAAAGCACCAAATCGGTGACCTGGCTAAAGTTCCATGTCACCAAGCTAAAGCTGTTTGTTATCCAACTTTCCTGGAATCAGGAGGGGAGAAGTCCAGGCGCATTACATGCAGGCCAGCTCCAAGTTCAGTGAGAGCCCTGTTTCTGCTCTTAACTGTTCTTTTTTTTTTGGTACTGGGGACTGAACTCGGGTTCTTGTGCTTGCAAGGCAGGCCACCGAACCGCTGAGCTAAATCCCCGGCCCCTGCTCTTAACTAGTCTTCTTAACGATTCTTCTCTGTCCACAAAGCCCATCATTCTGCTCAGCCTACCTGCCTATGCATCCTGGCCCAGTGAAAGAAATGTCCTCAGGTGTAGGAAGTGGGGAAGGGGACTTTATCAGAATGTCTACCATGGGTCCTGGCCTGCGAGTCACCACAGCACAAGGTGAGTTCAAGAACAGACAGAAACAAGATTTAGAGTGGGGAAGCTGAGTCTTAGGTCCCCAGGCACATTCAGCATTTATTGAGTACAGTTGTGAGAAGGAATAGGCAGATGGGAACTCTGAAGGCATCTAGTGAATCACTGCCAAACACAGGGCATGATGGCGCCAGACAGCGCTGTCAGGGAGTCTGCACTGCTTATCTTGCTAGGACAGAAGAAACAAGTACTGGGACCAGGCACAATGAACGAGCCACCCACAAGGTCAGGGAGAAGCCATAGTTGAGGGGAAAGGATTTTAATTGGGGTCACGCTGACCTCAGCTGCATGTAATTTAGCAGGGCCCTGCCACTTCACAGACCTGGACTCAGGCCTCGGTGACAGCCATTAGCAAAGAAGCAATAATGGCCCGACTCTGCCAGCTGACATGCCCGTTTGAGTCACTCAGGGCTTCGGTCTGACTCCTGATATAAAACAGTATAGCCAAATTAAGGAAGGGAAGAAGCACGTGCCACTCATAGCCCGCTAGTAATGGGCAGGGACGTCTCCTACACTCAGGTTCTGGTATTGATTATTTAGTTAGTTAGTTAGTTAGCTAGTTATGTTTCTTTTCTTTTTCTTTCTTTCTTTTCTTTTTTTGGTACTGGGGATCGAAGTCAGGACTTTGCGCTTTCAAAGCAGGCAGCAGAACCACTGAGACAAATCCTTGGCCCTGTATTGATTTTTTATTTTTAAAAATTTTTTTAATTTTTTTTTTTGAGACAGGGTCTCATATGTAGTTGAGACTGACCTGGAACTCAGGCTAGGTAAATTTAGGGCTAATAAGTTTTGTTGGCATGACTTTTCCTAAGTGACTAACACGTTTACATTTGAAGTTTAAGGTAATGCGGGTTGTAGAAGTGAGGGTCAAGGGATAGGATTGTAGCTTAGTGGTGCTGCTGCCATCCTTGCAAGCACAAGGTCTGAGTTAAAAAACAAAACAAAACACTGCTGTTTGCCCTTCCAGACTGGGGATGCCAAGATAAAGGTGACGAGAGTGGCTTCCAGTGACCCTCGGTGGCCAGCTTCACAGGTCCACTTCCAGATGTCCGGGGGCAACACCTAGAAGTCTCCATCCTTTGTCTTTTTTCTTTTCTCACTACTGGGGCTTGAACCCAGGATCTTCACACTGAGCTACATCCCCAGCCTTTTTTATTTTTAAAATTTTTAGACAGGGTTGTACTAAATTACTAAATTGCCAGGCTGAACTCAAATTTGAGATCCTCTTGCCTCAGCCTCACTGAGTGCTGGGATTATAGATGTGACCACTGCAGCTGGCTCCACCTGCTGCTTTAAACCTCAAGTCCCAGGGCTAGGAATCTGGACTGCTGCGGTCATTTTACTTCCCACACCACTACACCAGGACTCACAACAGTGGTGAGGAGTCCTGGGCACTCCTGAGCTTCTGCTGGCTTTGTCAGCACCTGTGGTCAGAGCTGAGGTAAAAATGAGGGATTCACCCACAATTCTACAGAGATAATACCCCTGCTATGGGGACATGGAGACATGGCTGGCAGGGGTGGCTATGCCCACCTTAGGTGCCCTTCAGGAAGTCTGAGGTCCTCTTGTCTGGCTCAAACCAGTTGAGCTGGGAATGTGATGCAGGCTTTGTAATCCCAGCACTCTGGGAGGCTGAGGCAAGAAAACTGCAAATTCAAACCCAGCCTGGATAAATTAGTGACTCTGTGAGGCACAATCTCAAAATATAAAAGAGCTGGGTGTGTTGGGGCATGGCTGCAATTTCAGCACTTGGGAGGCAGAGGAAGGAGGATCACTTCTAGGAGGCCAGCCTGGGCTATCTAGTGAGATCCTGTCTCAAAACACCAAAAATAAACAACAGCAATTAAAAAAACCCTCAAAACAAACAAAAACCCCACCAAAAAAACCATGCCTGTAATCCCTGCACTTGAGAGGCTGAGGTGGGAGGATATTGCTGAGTTTAGGCCAGTCTGGACTACATGGTGAGACCTTGTCTCAAACAAGACAGAACAAAACAAAATTTATCAAAATATTGCAGATAGGTATGTTAATTAGATATCTCTTAGGCAGTTAGGGCCAGCCTTTGAGGAGACAACAAGGGAAAAAGAGACACATTCTTTGAAGGCCAGCATTGTAAAAGGAGAGAAACTCCCACACTCATGCGCTTCCCCTCAGGATGAATGGCAGTGATTGATATTCTAAATAGCTATCAATCATCTGGGTGGGGGACCAAGATCTTCCCCACCCCCTCCATGAAAGATCCCTGACTGGAAATCCTTGTACGGTTTCTACCTGACTTGCTTCCCCATTGGATCCCCATCTAATCAATATCACCTAAGCAATTGTACTTGTAATCTTATTGGTTGATCATAGTTTTGCCCACTTTGCGATTTCTCATTGGATCAATATTACCTCAGTGAGTATACTTGCAATCTTACTAGTTTACTATAGTTTTGTTCTACCTTGAACCTGCCTCACCTCATGTCTTTGTCCCATAAAACACCTTTGAGAAGCAGGGTCTACTGGCACCCCATTTTCTGGTGCCCCTTTTGTCTCTCTTAGGTAGAGGCTTTCTCTCAATAAAATTTTCCTACCCTTAACCTCCATTGTTCCTAGAATTCAGTCTTCAATTTTAGAGAGCACAAACTCGCATTTTGGATATCTAGCAGATTGAGGCTATATTTCTCTTGTTTGAAGTATTTTTGCTAATTTGGATTACTTGCCCTATATAATTTCTGGATTACTTGGGGCCTATATCAACTTCATGCTGTGGGACTGCATAATTTTATAATCTTAAGTAAGTTCCTAGTCTCAACTGTGATTAATGTAAATTAACAGGTGAAGGTTTAGTAGTTCTGGGTGAATAGATAAGATGGTTTCGCTCCTTGTCTGCCGGAAGGAATGTTTTGAAAACCTTGGGACATTCTGTAGGCATCTGTTATAGACCCTCACCCTGCCTATCCACTTATAAAAACAGCCTAAGCCCCTGAGCTGTTGCCTCTCGGAGCTACTTGGCTCCAGGAGTGCCATCAGGCGGGACTAATACAGGTCTGTTTTCCAACTAGTCCGGCATTCCTTCCTGGGTGATTCTCGCTGCTCGTCAAACTCCTGGAGCAATCGCTGGGCTATACGCCCCGGCATCTTGGAGGCCCTTTCGGCTGTTCAAGCTCCTCGGAGTGGAAGTAAGGTCCTAGGTTTTATAATGCCTGCCTGTGTATCCTTTTTTGGGAGGTACCGGGGCTCGAACTCAGGACCTTTGTTTGCGAGGCAGGCAGCGGCACCACTGAGCTACGTCGTGGCCCTGCTGCACATTGTTTACAGAGCCTCAATGTCTGTTTTTGATGCTGTACACCTTGTTTACAAAGTACTATTATTTTTGTTTGTCGCGAGCAGCAAGGTCAGGATCCTGCCAGCAGGTCCCAAACCCAAGGGAAGAACAACAGGGGAGAAAACAGTCTCACGGACTTGGTTCCAGGCTCATGCTCTCTTCGTAGCAAGGCCCCGTTTATTTTTCAGGGTGGAGAATATATAGGCTAAAACCGAAACCAAAAGTGTGAATAGGGCGTAGCTGACTGCAAAGGTCACAATGCTCTACAAAACAAGTATTATGGGTTACATTTGCTAGGCAATAGGTCAGACCACCAGTTGAACTAGCCCGTTGTTATGGGTGACGGCACGTCCACACTGCTCTGGTGAATCACAGGTCAGTATGGCTGTGCTCATGTCAAGGCTCACCATATTTGTTGATGGAACTCTATGGTACAGTACTGTAGTTTAATGTTATATGTTACAGTAGTGCATGTAAGAGGCACATTAAAATCAATGTCATCAAGCCAGTTTCCTTTGAGTATTTATTTGTTCTGAATATTGTGATGTACACACTACGTACAATTCTTCATTTAGGGACCAATTCATTAAATGACCTAGCTGCAGGAACAGAACTTGGTTATCAAAGGAGTAAAGTCTGTACACTCTACAGCCTGAGACCACCTGTGCAAGAGAGGACACGAGACATGGTGCTCAGTGGCCACTGTCCACTTTGTATTCCATTTACTCAGGCTGAGGTCAGTCCAGGCTGTCCTATGGAAAACCGACTCACTTCTGAGAAGCCCAGTGCAGGACTTCAGTGCCTGTTCTGCCCATGTATCCACATTTTATAATTAACAGGTCAGCCTACTTCCCCAGCCAGCTTTGCCACACCCTAGTCTCCTGCTTCACCCGGGACATTTTTTTTTTTTTTTGTACTGGGGAACAAACTCAGGAACTTCTGCTTCAGAGGCAGGCAGTAGAACCACTGAGCCAAATGCCCTGCTTTTAATTCTTTAGGGATGATTCCAAGAAGAGGTATAGCTGGGTCAAATGGAACCTCAGGGTTTAGTGTTTTGAAGAATCTCCACAGTGTGTTCCACAGGGGTTGCACCAGTCTGCACTCCCACCAACAGTGGAGCAGAGCTCCTTTCTCGCCACAGCCCCTCCAGCATTTATCAGTTGATTTCTTGATAGCAGCTATTCTTTCTGGAGTGAGATGGAATCTTAGCATTGTTTTATTTTGCATTTCATGAATGACCAGTGATGTTGAACATTTTTTTCATGTAGGAGATTGAACTAGGGACCTTGTGCTGGTGAGGCTGGTGGCAGCACCAGTCCCTGGCTCTTATTTGCCATTTCTAATTATTCATCTGAGAAATGTCTTTTTATTTCAGATGCCCATTTTTGCGCTGGGTCTTTAAATTTGGGGGGGGTGTCTGATTTTTTGAGTTCTTTATATATTCTATTTTTTCTTTATATATTCTATATAATAGTCCTTTATTTGAATAGCTGGTAAAAATTTTCCCACTCTGAGAAGAAAAACAAACAAACAAACTTGCATAGCTTTTTCAGAGTGAAGAGACAACTCACAAAGACTTTTTAATAAGATAAGGTTCAATGCTGGGGATTTAGCTCAGTGGTTCTGCCATCTGCCTTGCAAGCACAAGGTCCTGAGTCGATCCCCTCTACAAAAAAACAAAACAAAACAAAAAATTCCAGAAGAGATTCCAGTTGTTGATTCTTTGTAGTATTTCCTGTGCAGTCTGGGTTTTGTTCATGGATTCTTTGCCTACTCCTATGTCCTCAAGTGTTCTACATATTCTCTCTTCCAGCAGATTTAGTGTTTCTATTTTAATATTTAGATTTCTTATCTATTTTGATTTTAGGTTAGTTCATGGTGAAAGATATGGGTCTAGTTTCAATCTTCAGCAGGTGGAAAGCCAGTTTTTTCAGCACCATTTATTAAAGAGGCTATCCTTCCTGCAGTGTAGATGTTTGGCTCCTTTGTCAAAGATAAGGTGATTGAATGTTTGGAATTGTTTCTACATCTTCTAGTCTGTTCCATAAATTCTCAAGTCTGTTCTTTTCCTTTTCTTTTTTTTTTTTTTTTTTTTGGTGGAACAGGGAATCAAACTCGTGACTTTGTACTTGCCAGGTAGACGTGGCACCACGGAGCTATATCCCCAGTGCTCAAGTCTGTTCTTTTGCCAGTACCATACTGTTTTTATAACCATAGCTTTGTAGTGTAATTAAAGCAGGGATCATGATATCCCCTGATTTGCCTTTGTTGCCCAGAATTGTCTTTGCTATTCTAGGTGACAGGGTATTTTTGACCATACCAATATTTTAGGGGAAATACTCTGTTCAAAGCCTATGGGGGGGGTCAAAGCCACAGTACAAATTATGCTGGAGTCAGGCCAGGGCCAAGAACTTTTGGATTTGTGTATACCTCAGGGTCTTGGAGGACAGGGTGACTTTCATCTGCTGGTGTTGGATATTTTGACATAGTCGGCCTTGCTCTGTCTGGTTTCTCAACACCTGTCCTTGCTGGGCCCCCTCCTCCACCCCACATACCCTCGGGCTCAGTATCTTGCCTGCTGTGTGAACACTTCATCCAGCGGGCATCTTTCTCTGTCGCCTTTTTGTTCTTGTTTTGAGACAGGTCTCACGCTGTAGCTCACGCTGGCCTTGAACTAACTATGTAGCCCAGGCCAGCCTTGAACTCCTACCGATTCTCCTGACTCAGCCCCCTCAGTGCTGGGATGACAGGTGTGCCACCACGGTCAGCATCAGACACAATGGTGGACGCTAAGCAGGTGTTTCTGAGCTGTTGTTTTTCCTTTTTACTCGGGTAAAATGTGCACAGGCCGATATGTGTATGTTAGTGACCTAAAGCCCAGAGAGACAGCATGCGGAACTTGGTGGCCTGGAGGGGCCAGGAGGTGACCTGACACGTTTCCTGGGGTGCTGCGGCATTCAGAACCACACTGCGTGTGTCATTGAGCACGGCTGTCAGTCAGACTGGATAAGACTCGGAGAGGTGGCTGGGTAACAGGGGCGCCGCATTTATCCGTGATACTCAGGCGGAGCGTGCTGTGGCAGGCGGCTCTGGCTGCGCTCCAGGAGTTGCTCTGCCCTCCGGCCTCCAGGGGCGGGGTTTCGTCTCCAGGGGCGTGTCTGACTCCAGGCAGGAGGCCTCCGGGGCGGGGTTTCGCCTCCCGACGCTCCGATTGGCTCGGCCGCGCGTGGCATTTTGGGCCCC
>NW_022900928.1:535173-536158 GCF_012274545.1 Fukomys damarensis
CTCAGGGCCTGACGAGTAGTCGGAAGGCGTCCGAAGTCCAGAGCGGTTTTGCAGCTGCGGGCTGGGGAGCCGAGCAGGAATTGGCGCTGACTTCAGGTGGCCCGGGCGCGGCGCAGGCCCAGCTGCGGGCAGGGCGGGAACGGGGCACCTCACACCTGCCTTCTAGCCTGTTGCACGTGCCCTCCTGCGTGGACACTTGCTGGCCCCACATCCTTCCCAGTTGCTGTGGGTGGGGCGGGGGTCAGACCAAGGGTCATCTGCCAGAATGCAGATTTTTCTGGGCTAGTAGAAAACTTGGAAGACAGAAGTGTAAAGGAGTGTACTGTTAGTCCTTAACTGTCTGGCCTACGATGCAGTAAGACTTTCAGGAAAAATATGGAATGGTTACAGATGTAAATGCCCAATGCAAGAGTGCTTCCTCTTTTCTGCTTTCTCATGGTGACTTGAGAAACTGGCTTTAATTCCTCTTGGTAACTGAGTAAGTGCATTGTTTATCTGGAAGAGCCGTGGGGTGAGATTAGGCATATCTGGCTGCCTAAATATAAAGGATGGAGTCAGAGATCGGCTTGAGGTTTAGCAGTGTGCACCGAACCCGTCCAAAGGAAAGCTCCAGAGAGAGGGCTTCTGGAGCTCCTGACGGAGAGCAGTGAGGTCCTTCTGGCCTGCTGGTGTGGCCCATGTCTCTGGAAAACACCTTGTATGAAGGAAGTGCCTGGAGGTGCTCCTGGCTCTGCTCTGCAGCTCTTTCCCCTCAGAGTAGTGTTTGCTTAGTGGCCAGAGCCTTGTCTGCATTTTGTGGGCTTTGCTGGTTTCCCACAGGCACAGCCAAATCACTTTCTGGCAGCTCGGGACCCACAGCTGGATTTTCCTAAGGCCATTATCCAAGGCTGGACCTGGAATGCTGAGTGTTTCCTTGAGAAGGCTCTTAGATCAATTTCCTGCTTTCTAAAATTGATTTTTTTTTTTTTTTTTTTTTTTTTTTTTT
>NW_022900928.1:536277-550634 GCF_012274545.1 Fukomys damarensis
GACAGGGTCTCACTATGTAGTTCAGATTGCCCTGGAACTCACTGTGAAGCCCAGGTTGGTCTTGAGCTCAACAGCAGTCCTCCTGCCTCAGCCTCCCAAGTGCTGGGATTACAGGCATGAGCTACCAGGCCCGGCAATAAAATGGATATTAACTTTAAAATACATTTGTAGTCAGGTATGGTGACACACTTCTATAATCCCAGCACTCCCGAGTCTGAGGCAGGAGGAACATGGTGAGTTCAAGGCAGCCTAAACTACATAGCAAGACTGTCGGGGGGGCGGGGACAAAAAAAGCCAAAATTACATTTATTCACACTTCGGAACATATAGAAAAAAAAATTTTTTTTTAATAGCATAGAGTCATAAGTGTGTAATTGTAAACATTGCAGCCAGTTTGAGATAAGTGTTTTGTGAGTAAAGTTTCTTAATTTGATTTTTTTGAGGCAAGATCACTTGCTTCGTATTTCAGGCTGACCTTGAACTCACTTTGTAGCCCAGGCTGGCCTCGAACTGGCAATGATTCTCCTGCCTCAGCCTCCCAAATGTTGGATTACAGGTGCTGTGGCTGCTTTAGGTTCTTTTTTTGTGGGTCACAGGGCCCTGAAAACAGAATCAAAACTCTTTGGTCCTCTTCCTAGAACAACTTGCTCCCTGCATTTTACATGCAGTATGAGAGTCCCTGGACCCTGAAAGCTATCCATTGATCCCCATGGTTCTTGGTTCTTTTGTGGAGGGGTGCTGAGCACCAACTTCCCTTCCCCCAGCATATATGCTAAACACAAGCTCTGTTTTTGAGCTGTATTCCTAGGGTCCTGGTTTTGTTTTCAGTTGTGGTAAAAGCAGTTTGCTGAAAGCTGACTTTATCCAGGCGTCATTTTATACAAGGAAACACTGTTTTGAGCAGATCCAGTGAGCACCCCTTTCTCCTCACTTGTTATTTGGAAATACAGCAGTTACAGACTCAAAGAAGTTGCAAAATGAGCTCCTGAACCCTTTGCCCAGTTTTCCCGTGATGGCCAAATCAGGAAGCCAGCACTGGCATGCACTGTGCCACACACAGACCTGGCTTAATGCCCCACTTCCAGTCTGCACTTGGGGTGCATCTGCAGCTGTTTCTAACCCAGATTTGTATGACTGCACCAGTCAGGACATAGAGCTGTGCTAATCACAGAGATCTCCTGTGCTCCTGAGGCTGTCCTAGCTGGTCCCATGATAAGCAGAAATCTGTTCTCTGTCACCATAGTTTTGTCATTTAAGAATACTTTGAAAATACTAATCTTTTGAGTTGAGGGTGGTGGTGGACATGCCTGTGGTGGGATTCACCACTCTGGGAGTCTGAGGCAGGAAGATCCTGAGGAACTCAGTATGGACAACTTAGTGACTTAGCAAGACTGTCTCAAAATAAAGAATAAAAAAGGGACTGGAGATGAAGCTCAGTGGGAAGGCCCCAGGTTCAATCTTTAGTACCATTTTAAAAAGAGGGCTGGGGATTTAGCTCAGTGGTGGGGGCACCTGCCTGGCAAGTGCAGGTTACTAAGTTTGATCCCCAGTACCAAAAAAAAAAGACTAATCTGTCAAGAATAAATTTGTGTCCTGGCAAGACTGGCAATTTATCTGCTCCTACCACACATACTCCATTGGAATGGTGGGTCAATTAAACCCATTGCTATCTTGGATTCCAGACAAAGGACTAATGTGTTAAAAGAAACAGTATAGCCTTATAATCCCAGTTTTCTGAGAGGCTGAGGCTGGAAGATCCTAAATTGGAGTGTAACCTGGGTAATTTAGCAATTTGGTGAGACCCTGTCTCAGAAAAATACAAAGAGCTGTGGGTATAGCTAAGTGTGAAATCTCTGGGTTCAATTCTTACTGAAAAAAAGTACAGTATTTGTTGCCACCACCACCTGTGTCTACTGTTGTCACTGGTTGGGGGACAGCATGCCACCTACTGGCCATGGAACCACAGGACACGTTTCTCATTTGGCTCCCTCTTGCCTCCCTTTGACTGGTGGAGTGTGGGGCTCAGTGCTCAGGGCTCTAGTTCTAATGTTGCAGCCTTGTCCCTGGGGAGTGTTTGGGGCAGTGTCTTTGTGCCCTGCTCTGGTCTGCAGGGGCCCTCTGGGTTTAGGTGGAAGCAAATGCCCCACTTATGTTCCTGCTTTCAACCACTGTCTCCCTAGCCATCGAGGAGTACAAGCCCCAGGATGCCACCACCAACCCATCCCTGATCCTGGCTGCGGCCCAGATGCCTGCCTACCAAGGGCTGATGGAGGAGGCTATCGCCTATGGCAAGAAGCTAGGCGGGTGAGTGTGGCTGGGGCCAGCAAGCGCCCCTGGTCTCCTTAGCCTATGGCCTTCCCTATCCAATATTGTCCTTTTTGTTTGTGGTACTAGGGTTAAAGCCAGGCTGCTGTACTACTGAGCTACTTCTTAGCACATTTTTGATTTTTTTGAGATAAGGTTTTGCTATGTATTCCAAGCTGACTTTGAACTCAGCCTCCTGAGTGCGGGGATTTTAGGTCTGCCCCCCACACTAGAGTGCCCAACCCCATTTTATTTTATTTGAGACAAGATCTTGCTAACTTACCCAGGCTGGCCTCCAGCTTATAAGCCGCCTAAGTGACTGGAATTACAGGCTACTATGCCTGGCTCTCATTGGCTTTTTCTTTTTTTTTTTGGCTTTTGGTACTGGGGATTGAACTCAGGACCTTGCACTTGCAAAGCAGGTGGCAGCACAACTGAGCTAAATCTCCAGCTTTCTCATTGGTACCCAGCACCCAGTGTGGCAGGGAACACTGGTGGCACCCAGACTCCCTCCACCTCTGGTCCGACTCCGTGGTTCCTGAACACTGCTTTACCTTTTGGTGGTTATTATTTTAGCAGCAAATTTGTGTGGCACTGCTGCTGCTGTGTGTGCTAGAACATGTACCTGGAGAGCTGTCCCCAGTGCCCAGTGCCCCTTTTCACTCTTGTACCCAGGCAGCCACAGACCTAGCCTCAATTTCTGTAGGCTTGTGTTTCCCTTGCAAGTGGCAACACAAGGCTCAGGGCAGTGCCTGGCCCAGCAGGTGGTGTGGCTCCCAGACCATGTGATAGCTGCTGTGCACACTGGGTCTCTTTCCCTCCCCCGCTCTATTCCTAGGACCCTGAAACTGCTTTGGGAGGTCCTCGGGTGGTTCTCTTACATCCACTAGCCCCAGTGTGTAGCATGGGACACTGGAGAAATATTGTCTCAGGCAGTGGGCTGATGAGGATCCTGACTCTTCCCTCTGGAGCAGCACCTGCCCTGCATCCTTTGTCTGCCTGTGCAACCCAGGAGAGGGTGAAAAGATCCCTCTAAAAGTCAGGTCTCATTGAGGTGCAGTTCACACGATGGATAATAGTTTTGTCTGTTTTTTACTGGTACTGGGGATTGAATCCAAAGCCTCTACACTGAGCTACATCCCCAGGCATTTAAAAGAAATTTTCCCCCCTTTGGTACAGGGGATCCAACTCGGGACCTTGAGCTTGCGAGGCAGGTGCAGTGCCACCAAGCTAAATCCCTGGCCCTAAAATAATTCTTTTTAATCTTGAGACAGGGTCTAAACTTGGAATCCTCCTGCTTCAGTCTCCTAGAGTACTGGGATTACTTACAAGCCTGTGCTACCATGCCCCGAAAGAGTTTTTAGGATTAAAAAAACAGGGGCTAGGAATTTAGCTCAGTGGTTCCACTGCCTGCCTTGCAATCCCTGATGCCAAAAAAAATTAAAAAAAAAAAACAAAAAAAACAAAAAAACATATAGAGGGAAATTTGGCAAAGGAATCCCACCGTTTCCTCAGCTCCTGTGTAATCTCACAGGCTCCTAACCTAATTTTTTTCCTCTGGATTTCAGGTCACAAGAGGACCAAATTAAAAATGCTATAGATAAACTTTTCGTGTTGTTTGGAGCAGAAATTCTGAAGAAGATTCCAGGCCGTGTATCCACTGAAGTAGATGCAAGGTAGGGATGCTTGGCGGGGGGTGAGGTGGGAGAGGGTGGTGTTGAGTCATCTCCATCCCATTTCTGTCCCTGGGGGCAGGGACAGTTGGGAGGACGAGGCTTGTTCCTTAGGGTCCCCCTGTGGCCATCATGGTGGCAGGGAGCTCCCTGCTAAGCCTTCTCATGAGATAACCGGCTGCTGAGGGCTCTTTGCAGGGCTCCAGCCACCCTGCTCCTAGCTGATGACCTGAGGGCATGTGGTCCCCTTGCTTTATCAGGCTCTCCTTTGACAAGGATGCCATGGTAGTCCGAGCCAGGCGACTCATCGAACTGTACAAGGAGGCTGGAATCAGCAAGGACAGAATTCTCATCAAGTTGTCATCCACCTGGGAGGGAATCCAGGCTGGAAGGTAAATGCTCCTGCCCTCGGGAGCTGTTGGGGTGTGGTTCTGGGTTGGGCTGGGCTGGGTGCTGAGCTCGCTGGGCTTACCCAGCAGTGCGCCTTCACACTGGTCGGGAAGCCTCATGTCTGTAGTTTGCACATGTACAGAAAGCAAACCATGGTTACACAAACGTGCTCAAAGTGGAAGTCAGGGAAGGTTAGTATCCAAGGGAAACTGCTCTGAGGTGTCTCACCCACAAGTCACCAATGAACGGTCAGCTAGAGGCCTCAAGTGCTATGGATCTGGATGTGTACTGGTGTGGACATGTATTTCTCATGGGCACATTCTTCAAGTGCTGTTACTGGTCACATGGTTTGAGGAGGGCCTCAGATTGACAGGCTCCCTTGGACTCCCCATGTGGTTACATGGCACAGCAGGCAAAGCCCTGCCAGGGAATCCACCCCAAGACTTCCTTGGTGAACTGGATGGGTGCTGGGCTGGGGTCCAGAAAAGGAAGGTCCACACTGGTCAGAGATGGCATGATTACCCCAGCCTGGAAGCCTAGCCTGTGGGCTCTTTGTGGTGGGGACTGGGGTCCCTGGGACGGGGACAGGCACAGAGGCCCTCAGCACCTGTCCTGCCTGTGGCCCTGTTGTGGTGTGGGTGATGGTGAGCTTCATGGTCACCATAACCCAATGTGCCTCAGCCCTGCACTCACCTCCCCATCCCCACAGGGAGCTAGAGGAGCAGCATGGCATCCACTGCAACATGACGCTGCTCTTCTCCTTCGCTCAGGCTGTGGCCTGTGCCGAGGCGGGTGTGACACTCATCTCCCCCTTTGTGGGGCGCATCCTGGACTGGCATGTGGCAAACACAGACAAGAAATCCTATGAGCCCCTGGAAGACCCTGGTGAGCTGCCCTCTAAGGTCACGAGGGCTGGGCATGCAGGTTGGAGTGGGGTTCAGGGCCGCCTGTGACATGGCAAGGTCTCCTGCAGGGGTCAAGAGTGTCACCAAAATCTACAACTACTACAAGAAGTTTGGTTACAAGACCATCGTTATGGGTGCCTCTTTCCGCAACACGGGTGAGATCAAAGCACTGGCGGGCTGTGACTTCCTCACTATCTCACCCAAGCTCCTGGGCGAGCTGCTCAAAGACAGCAGCAAGCTTACGCCCATGCTCTCAGCCAAGGCGGGTAAGTCCCGAGCCCAGTATGGCCACTGCTCTGCACTTTGAGGCTGTGGGTCCCATTAGTGGGTGCAGCTCAGGACATGGGAAGGGTGGGGGATCTTCCTGTACATTAGCCAAGTCCCCTTCTCCAGGGACGCCTCATGGGGAATAGGAGTTGATGGGTGATGCTAGGCCTCTTGGGCCAGCGCAGGCACAGGGTATGGTGTCTTTGCAG
The DNA here is from genome assembly GCF_012274545.1 of Fukomys damarensis. Classification (NCBI taxonomy): domain Eukaryota; kingdom Metazoa; phylum Chordata; class Mammalia; order Rodentia; family Bathyergidae; genus Fukomys; species Fukomys damarensis. The sequence continues at coordinate 542,026 of NW_022900928.1, forward strand.
CCCAGGCCAGTGACTTGGAGAAGATACACCTGGATGAGAAGTCTTTCCGTTGGCTGCACAACGAGGACCAGATGGCTGTGGAGAAGCTGTCTGAGGGGATTCGGAAGTTTGCTGCAGATGCTGTGAAGTTGGAGCGGATGCTGACAGTGAGTTCCTTGCTGGTGGTCTTGGGCACACAACTGGCCCCTGAGCCACTGGGCAGAGGGGGGAACTTGCTGTGTGTACCAACACAGCAGATGGCTTGCTGAGACTGGCCCAGCCCACACACACCACAGCCTTGGAGGGCTGGTGAGGGCCAGGCATGGCTGACTCCACGCTCCTTTCCAGGAACAAATGTTCAGTGCGGAGAACGGGAAGTAGCATGCATCGGAGTGAATGGACACCAGACCCGCACTGCCCGTGACTTGGGGTCTCACTGTGCAAGGCTGCGTGGAATCTTGCATTTTTTTTAGCAATCAGGACAGGGATGGAATCGTAGGTTTCTAGTTTTATGTAAAAACTTTGCCTAATGCATTAAAGCAGTTGCTTTTCCTGTGCCGAGTTTCATTTTGCTCAGTCACCTTTGTCCCAACTGTTCCCAGTATTGGCTGTGATCTAGGCAAGGCTGGGAGGTGGAGTTGGGGCTAAGAGCCCTGAGGTCCCCAGTCAGGGTGACCCTGGCAGCTGTCACCCTTGTCTCAGTTGGGCTGTCCTGGGAACAGATCCCAGGTGGTGGGAGGCCTTGAGCTGGTGTCTCAGCAAGCTAGGGAAGTGCCTCCACTAAGCCCCAGGACTTGACTTGGAAGGTGGGGCCCTGGCCTGGCCCTTCTCTGTGCCTGGTGTCCCCTGGGCCTGTACCGTGTGCTAGTAGTCAAAGCTACCCTGGTGGGGCTAGCTCCACAGCCAAGTATCAGGGCTGTGTCAGGCCCTGAGGGTGCAAGTGTTTGGCCTCCTCAGTGTCCAGGCCAGGCTCTTGTCCTTAGCTGAGGCCAGATGGCCAGATTCCTGTGGGGAGCAGTGGTGCCAGCTTTGAAATCACTCAGGGAGGCCCAGAACCTGCCTCATGGGGTACTGGATGGCCCTCTGGGACCCCTTGGCTCCTGGCAATACTGAGGCAAGGGTGTTGGATCCAGGCCAGGCTGTGAGAACGGCATGGGGGTTGCAGTCAAGGAGGGCCTGGGCCTCAGTTGCCACTCCATGGGGTTAGGAACAGGGGAGAGCCCTGTCCAACCTACCCACAAGCTGCTCTGTCCTCAGGAGCTGGGCCTTGTTTGTGTTAACCTGTGGTCAACCAGGGTATCGTAGGAGGCATCCTTGAGGCAGAGCAGTAAGAAAACAGTATCTCCAGGGAGACCAGCAGCAGGGACAAGGCCAGGTCATGCACATGCCTGATGGGTATAATCCACAAATTCGAGTTCACCCACTCGTACAGCCTTGGTGCCAATCCTCACTCCCATCACCACAACCAGCAGTGACCTACTTTGTCCTGTGAATTGCTTCCTGGATATTTTGTATAAAGAGAATCACAGAAGGCTCTTCATGATGCTTCTTTCAAAGCACTAAGAGCCAGGCATGGTGGTGCACGCCTGTAATCCTAGCACTCGAGAGGCTGAGGCAGGAGGATCACTGTGAGTTTGAGACCAGCCTGGACTACATAGTGAGTTCCAGGTCAGTCTCAACTACATAGTGAGGCCCTGTCTCAAAAAAAAAAAAAAAACCCACCAAAACAAACAAACAAAAAAACCAAAACAAAGCACTAAGGTCCACCTGGTAATTATGCATCAACTTCCTGTTTAGACACTAACAGTATTAAGGATACCATGATATCTATCATAAAGGAAGTCAATTTGTCCCTTGTGATCCTGCTATGAGCAATACACATACCTATTTTTTTTGTACTGGGGATTGAACTCAGGACCTTGGGCTTGTGAGGCAGGCACGGTGCCACTGAGCTAAATCCGTGGCCCACACGTTATCATTTTTATGGTGATGTAGGCTCCAGTTATAAACAACCTAGGCATTGAAGCCCACCCACTTGGCTGCTGCTATGTTCCTGGACGTTCTGTCCCTTTTCTCTCCTGCTGATCCCCTAGCCTACCTTATCTCCACCCCTAGGCCTGGGTCAGAAGGTGGGGCTCAAGTAGCCTAAACAGAGGTGCTCAGCGGATGTCATACTGAGTTCCCCGCCACAGTCTTAGCATCTGTGTCCCGCAGAAATACAGGACAACAGCAGCAGGTAGGGCCTTTGGTCAGGAGGGTGGGACCCCTAACCATGAGTGGGATTAGGGCCTTTATAGGAGAGGCCCCAGCAATTTCCCAACCCTGCTACCATGAAGAGCAGCCAGGAGGCCCTCACCAGATAGATCTGCCACCCCTGACCCTCAGACTCAGCCTTCAGAGCCACAGAAAATGTACTTATTTTCTTTATGAACCACCCAGTCTCCCGGGCATGGTGGCACACGCCTGTAATCCCAGCACTTGGGAGACTGAGGCAGGAGGATCGCTGTGAGTTCGAGACCAGCCTGGACTACACAGTGAGTTCCAGGTCAGTCTTAACTACATAGTGAGACCCTGTCTCAAAAAAACAAACAACCAAACAAACCACCTAGTCTGTGCTTTGTTACAACTGCCTGAATGGACTAAGACAGAGCATGACTTGGTTCTGAAAAGTTCCATCAAGACATACACGACATTAGGAGTGGATTGGGGAGCACAAGGCCTACAGCAGCCTCTGCGAGCTCGCTCTGGACAGAAGTAGCCACGGACACTGCGGGGTGAAGGGAGTAGCCCTGGGGTGGGGCTGCCTTGCTATCTGCCTACACTGTGTACTGAATTCCTCACTGAAGCTGTAGAACCAAGGGGCCTCCCACCCACACTTCTGTCATGAGAAGCCATCCTGGTGCTTGGGGACAGCCAGGGTACCATAGGAGGCCAGTCACACTGAGAGGAGGACCCGATCAGAAGGAAAGGGACAGCCCCACTAGGCTGAGCTGCAGGGGAGGAGCCTGACTTAGCCAGCAGGCTGCTCATTGGGGTCAGGCTGGGTGCCCAGCAGGACGGAAAGCACATGCACTGCTTCTAGGAGGGCGGCCGCTGCAGCCGCAGTCCCAGCCAAGGCCTTTGCAGGGCCTGGGGAGCCAGGCCTCACAGCCTCCCCGTCTCAGCAGAGCCCAAGCCACCCACGGCTGCATCTGCAGTTGGAGTCTGGCTCTGGCCATCATAGGAATGGCTCTGAAGAGTATCACCGTGTGGTCCTCTTCATGCCACGTGGTCCTCGGTGACATACTGTGTCCACTGAGGACCGCAGCACCATCCCAGCCTCAGCAAGGGACCCTCCTCCTTCAGCAAGTATGTGAGGCTGTGGCATGAACAAACCCTGTTCACCTTGGCCAGGGGAAAATGCCCTGAGCCTCCCACAGGGCAATGGCTAAAGGGTGGGGCCATCCTAGGAAGCCCATAGCCAATTCTGCTCCACACACCAACCAATTCTCCAGAAATGCAAAACTCGGTTTTCAGCACTCGGGCCATCCCTGTGTCACCTGAGGAGACCATATTGGGGACCAACAGGCCAGGGAGGTGTAGCCTCTGCAGAGGGCTGACAGCTCGCAGGCCAATTCTCGGAGGCAAGTCCAGGACATGACCCCCTTGAGGGCCCTTCATCAGGTGGGGAACAGTGGGGTCCTTGGAGCCAGAGGGAGTCCAGCTGCCTCTGAGGACACCTGGGCCACATCATGGGGACAGCGTCTGCTGGCAGACTTATTTCCTGTGGGACAGACATGTATGTGGTCAAGGCTCAGCACTCGCACACAGAAGTGGTCATGGGACCAGTCCAGCCCAGGCCTTCCCGAACCTCACCGACTGCCACAGAGGAACAGCAGGTTCTGCACAGCAGCAACAGTGGAGTTGGCATTCTGCCCGGTGACCAGGTGGCGGTCCAGCACAACGTGCACAGCATCAGGCTTGCTGGCTAGGTGGGCAGAAGGTACAGGGCTCAGACACTGATGCCCCCAGACCCACTCCCACCCCTTGAGGGCCCAAAAATCTGAGTGGGTTGACCTGCCTGGCCTGAGCCATGGCCACAGGTATAGCCAGCTTCCCTGAGGTCACACCCAGACCTGGGCATTTAAGGGCATGCCAGGCTTACCACTGAAGCCAGCACCTGAGTCCTTCACGAAGTCCTCCACGACCAGTGGCAGCTGGGCGAAGCCAGGGGCCCTGATGAGCTCGTATACAGAGGGCTGTGGAGACGTGGGCCTGAGCCAGACAATGGCCCTGGCAGCTCTGCCCCTGCCAGGGCCCTCCCTTGTCCCTAAGGCTAGCCCTGAGGGACACATAGGGGACAACAAAGCAGGAACCTCATCCAAAATGTGTAGATGAGGAGAGGGACAGGATGGAGGGGGATTCTGGAGCAGGAGGCCAGGGACAAGGCAAAGCCTGCCGTTCTACCCCATGGGTGGCCCTGATGCCACTGTGGACAGAGGGCCTGGGTCCCCCAACATCAGGGCACCTGGGTGACAGGCAGGCTGGTGACCCAGGGTGAGAATTTCAGTGGATGACTTTGCTTGTGTGTGCTTGTCAGCTGTCACACTGAACACATGTCCATTCAGGGGACAGCAGGGTCACAGTGCTGGGAGAATCTAACTGAGGATGCTAGCCCATGTGAAAGACACTCACCCCTGTCAGGCTATAGCTGTGGAACATCCAGGACCTATCCTCGCTGGTGGCACAGCACAGAGCGGCGACACCATGGCCAATAGCACAGATAGGCTCTGAAAGCAGTGAAGCAGTCTGAGACCCAGGTCACCAACCTGGGTGTACACAACTATGCCCTGACACTTCCCCAGGTGGGCTTCAGTGCCAGGGTTTGCTTAGGGCCCAGGTCACTCCAGGCTTGGGGCTGAAATGCACATGCACGACAGGCACCTGGTGCTGCCTCTATCTGCGGACCATCCTGGTGCAGAGAGGAGGCAGCTGTGCAGGTAGGAAAAGCAACCCAGGCAGTGCCCCAACCTCGCAGCAGGGTCACTAGCACCTCTTCAAAGGCTACCTGGCATGCACGAATTCCCACAGCTAGGTGGCTGCCTGTCCAGGCCAAGAGAGACTGTTCTCTCCAACAAAGGGTGCTGCATGACAGCCCGGCCTGTCTGTGTACGGGTTCCTAACAAGCATCCTGCTCATCAAAATGGACATAGTGTGTACCTACCTGGAACCCAGCCAGCAACCTATTCATACAGGGGCCCAGAAGGGCACAGCCACCAATGCCCACAGGAGCCAGGTCCGGAGGAGCATAAAGCACCTTTAGGGGTCACACCTTTGTGTGTTAGTGGCACACAAACTTGTCCACTAGCCAGGCAGGGTCATGTGGCACTCTATGCAAGTCCAAATGGCTGGCAAAATGACAGATGTGCCCAGCTCTGAACCTGAACCAGCCACCCACCCCCACCCCCACATTGACAGCCTACCCCCCAGTTCTCGTGACCTACTGCTCTCAGACTGGAAGTGCTGCAGGATGCGGGCCAGGGACCCACTGTTGGCCAGGTCAACCAGGGCACCAGGACAGCTGGGGATCAGGAGGGCGTGGTAGCGGGCACCTGAGGAGACCACAGGCCCAGAAGCCACTTGTCAGTCTCAAGGGTACAGCCAGGGCAGACCTCCCACAGCAACCGGCCAGAAGGCATCATGTGTCACCGTCCTGAACCCCATAGAGCCCATGGGACAGCTGACCTATTCCTCCCCGAGAGGAATACAGAACTTCAGAGTTTAGGGTATGAACCGAGGCTGCCCACAGTCACAGCTTCACAGCAAGCCCCAGTGTAGCTGCAGAGGCAGAATAGGGACGTGCACTGAGAACCCAAACCCTTCTGTAGCCCTCACACTCCAAGGTTTTAAGCATCCCATCCCAGAGAGGAACATGTGCCCAGTAGGAATGCACCCTGGCTCACCATCGATAGACTCCAACTTGGCAGGGCTAGCGTAGGCCTTGAGGCGGAAGTCTTGAATCCAGCGTGCATTGCTCTCAGTCACATCCACAAAGTCCATGGCCTTCCCCTGTACGGCAGAGCCCAGAGGCCAAGGTTGAGAACTGAGGTCACTGCTGTGGGTCCAGACTTATAAAAGCAGCAGGTACTGTCCTATCCACCTTGGAAAGGACTTTAACTTTTTAAATTTTTTATTTTATTTATTTATTTAAATATCACAGCAGGGCTGAGGGTTAGTTCAGTAGTTCCACTGTCTACGTTGAAAGTTGAAGGTCCCAAGTTTGATCCCCAGTACCAGAAAAAAAAAAAAAAAAAAAAAAAAAAAAAAATCACATCGCAGTGACATATGCATACCCATGTTCATTTGTTTGTTTTTGGTACCAGGGATTGAACTTGGGACCTTGAGCTTGCAAGGCAGGTGCCAGATCACAGGCTTTTTTTTTTTTTTTTTTTTTTGAGACAGGGTCTCACTATGTGGTTCAGATTGCCCCTGGAACTCACTATGTAGCCAAGGCTGGTATCAAACTTGAAGTGATCCTCCTGCCTCAGCCTCCCAAGTGCTGCAATTACAGGCATGCATCACCATGCCTGGCTATTTTATTTTTTGTTTTGTTTTGTTTTTTTGGTACTGGGGATTGAACTTGGGTCCTTGCGCTTGCAAGGCAGGCCACCGAACCACTGAGCTAAATCCCCAGCCCTGACTATTTTTTATCTTATCCCATTTCCCCACTTAAACCTCCTAGAGAGGACTCTAAACGCTGCAAAATGGCTAGGGATTTAGCTCAATGGTTCTGGTGCCTGCCTTATAAGAGGAAGGTTCCGAGTTCAATCCCCAGTACCAAAAGCAAACAAACAATAAAAGGTGCAAAATGGGCCAGGGATTAGGATTGGCAGCACAGCCCTAGCCTAGCATGTGTAAGGCCCTGGGTTCAACCCATACCTCCAAAATAATCAAACAAACCAAACCAAATGGGCAAAGTCACAAACACACACTACCTCCTTGCTGCAAGTGTCTATCCCAAAGGATGCAGAATCCCTTCCACTAGAAATGTCAATTACTCCCACTAGACTAAATCCCACTTTCCATTTAAAGCTGTACAAAAGTACAGATCATAGTAAAAAGGCCTCCCTTGCACCAGTCAGGCCAGACTGCAGGAACAGAGACCAGGACTTCAGGGTGTCCCTGGGTCTGGATGCAGAACACTTATTCCAAGCCAGCTGTCAGGGCCACAGAGGGTTCTCTGCTCCTTCCAGGGAGCGATGGTCCCCTCCTAGCGTCAACCCCGAAGAGGTGGGCACCCAAGCATTCACTGGGGGTAGGGCTGCACTTACCCCAGGGGTGACCACCTGCAAGTTGAAGGCAGCACCGGCCAGTGTGAAGCAGTGGAGAAAGGACTGGGCCGACACACCTAAAGAAGAGGGACAGGTGTGACAGGGCAGCCACCCCTGGAGCCATCCCGGTCCCAGATCCACCCTTAGGAGCAGGCTATCCCTCATACCCTGGAGTCCTTCAGTTCCAAAAAGTTGAAGCCCAAAGGACAAAGTCAGAGGAGCACACAGCACAGAGGAGCACACAAAGGACAAAGACAGAGGAGCGTCTGCGACGCCCCCCGCCCCAGGCCAGGCTGTCCCCAGCCTGGGACTCTCTTCAGGCCCTGGGCAGGTCCCAGTCCCCCTCAATTCTTCACACCACCCCACCTCCTGTATCCTCACACACAACTGCCAGAGGTCTCCAAAGGCAAACCCCACACTCACAGCACCCCAGTGTCTAAGGTGCCCACAACTGGGGAAGGGCAGAGAGCAAGACCTGTGCCCACAGAAATGAGGCTGTAATGTCTTAGATGCACCCAGATGTCTGCATTGGTTTAAATCCACAACCCAACCCTTGAACCTCATTTTCATCTTAAGGCACGTTCATTGCCAACCATTCACACAGTGAGTAAATAGTCCCCAAACTACACCCCAGACTCTGCCGACTCCCTTTCCTCAAAGCCTCACTTCCTACATTTGCTACCACCATCCACCATCCACCAGCCTAGTGGCCTTCTTAGAGCCACGATGCCACCCTACGTCCTGGGCAGGCCTCCCCTGGTGCTCACAATCAGCTTCCGCAGACAAGACCCACACCTGCTGTGTCCCCTTGGGCTCCTCCCGCCTTCCTCAGCAGATGCCATGGGAGCCCAGAGTAGGGCAGGCCATGACCCCAGGACGCCATCCCCTCTCCTTCACCCACACTCAGGGACCAAGAGACATCTACGTGGAGACCCCAGGGTCCCAGTCCTGACTCCGTGACCCATAGCAGAGTCAAAGGCTGGTCACTTTCCCGAGTGTCCCACGTGGGAACCAGGCATCTTCTGGTAAAAGTGGGAGCCCTGCCATCCAGCCCCGCGTTGGGCACTGGACATCTGCTGGGGACAGAGAACATCGTCCAGTGCCCCATCCCAGGCCCTTCCCAATGGCTTCCTGGATCCCACCCCGACCCTTCCGGAGCGCTTCCTGCAGAAGCGGGGACCGGAATCCAGACAGGCCGCCCCGAAGGGGACACAAGCAGCAAACAGAACCTCGACTTCTCTCGCAGGAGCCTCGACTCGGCCACAGCGCCCAGGAATGGCCTTAGGTGCGGCGCGGCCCGCCTCCTCCGGCCCAGGCGGC
>NW_022900928.1:550855-554062 GCF_012274545.1 Fukomys damarensis
GCATGTGCGGACGCAGCGGGCATGCGCGAGGATGCCTGTTTCGGGGGCGTGGCTGAGGATCGGGTGCTGCAAAAGCCCAGGTCCTCGGCGCGGCACTTTCGCAAAAGCAACAGTTCAGGTAGCTCCACTTCAGTGGCCCACTGGGCCTGCGGCGTCCAGGCACGAAGGACCGATCAGACCCTGGCCCACTCCAGCTGGCCCCGGGACTACCGTGCCCTCCTGGCTTGGTCCCTTGACTTAGCGCCAGCCGGGCAGAGCTGAGCTGCAGCGTGGGTCCAGGGGGCGGATCCTGCGCGCCACCCGCGCTGGCATGGCGGACTGATGAGGACTGCCTACTCAGGAAGCTTCAAGGGCGGCTTCAGCCTGACTAAAGTTGAGGAGCGGAGCAGGCCACCCGGGAGGGTCTACCGTGGACGGACAGGTCACCCCAGGAATAAAGGTGAGATGATGCCGCTCGGGCTCTAGGTTCTGTTGTAAAGTCGAGGTTGTCTTGTGGCAAGGCTGCATCTAATACAGTTTTTCCTTGCCTTGTATTTGACCCCGGTTGTGTTTGGGGTGGCCAGCAGATAGGCTGCGTCCTTCACTACCTGGGCTGGAGTAAGTGGGGAGGCTCTGAGCTAAGCTGGTGGATAGGGGAGTGGCCCACTTCTTGCCCCCTGCCACCACCAGGACTGTTCCTCCACTCAGAAGGTGTTATGATTGGCACCAACCAGAGTGGCTGAGACCAGGGCATGGTGCCTCCGGGGCATGGTGCCTCCGGGGCATGTGCCTCTTCTGCCACTGACCTCTGCCTCCTGTCCAGGCCAATGACAGAGGAGGCTCCGATCCACCAGTGGGAGCAGTTGCCCCACCTCACTAAGTAGCACTCTCAGGGCTGACCTCAGGGACACAGCTGGATGCCTGGCACGGTGGGGGTGCCATGGGGAGTAATGGTGGCAAGGCTCCCAGAGTGGGAGCCAGAGGTCTCAGGGAGGAAACCCATTTTGGGTGTCCATCTGCACCTGGTGTACCCACTCCCCTACCTTGCTGTGCTGTACCTGCTCCGAAGCCTTGCTCAGGGCCGAGTCTGAGTCCTGACTGAAGCATAGGCACTGGTGCCTGGATGGGGCATCTGGGACATCTGGTGCCTGCTGGTCAGGTGCTGGGTTCTCTCATACTAAATGACAGGGAAGGTGCTGGGATTCAGAAGTGCCCTTGAAGCTGGGTTTGGCCTTGTTGGGAGGTTGTGAACTGCAGGAACACTGGGGACTGTGTCCACTTCGTTTCCTATCTCTAAACTCACTCCTGCTGCCATCCAGGGATAGGTGGGAGGGACTTCTACCCTACGGGGCTGACCCAGGCTGCAGGGCCTTCAGCTTCCCACCAGCCCTGCTTCCTTTTGCCTGAGTCTTTCCTGGGTGCTTTTGTACTGGCTACTCCTCTGGCTGGCTGAAATGCTAGAGATCCTCTCTGCCTGTCAAACTCCTACCCACTAACTTAGCTCATGAGCATCAGTGGCACCATCTGCTCACTGCTGTCTTCTTGAGAACGTGCCCATACAGTATTGCCCTGAGTGCCTTTCCTTTTGTACAGGGATTGAACTTGGGACCTTGCACATGCGAGGCAGGCGGTGGAACCACTGAGCTAAATCCCCGGCTTGAATGTCTTTTGGTAGCCCAGATGACTCCCAGGGGGACCCTCCACAGAAGACTGTGTCATTCCAGCCCAGTTTATGGCCTGCCTGGTTGCTGCCCTAGACCCAGAAAAGCCAGAGGGCAACTTACTCTTTTTTTTTTTTATATACTGAGCATTGAACTTGGGACCTTGTGTTTGCAAGGTGGGTGGCAGAACCACTAAGCTAAATCCTCAGCCCCAAGGGCAGACCATTCTTAAAATGCGCTTCACCACCAGGTCGGCCCCAGACATTCACAAAAATTACAAAGACTGGAAACTGGCCCTCAAACCTCACAACAGGAGCTAATTAACCTGGCCTTTAAGGTCTTCAGCAACAGATGAAATTGCTCAAAAACAGTGCCTTTCTGAACTGCAGATGTTGGCCTCTGCTGTGAGAAGCCTCCCCAGTTGACCACAAAGGAATCGAGCACCCCTGACCAGAAATACCCTTCAGGGCCAGGTTTCAAATTCCACCAAAACAGTCACTGAGCTAGGGAATGCCTGGAGCCTGAGATTCCTCCCAAGCCATGTCCTTCCTGTGGCGGGTCCTCACTGGAAGTCAGAAGACCCAATGCCAGCAACTGCTTCTGGGTCAAGACTGCAGGGATCCCAAACTAGCTCCTTCCCAGATCTTGGCTTGGCTTCAAAGACTGAAGCTGCCAGAAGGCCTTGGAGGCGCTGTGAACCATCTTGGATGCAAAACCTCAAGTAACTCTTAATGGTGGAGAATAAGTCCATCCCTTTCCTGATTATTGTGAATGCTACCCATTCTACCTTTCCTTCTTTACAAGGACGCATCTTCCTGGCCTCAGCTACTGTTGTGGACATTGATGGCAGTGTCTCCAGACACCCCAATCTGGTGTCAATTGGGTCAGAACCTTTTCCTACACTCATTCTTAGTCATGCCTGCTCGTCCCATTCTCCTTTAAGGACAAGACATCTTAACCAAGTTGTGAGCCACTCTGACCATCCCTGGAATACAACCTGCACTTTATAGCTGCCTTGGTTTCCCCTTTCCTGTCCCATGCACAGCTCCCATCGTATCCCTTCATAACTGTAGGGTTGGGATATCTCCACCCCATCCCTGGCTTTTCCCCAGCAACCACTTATTATCCCTCTCAAGCCAAACCACCTGTACCCTTCCCAATGACAATAATCCATCCCTGACCTGGCTTTATGGGGATTATGACCTATTATCTGTTGCCTATTATGACTCAGTCTCTTAATCCCTATCAACACCCCTTACAACACTCACATTCTCCTGGTATGAAAAGTAGATGGCACTTACATACTGGTACAAGATCTCTAGGCCATCAATCAGATTGTCCTTTTTGTACACCCTGTGCCAAATCCCTACACACGTTTGTCCTCCATCCCTCTGACTACCACTCATTACTCTGTCTTAGGTGTAAAAGATGCCTTTTTCAGGCTGGGGATTTAGCTCAGTGGTTCCACTGCCTGCCTCGCAAGTGCAAGGACCCGAGTTTGATCCCTGGTACCAAAAAAAAAAAAGGATGCCTTTTCCACTATTCCCCTATATTCCTCACAGCTCAT
>NW_022900928.1:554098-559171 GCF_012274545.1 Fukomys damarensis
GCCTCGCAAGCAAGGACCCGAGTTTGATCCCTGGTACCAAAAAAAAAAAAGGATGCCTTTTCCACTATTCCCCTATATTCCTCACAGCCTCTCTGCCCTCATCTGGACAGACCCTGAAACCCATCAGTCCCATCAGCTACCATGGACCATTTTGCCAAAAGGTTTCCAAAACAGACCCCCCACACCCTTCAGTGAGGCCCTTGCCCATGATTTGCTCTCCTTTCACCTCTCTTCCTCCCATCTCATACCATATGTAGATGACCTCCTCCTCTGTAGCCCCTTCTACGAGTCATGCTGTAAAAACACCCTCTTACTACAGCATCTGGATTCAAAGGGATACTGTGTCTCCCTCTAAGCCCAGTGATCTTTCTTGTCCATCACCTATCTGGGTATCATTCTCCACAGACATACCTGAGCTCTACCTCCAGACCACATCCACTTGATTTCCCAGATCCCAACCCCCACCACCAAACAGCAACTGCTTTCCTTTCTTGTCATAATAGGCTCCTTCCACCTAGGTTTCCTGGCATTGCCCTCCTCCCTAAACCCCTCTATAAACTCAAAATGGGAAACATGATTGAGGCCTTAGATCACAAGACCTTCCCTCACTCATCCTTTCAGTCCTTAAAAAGGCCCTAAACGTGGCCTCCTCCTTGGCCCTTCCAGAACTCTTCCAACCCTTCAGCGTCTATACAGTAGAACACAGGATGTGAAGCAGGGGTTATGATGCAAGGTCCAAGCCCACGTCTGATCGCTTTCCTGTCCAAACAGCCTGACCCCACCATCTCAGGCTGGCTGACTCCTACAAACATTTAAAATCACTAGATACGGTCCATTCACAAAGTCTGCAGAACCCTCATCTGACTGCTAAAGCCTCTTATCTGCTTTCCTTCCTGGAAGACCTTTCTCAAAACCGTCACTGCTCATTGTCTGCCAAGTACCCACACCTCAGGATTTTCTGAGGTGTCTTCCTTTTCCTATACATCAAGTGCAGGGCTTTTCTCTAACTCAGCACCAGCAAATTGATTTCACCCACATGCTGCAAGTGTGAAAGCTAAGATACTTAGTGATCTGGGTCAACACTTTTACTGAATGAGTGGAGGACTTTCCACCAGCTCAGAGAAGACTCAGCCATTATTAACTCCTTCCTAGCCAATATTCCCTGGTTTGATCTTCCCACCTGCATTCAATCAGACAATGGTCCAGCTCTCATTAGTCGTTACCCAGGAGGTGTCCAAGTCACTTAATGTCCAATGGAACCCTCATACCCCCAACTAGCCTCACTCAGCCAGGAAGGTAGAGAGAGCCTATACTGGCCTCCTTAAGGCCCACCTCATTAAGCTAACATTTCAGCTCCACAGACTACACATTCCTGCTCCCGCTCACTCTCCTTTGCATTTGAGCCATCCACCAGAATGTACAGGATACAGTCCATTTGAGCTTATATTTGGCCACACCTTTCTGCTTGGGCCAAACCTCAGCCCAGAGGCCAGCCCCATCAGAAACTATCTCCCAGTTCTGCAACAGGCCTGAAAAGAGATATGACATGCTGCTAACCTTCTCCTACCTTCTCCTGACACCCAGCCTTACAGAAATAGCCTGGCTAACAAATTGGTCCTAATTAAAGATTAAAACACCCCATCTTTATAGCCTAAGTAGACAGGACACTCCCTAGTCATCTACAGTGCCTCAATGGCTATCTATGAGACCCCATTGGGTATATCACTGCCAGGTAGAGCTGTGCCCTACTGATAACTCACCTGACACCTCCTCGTGGAAATTGCAAGTAATCTCCCCTACTTCCCTCAGGCTGTTCAGAATTCCTGAACACCCTGCCGCCTGCCTTTCCTGCCACTTCACTGCTTCCCGCATTTGGTTGGCTCTGATCTTTCTGGGTTTCAAGACTCCCTTTAGAAGAAAAAAGAACTATGTATTAATGATTGATAGAGAGGACCCTAAACACTCTTATGTTTCTACTGTGTACTCTCCTGTGGATTTTACTTACAATGTTCTTATGGTTTCAAATCAATTGTTTTTTGCCTCAGGATTGGAATCATTTCTCATGACCACACTCACCTTCATCCTAACTAGGTTTCCCTCCTCTTCTTCTCTGTGCTCTTTTCGTTGGCTAGCCCTCCTATCCTTTCACTGCACCCTACAGCTGCACCCCCACCACTTCTCCAAACAGCACCTAATTATCTCTACAGTACCTTACAGTTAACTCCCTATTAAACCAGTCCGATCTATCCCTAGCCAAACACTGCTGGCTCTGTATCTGTATGTTGTCTGCAGCTACCTATGTAGCCACACCAGTCCCTACCCAAGTCTAGGTTCTTACTAACCTCACCTATCACCCCCAATATGAAACAAAAGGTCCACTCCAACTCTTCCACAAAAAATCCTTGACTGATTTCCACATCAATGACATGGCCAAAAAAACTCAGACAGAACATGAAGCCTGACTCTTTCAGATGTCACTAACCTCTCTGTATATGAAAGTTTAACAAAGCTTATATGTGGCCCCATAACCACTGATACTACTCTGACCTTCCAAGCCCATCTGTTATCAGCATACTCTGTCCTCCAGCACACCACTAGGACATCTACTCAGTGTAACTATACACTACTGTTACTGGTCCCAGCCAACCATGTCAATTACCAGATCACTCAAGATGCCACATTCACTCAGCCTATGCATTTTTCAGTCCCTCCCAAGGTTACAACACCACTGCTCAATAAACATATTTCACTAACAAGTGCCACTTGCCACGCATGATCATGCATCCATGGACCCCTTGTTATGAATCTACCACTTGCTCAGATTGCTTCCTCTTGCCTATCTTTAATGACTTCTCATGATAGCTTCTAATAGACACCAAAAGATTTTTCCTACAATGGGAAAACAGAACAGTAGGCACCAGTCAAATATCCCATCAGGGACCCTTTCAGCCCCTGACAGGCACTGCCCTGGCAAGTACTCTGGGCCTATGGGGGGAAAAAAACCAAAGACTCACATACCTCTTTGTCAACAACCAATTCTGCTAACCCTGCCAAGGGATTTTTTTGTTTGTTTGTTTGTTTGTTTGTTTTCTCATTTGTGTGACTTCCACCTACTTGTGCCTCCCCACTAACTGGACTGGCACCTGTACAACAACATACCTCAGCCCAAAAATAGACATTGTTCAATCCCCAGTACCAAAAAAAAAGACATTGCCCCAGGAAACCAGAGCCTCACAGTCGCCTAGACCCCAGATCTGACAATGTAGAGCCCTATGACAAATACCCCTGTTTGTCAGTCTGGGTGTCACCACTGTCACAGGGGTAGGGATTCCAACTTTAGCTGCCTCCCCATCCTACTATCATTCCCTATCCAAAGATCTCTCTGACAGCCTCTAAGAAATTGCTAAATCCATTCTAGACTTACAGACCCAGATAGAATACCTGGCAGCATTCACCCTCCAAAGTCATAGGGGCCTAGATCTTTTCATCACTGAAAAAAAGTGGCTTATGCACCTTTCTAGGAGAAGAATGCTGTTTTTATACCAACCAGTCAGGCATAGTGTGAGATGCAGCAAAAAAGACTAACTGAAAAGGTTTCAGAAATTGGGCAACACCTGTCCAACTCTTGGAACAATATTTGGGACTGGGCCTCCTGACTCCATTTGTTAACTAAGCTTCTTGTCTCTATTCTCATCCTCCTCTTTGGGCATGCATCTTCAGGGTTTTTTCACAGGTTCTACAAATTTGAGTTCAGTATATCACCAGTCAGTCAATGCACCAATGCTAGTTCTGACTAGCCCTTGTACCTTCTTATCCCTTAAGCACTTTCTCCCGATTAAGGTGTCTGCACTGCCCACATCCCACAGATAGAATCCATGAGAAATAGTGCCCATCTCTTTGACTGTCCCTTCCTGTTTAACAATAAAAAGATAGGAATGTCACACCTGATGGGTAATACTGCTCTTGGAAAACACAACAGGAAACTTCAAAGAACAAAGACAAGACATACCATATCCCAACTCCTCAGTTCCAGGAAACTTCATTACATCTAAACCATCGGTTCTGAAAAGCATGACCACACTCTCTCTGCCCTGATTCCTCAAGGCAGCAACTCCTCTCTGAAGCAACTCCCTCTTCCCTAAAGCCTTTGTTCTCCTTTTACTGAGTGCTGACTCTCTTTTTGGACTCAGCCCACTCACACCCAAGTGGAATAAACAGAAAACCTACCTGGGTAGTCCCTTTGCTCTCTGTGACATTAATACAGACTGGGCTTTGGGAGACATTAGGCCTTTCTTGCTTTGCAGGGGTGGCAGCTGCCCATAGCCAACCATGTGTCCAGCAGGGCTCAGGACAGGGTTGAGCTAGATGGGATGTGGAGACTCAGAGTGTAGGAAGCAGAGAACAGAGACTGACAGACCCAGCTGGTCTGGGGTAGGAAGGCACCATCACTGAGGCAGAATGTCTCAACATTGTTGGGAGTGTCCAGCCACTACTCACTGCCCCTCCCTAGGCTGGCAGGTTTCCAGGCGTGGACAGGTGGTGGGAATTGTGGCCTGAAGGAAGTGATGGGAGAAGGCTGTCATGAAGCAAGACTTAAATGAAAACAAAAGGGCCAAAGGCCAAGCTGCAGTGGGCAATTGAAGTGGTGCCTGGGAGTGCTTAGGAAACTAAACATAGAGATCATGCACCAGGCTACAACCCTGATCCTGGTAGCTATGGACTTCATCCTCCACAGGGCAAAGCAAGAAATGGAGACTGGATGTGAGATCTCCCAGCTTTGAGAGCCCCAAAGTCAGTGCTTACTTGGTGTCACCAGCCTGGCACTGGCTGCAAGAACCTGAAAACTGGAGCAACCCCAGCCTGAGGCTAGAAGGCCAAAGTCAAGCTGCAGCCTTGTTGTGACAGGTATAAAGAGATTTTACAAAAGGAATCAAATTACAGATTTTAGGCAATTGAGAAATGTACTTTTGGCTTCTAATTTGAGCCGATGTTTTCTTTGATTGGTGTGCTTAAAACATTTCTTGTGCATTGCAAGTTCTTACCAACCTTTTTTTTTTTTTTTTTTTTTTTTTG
>NW_022900928.1:559720-561866 GCF_012274545.1 Fukomys damarensis
TTTTTTTTTTTTTTTTGTATTGGGGATCAAACTTGGATCCTACACTTGTGTGGCAGGTGGCGGCGGAACCACTGAGCTAAATCCCCACCCCAACATTGCAAATGCTTAAGTTGTAATTACAGTTAACTTGCTCATTGCCCTCAGTTTAAAGCAAGAACACTGATTTAAGGTTACTTGGGGGTTTGTTGGCAGCCAGTGAAATTTAAAATTTACACTTTGAGAACAGGAGGGAAAAAAGGGGAAAATGACACTTTAAAATCCAAGCAGCTGTAGCCAAGCTTTTCATAGAAGGTTTATAGTAAGTAAGATGAAAAATATATTAAGATGGCTACAAATAGAGAGATATACTTTCTTTTTTTTTTTTTTTTTGGTACTGGGGTTCAAACTTGGGTCCTTATGCTTGCAAGGCAGGCAGCAGAACCACTGAGCTAAATCCCCGGCCAAGAGATATACTTTTGATGAGAAGATTTCATATGATAAAAGTTTTGTCCTGCTGGAGAGAAAAAAAGATAGTGACTATTGGAGGCTGCACAACCTGACTGAGGATATGGCGAGGATAAGAATAAGACAAAGATTTGACGGTATAAACTGGGGTGGTGGTGGTGCTGGGGATGTAGCTCAGTGGTGTCATGCCTGCCTGGCAAGCACAAGTTCCTGAGTTCAGTCCCTGGTACCAGAAAAAAAAGAAAGGGGGCTGGGACAGTCAGAGGTTTTATCAGGCTAAGATTATGAGGCTCCAGACTTACCAGTATTTATTGATTACACAACACTGTAGGGGAGCAAAAAGGCAAATACAGGAAACAGCTGGCTAAGGCACTGACAAGAGCTAGCCTTGTAAAAGGAGAGCAACACATTGTTGCCAAAGACAGGTCATGATTAACAAGTAATTTGTGTTTTCTTTAGCTAAGGTTTGTTCTGGGAGAATGGCCACTAAGAGTCATGAAGTGCTCAGCTGCAGTGTCATCTAGCTATCAGAGGCACCATGGTGTCACTGACCATTGAAGCCTCAACTCTGACCATTGGCATAGGAAGCTCTGTTTCTGCATGCCATCCAAAGGCTCATCTAGCAAGTCATGTAGGCATAGACTTACAATGTAATCAGTAGCTAACTCATAAGCCAATTCAATCTTATTTTATACCCTGCTCAGCATGGTGTAAAGCTGGCTTCCAGCAAACGACAAGACTAAAAAGCTTATATATGTCAAGGAAAAGCTTGTGAAAGTAGTTTATATTAAAAAAAATATGTATGGCCAGGCGTGGTGGTGCACGCCTATAATCCCAGCACTCAGGAGGCTGAGGCAGGCGGATTGCTGTGAGTTCGAGACCAGCCTGGGCTACATAGTGAATTCCAGGTCAGTCTCAACTACAGTGAGACCCTGCCTCAAAAAAATAAAAAATAAAAAGATATGTATGTAAGGAGGAGAAGGGACTTGAGGGGAGGGGGGAATGGAAAAAAAGAGGTGGGATGTACCATGTACCAGTGCAAATTCCCTGCGATGAGTGTTATTATTATGTATGCATAAAATGTACCAATAAATGTTTTGTTATAAAAAATATGTATGGTTACTTGTTGCTTGTTAGTTATCTAGCCCAGGCTGGAGTTCAACCATTCAGAAGGTTAGGGAACTCAATCTGGGCCTTGCAGCCCAAGGTCAGTCAGCCTCATGGAGTTTAGCCATCAGCTAACTGAGATCAGGAGTCTTGCATCCTCGCTCTGTCTGAGCCATTAAATGGTAAATACACTATATTGAAATTTTGTTCACTGCAGACATGTTCTTTACTTCTTCTTGATTTCAATTTAATTCAAATGATTTAAGGGTGATAGACTAGTGACTACCACAGGAGGTCAGTGTCCAAGTTGTGCTTGATTTTAAGGTGTCGCTGATTGTATCAGTTGGGGTAAAGCATTGCCATTGATTTGATGAGCTGTTTTCTCTGATGTTATAAAGATGAGAATGTCTGTGGGTCGTTAGAGACACAGAAGCTAGGGCACAACTATATCAGGAAGATTTGGGTGATAATCCAGAGATTAAACCAATGACAGTCCGACAACAAAAATAAAAATGAGAAAACACTTAAGCAAAGCACAAGGACAGACTTCCAGTTTACCAATGGCAAACAGTAGGGCAAATGAGGATGAAAAGGC
>NW_022900928.1:563541-575955 GCF_012274545.1 Fukomys damarensis
CATATTGGTCTAGAAATGTTAATTTATTTTTATTTTTTTTTCCATGTGTATGGGATAACACATCGTACTAAATATGTAAGGTCATATCTACGTGGGTTTGATTACAGAAATTAATAAAATATTCTCTAAATAATGAAGAAAAGAATAAGATAAGACTATAAGAGCGAGAAGCAATTTAAAAATGTTCAGGGACCATTTTCATCTCCAGAATTAAGGATTATTTAAATCCTACATCATTGCTTTTTCTCTTTTACTTTCCTTTTTAGTTTTATTTTAGGATTCCCTATTTTTAATGTTCATACAGAGATTTCTTTAACTGAAATACCGAATAGTTTCTTTGGTGTGAAAAACTATAATAGTACACAGGATCCTAATGAGATAATTAATAATGTAAAATAGGAAGTAAAGGGCTAAAGGTGTAGGGAAAGTGGGAAGGGTGGGGGAAAGGTAATAAAGGAGAGGAAAAAAATATGAGAAACTGAAAAAATGGAAATAAAGTGTTTGTAAGTGGGGAGGGGAGGAGAGGGTGAAGGGAGGGCAGGGACAAGGGGAAAAAATGAGAATCAAGACCTATTATGTAAAGGTACAGAATCCCAATGATGAATGTAACTGTATTGTATACCTAGATTGTACCAATAAACTCAATAAAAAGAAAAAAAAATTCCCAAACTAGGAGGCTGCCTACAAGACTATCATCCCTAAGAAAAACCAGATGCTGGCCTCATTTGACAGGCAAGAAGTGAAGGCTATGACGACTAGGCAAGACTGGGGTCAATCTCCATAGGTCTTCAGGGCCCATGGTCACAATGAAAGTAGGGGGACGGGATGGGGATTTAGCTCAGTGATTCTGCTGCCTGCCTCAAAAGCTCAAGGACCCAAGTTCAATCCCTGGTACCAAAAAAAAAAAAAAAGGTAAGAAAGTAGGGGGCCAATTAATGGACTTTCTGGTAGATAGTGGAGCTGAATGCTTGGTAGTTACCAGCCCATTGGCCCATTATTTGAAAATCACGTGACTACTGTTAGAGCCACTGGGGTCCCGGAAAAGAGGCCATTTTTCTGATCTGAGAGGAGGAAAATAGGTCCAACATGAGTTTCTTTCCTTTTTTTTTTTTCTTTGTGTTTTGTTTTTTGAGACAGGGTCTCATTATGCAGTTGAGACTGACCTGGAACTCACTATATAGCCCAGGCTAATCTAGAACTCACAGCGATCCTCCCAAGTGCTGGCATTACAGGTGTGCGCACCACACCCAGCTCCAATATGAGTTTCTTTATCTTCCAAATTGCCCAGTTCCCCTGCTGGGAAGAGACTTATTCCACAGGTTACTCCCAGCTGTACCTGCCAAGGTTAAAGGGACAAAGTAGTGGTTGTCTTTTCACTTCAAAGTGCCCGAGAGCTTAGAGTGAGACAGTACAAGGGGTGCTGCTTCCCCTGACTTGGCCTATGGCTGAGTATGCATTGTCCTTGGAGGAGGGGATCCAAGCCATGGACTTGGGCCACCCTGGGCCCAAGATACTGCAGTGAGTGATGCCAGGCCAAAGATGGCCTGGGGGCTAAGATAAAAGTGGGCGTGAAGGAAGACGCCAAACCATGGTGATGAGTGGAGCAAGCAGGGGAGAATTGCATCCTGCTGTAGTATGTAGATGGTCTCCTTTTGGCAGCTGCAACCCGAGAGGACTGTTATCGGGGAACCAAGGACCTCCTTAATTTTCTTTAGAGGGGTAAATATAAAGTGCCCCCCCAAGACACAAATTTGCCAGCAAGAGGTCAAATGTCTTGGCTTCATAATGGCTCATGGGGAGCACTAGTTAGGCATAAAAGCAAACTGTCTAAGCCCTCCCAACTCCAACCACCTGGCACCAAATAAGAGTTTCTGAAAAAAATAAAAATAAGAATAAATAAAAACAATATATACATAAAAAAGGAGTTTCTGGCGATAACAGGGTTCTGCCACATCTGAATCCCATATTTCTCATTTATGGTTAAGCCCTATATAAAGCTGCAAATGGAGAAGAAAAGGACTCTAAGACGACTGCCAGACCAACCAAGCCTGTCTTCCTATACGTCTGTGAATGGAAGACAATGGCCATAGAGTCTTAACTCAAGTCTTGGGATCCTGAAATTGCCCAGTGGCGTACTTGTCAAAATGGTTAGATTCTGTGGCCCTAGGATGACTCCCGTGCTTCGGGCTCTTGCTGCCACTGCCCTGCTAATGTAGGAAGCTAACAAGCTGACCTTGGGACAACAACTGACCATTTGAGTACTACACACATTCATAACCTTGATTGACCAAATAGTGCACCATTGCTTATCAAATCCAAGGATGACTTGGAATCAAGGGCTCCTATTTAAAAATCCCACATAACCTTAGAGACAATGAACACTTTTAATCCAGCTACTTTGCTGTCAGTTGAACTGGAAGCACCCCTTCGTGACTGTGTGGAAATTGTGAACAAAGTGTTCTCCAGCTGGATATATCTCACAGATCACCCTCTCAGAGACCCAAATATGGAATATTGCACAAATAGAAGTAACTTCAGGCTGGAAGGGGTCCAACGGGCAGGATTTGTTTGGTTTGTTTTTTTGTTTTTAACAGGGACTCGCTATGTAGCCCAGGCTGTTTTCGAACTCACAGTGATCCTCCTGCCTCAGCCTCCCGAGTACTGGGATTACAGGCGTGCGCCACCACGCCCAGCTTCAATGGGCAGGATTTGCAATGGTGACATTAGACTCTTTGGTAGAGGCCCAGACTCCGACCACTAGAACCTCAGCCCAGAAGGCAGAACTGATAGTGTCAACAAGGGCCCTTTTGCTAGCAGAGGACAAGAATGCTAACATTATACTGATGAGATATGATTTTGCAGCATTACATGTACATGAAACTATATACATAGGGAAAGAGAACTCTTAAATGCTGCGGGGGGTACAAAGAGAAAATTTTAGGGCTACTAGATGTGGTATGGGCCTCAAAGAAAGTGGTTGCTATATACTGCCAGGGGCAACAAAAGACTAGAATGGTAAAAGCCCGAGAGAACCAAAAAGCCCGAGAGAAGCAAAATGGACTGCTATTATATTCCCCCAAACCCAAAAGAGGGGCCTGGTCATGCCCCTCATCCTAGAGACCCCAAGCTACTACTCAGATTAAAAAAAAAAAAAGCTTGACAGCTGGGGATTTAGCTCAGTGGTGCTGCCACCTGCCTCGCAAGTGCAAGATCCTGAATTCAATCCCCAGTGCCCAAAAAATAAGCTTCATTTACCCAAGAATCTAGAGATTACATAAAGGTGGGATTATAGAAGTTTGCTGATGGAAGGCTAGCCATTCCCAAAGTGCTGGGCCCAGGTTTGTAAAAAACACCATCAAGGGTTTTACATGAGAAAGACAGCACTAGAGACATTACTGGGCCGACATTTCTGTGCACCACAGCTCACCAACTTCACTTGAGCTGTTTGTAAGCAATGCCTAACCTATGCCCGAAGCAACCCAAGACAGGGGCCCACCTGGACCCCGGGCTGCCCCATGTGAAAACTTGCTTATGGACTTAACTGCCTCAAGCAAAAGGCAATGGATATATGTTGGTGCTTGTTTGCACCTTTTCAGTATGTGTTGAGGCCTTCCCCACTCAAACAGAAAAGGCACTACAAGTGACAAAGGTACTGTTAAGAGACAACATCCCAAGATTTTGACTGCCTTTGAACTTGGGGTCAGATAATGGACCGGCATTCATGGCCAAGATAATCCAAGAGCTCATACACAGATGTCAAAAATAAAATAAAAGCTTCACGTGACTTGTTTGCCACAGAGCTCAGAAAAAGTAGAGCACATAAACTGGACACTCAAACAATTGCTGAAAAATACTGCCAAGAAACTCAGGTGAGATGGGATCAAGTTCTGCCTGTGCTCCTCCAAGTCAAGTACATCCCCACCAAGCTGTGTATATGCTGTATGAGATCTTGTTCAGCCAATGTTATGCTTGGAGTCTAGATGTCCCCCAAAGCCTCCCATGCAGTCGTAGGTGGCTTTTTCAGAGGTGACACACTCTAGAATGTGTGATGCTGGGATTAAGAGCATGTGGTTATTAAACCAGTGCACATGACAGATTGATTTGGCACAGCCCTAATCCTGGTAATCTGGATAAGAAAAGGGACAAAAAGATCTGTTAAAACCTCGTTACAGAGCCGGGCGTGGTGGCGCACGCCTGTAATCCCAGCACTCAGGAGGCTGAGGCAGGAGGATCACTGTGAGTTCGAAAACAGCCTGGGCTACATAGTGAGTTCCAGGTCAGTCTCAACTACATAGTGAGACCCTGTCTCAAAAACAAAAACAAAACAAAATTGAGCCAACCAATTATGGACTGAAACCTCTACAATATAAGCCAAATAAACCTTTCCTCGATTAACTTTGGGTGCCAGGTATTTTGTTTCAGCAACAAGAAAAGTAACTAAGATAGCTGCCCCCCCAATTATAAACCAAATTAAAGATAATCTTTATCATCCAGAAAAATTGACCCTAAAAAAAAATACAGCCTTTAAAAATAGCCATTCAAGTCATCCATAAATGAGTACAAGAAAAAATGTCCATACGTCTGATAGACCCAAAATATTCCTTCAAGCCCAGGGACTTTGTTTCGATCAAACAATAGAATTCAGGGCCAGGGATTTAGCTCAGTGGTGCCACTGCCTGCCTTGCAAGTGCAAGGACCAGAGTTCCATTCTCAGTACCAATAAATAAATAAATAAATAAATTAATTCCAACAACTCTGGGCCCCACATGGGATAGGCCTCATACTGTAATCCTGTCCACCCCACTGCTGTTAAACTTGCAAGAACTGTCTTAGATCTACCACAGTTGGCTAAAGCCAACAGCCCAAGAAAAGTGGACCAGCCAGCAGGATTCAGATGACCCAAACCAGCTGATCCTGTGATGAGACTGGACCACTACCAGAAATGACAGCCTTATTCTAATCACTCCAGCAGGTGACTCGTCTTCACATGGCTGACGTGAAAATGACAGTCCTCCTTTGGTCACTCTGGAAGCTAGCCAGTTCATGCACAGCTAAAAACTGAAAATCAACGTAGAGTCACAACAACAACATAAGTATCTTATCGTCTTTGTTATAATTCTCCCTTCTCTCTTATCCCTACTTGTCAAAAAATTCAGTCAACCATAGAGACATTGATAAACACACATTATCACCCAACTAATGGCTCTGACCAAGTACCTACCTCTGCTCAGCAGGGAGCCAGCCCCTTGTGACAAGAAAATTGATAATAATGATGATGGTGCTATTAAAACTTGTCATATTGGGCTGGGGATTTAGTTCAGCGGTGCCATGTCCGCCTCACAAGTGCAAGGTCCCGAGTTTGATACCAGTACCAAAAAAAACGAAAACACTTATCAGAAGCATCAAAAGGAAAAGGGAATGATACCGGACTTAAAGGAAAACAAATTTTTCACAGCCTTGGGCAATCCCCCCTGCATCACTGTCTTCCTACCCTGTAGCCATAACTCCTTCCTTATTCTCATACAGATAAAATTGGCAACTGTGTCATATGAACAAAGTTTATGTCATCTTATTCTCACAAGATTCACAAAGATGGGCTGATGATTTAGTGCCTGCCTCCAAAGTGCAAGGTCCTGATTGGAGTCCCAGTACTGGGAAAAAAAAGATCACAAAGCTCTGTCTTCTTTCAAGGCTAAATTACAAAACTATTGAGCCAGTGTTCACCTAAATCTAGAGTAAAGTCCTCCTGTTTCCCATTGGTCTTTCCTGTCTCTTGGATTCTGCAACAGTCACAGGCTCAGGATATCAGAAGGACCTAGAGGAAGTTATCAGTGAGTGTCCACGTCCCGTGAGGTGGAATGTGATGGGGACCAAGTCCAACTGGCCTCTGCCAATCAGAGTCAAGTTCCAGGAAGGCCACATCAGTGTTGCCTTCCCGTCAAGGGGTGCACATGCCTGCTGGGACATGTACCCTGCCCTTGTGGCCTGCAGTGGGCAGTGCAGCCCTTGTTCTGCACCATTGTTACCAGACTGACCACTGAGGTGCAGGGGCCCAGGAGCACTGTGTCCTCCCTGGCACTTGGTGTCTGGAGACATAGCTGCTGGGTGCAGGTTCACATCTGCCTTCTCTTGGGCCTTGGGACCTGGGCCCTGAGAGTTCCACTGGCCTCTCCTACCCACACCTCAGAGGGTGGGGTGATGAGACAATCAGTAGTCACACCAAGAATACATTCTCGGGGGGTCCCCAGAGAGAAGCTGCATGCTCTTGGGAGGTGGGAAGGCGTGCTAGAGAGGAAAACAATGTGCCCAGCCCTGCCATGCTTCTTGCAGATGTGTCACTGACTCTCGACACGAAGACGAGTGGACCTAAGAGCCTGGCACTAGTGCTCCAAAAGCAAAATCTGAGGACCAAAGGGCTGGGGGCTCAGAGCACAGGGCAGCAGGGTGGGGGCACAGCCTGGACCTCACAGTGAGGCAGGGCCTCCCTCCAACAGTGTCAAAGGCACAGATGCCTTTGTCCCTGAAATAATGCTGTCTTTCTATGTTAGATTTGACAGCATATGTGTGCTTTTTTAAATACTGAATATTTTTCCTGTCTGGTATTTGCTCATATCTTAAAAGTTGTTCTATAATAAAAATAATTTAACCAGCCCTAATGTTCCTGAGGATTTTTTTTTTTTTTTCATTTGGAAGAATCCTTATGTTACTCCAGTTTGGGGACCTTTGAAGACCTGGGCCTCAGGGATGTGTGCCACCAGGTTCTGACATTTCCCTGGCAGGGACACCAGGAGCTGAGCCAAGTGGGAAATTACAAAGAAATGGAGCGACAAGATGGTTATAAAAAGGCCAGTCAGTGACAGTGACAGTGCCACATGACAGATGTGCTGAGAAGCAGGAGCTAGAGGATACAGTGTCACTGTGTGGGGTGGCAGGGGCCATCAGGCCTCCTGTGGGGAAGGAGACAGTGTGAGCTGCACCTGGAACCTCAGTGCCTGGGGACTAGGCCAGTGTGAGTCCACACCAGCTGTTGGACTGGAGCATGGCAGGATGGTCTCCTAATCGTTCCAGATGTGCAGGGATGGATTGAAACCTCTGCTCCAGAAGCTATGAACTGAGAGTTTGCAGTGTCCTGGGTGGCAAAACCTTAGATGTGTAATGCATAGAAATTCCTCAGATCAGGCGAAGGCTTTCCAGCCAGCGGACGCATGAGCTCTGGTTCGGAGTGGAAGACATGGATGACTGACAGAAAGACCTGGATGATGAAAGGAGCCAGCTCAGTACAGCCAACCAAACAGGCCAGAGTTCTCGTTGGGATTGGCAGAATCTGGGGTACTCACAGGCCGCCACTGTGCAGCATGCCTGCTGTGGAGGGGCAGTAATGCTGGGCAGACCCCAGAAATAAGGAGAGTCTCAGGAATGTTGTATACCCTTAAGAGCCCAGAGATGGAAGCATCCTGGGTGTCCATGGACAGATATGAGGACACACAAAATGTGGACCATCCAGTCTGTTACTCAGCTCAAACATCATGACTCTTCGGGTGCAGAACTCTGCGAGGCCAGGACCAGAGGGTCACAGGTTTGAGGCCAGTGTGCAAAACTTAGCAAGACCCTGTCTACACACACAAAAAGGGCTAGGAATGTACCTCAGTGTGAAGGACCTGGGTTCAATCTCCAGTACTCCCTGAAAAAAGCTGGGGATCTAGCTTAAGTGGTTCCACCGCCTGCTTCACAAGCACAAGGTCCTGAGTTCAATCCCCAGTACCCCCTCACACTCCCCCAAAAGAAACCTGATATGTTACATGGGTGAAGCTTGAGGACATTGTGCTCTTGAGTCATGAGGTCCCTGGAGACAGGAAGTAGGGTGGTGGGTCCCAGGGGCTGGAGGCAGACCTTGAACTGGGGAGATGGAAAGTCCTAGAGGTGGATGGTGATGCTGGCTGCACAAAGTGTGAATGGGCTTAGAGATAATTTGTTTTTTGGTTTGTTTTTGTTTTTGAGACAGGGTCTCACTGTGCAGTCTGGGTGGACTTGAACACTCTATGTAGCTCAGGCTGGCCTTGAACTTGTAGCAATCCTCCTGCCTCAATCTCTCAAGTGCTGGGGTGACAGGTGTGCCCCCACCATGCCTGGATGATAGTTCATAGAGAAAAGGTTCATCTTGGGCCATGGTTTCAGAGTCTGTGGGCTTGAGCCTGCAGTGGGTGGGGCAGTGTCACAGTAGGTGTCCTTGGGGGAGCAAAACCACCACACGCTTCATCCCAAAAGCAAGAAAGGCGGGAGGGGCTAGGGTCCTACAGACCCTTTCGGCACATGCCCCTAGCTGGGCACAGTACCCACATCTGTAATCCCTGCACTGTGGGAGACAAAGGCAGGAGGATTTTAAGTTTAAACCCAGCCTGGAGGACTTAGTGAGACCCTGTCTCAAAATAGCAGCTAACGAAAACAGTTGGAAATGCTGCTCAGTGCAGAGGCCCTGGATTAAATCCCTGGGTAGGGGTGAGAACACTCCTGGTGACCTGAGGACCTCCCACAAGGACCTCCCTTAAAGATTCTATAACCTCTAAACAGTGCCACGCTGGGGACCATACAGGCCTTAGGGGACAGTCCAGATCCAACTTAGCAAGCATCACAAGCATTTTCATTCCTGCTTTGGCTGGAGGTACAGACTTTTTTTTTTTTTTTTTTTTTTTTTTTTTTTTTTTTTTTTTTTTTTTTTTTTTTTTTTTTTTTTTTTTTGTAGCAGGGATTGAACTCAGGACCTTGTGCTTTGCCAGGCAGGCATGGCACCGCTGAGATATATCCCTGACCCCAGAGATGCGGGCATTTTTTTTCTTTTTCTTCTCACTGAGTTTATTGATACATTTTAGGTATACAGTAGTTAATTCATTATTGGGATCTTGTACCTTTGGCGCCGGCATTTTTAATCTACTTCCTCCTCTAACAGTCGATGAAGGAAGCAGCAGTGTGGGAGGAATGTTGCAGGTTGGAGGGTCACCCTTGGACTTGCAGCTTGGGGTGCTCCACCGAAATATCTGACACTGCTTTGTCTGTTGGGTTTTTGAGACAGGGACCCACTATATTCTAGGATGGCCTTGAGTGTGAAATCCTTCTGCCTCAGCTTCCCAGATTGCTGAGACTATAACTGTCTATTTTGAAGTGCAGACCATGGGCCAGATAGAATGGGACAGAGGTCTGGAGGGTGGGCAGGGTGAGAGGCCCACCAGGCACAGAACAGCACTGCACCTGTGTGGTACAGAACTCTCCCTCCCTTTGAACAGGCCCAAGTCGGGCAGCCCAGGCCTGAGAAGGCGGTGAGGGTGGCCCGGGTGAGGTCTTCAGCCTGCTGTTTTCTCCCTATGGCAGCTGCCTGCAGCTGTGTGCCCCTGGGGTGCGGCTGTGTGGATGTGCTTTGGGCATGGTAGGTACCGAATGAATGGGCCAGGAAGGAGACAGCCCTGTGCCCCTTCCACCAGCTGGAAGGTAGCCTAGGGGAGGAAGAGGGGGAGCCCCACCCACCAGCCTGACACTCCTGGGGTGGAGCCCAAAGAGCATTCCTGGGCCCAGCATGGCCTTGATCCCCCAAATTGGACGCTAGGCCAGAACAGGCTGAGAGCTGTGGAAGAGAAGTGACCTCCTGTAGATTCCTCTGTTCCCCTCGGATGGAGCTCCCAGAGGACTGAGGAGCTTCGTGCCCTACGCTGTGTAGCCAAGCCCAGGTCTAGGTTTGTCCTGCAGGCCTGGTGTCCTTCTGGAAGGTCAGGGAAGGGGCCTCTGGGATGGGCAAAGCTCGCTGGGGCTGTGGGTAGATCCACAAGGGACCCAGGGCTTCCTGCCTGCAGTCTGTGAAGCCTAGGTGTAGGTGTGTCCCCAGGCGCCAGCAGAAAGCTTCTGCCCCTCGCAGCAGACACAGGTGAGGACACGAGCCCAGCCTTTAAACAGCAGAGTTTATTTCAGACTCAGCCTCTTCCCAGGCCCAGGGTTCCTGTGATATTGACCAAGTGTAGTCATTACTCCCACAGTGGCCACTGTGACTTTGGGAAGCCTGCCTGCTGCCGCTATACCAGGGGCAGGCCAGGGCCAGGCATGGGAAAGAGGGCTGTGCCGCTGTCTCCCTGCAGGCAGTGGGCGGTGGGTGATGGCCACTCACCAAGCAGTTCTACTCTACCTGTTATTGCATTTATACGCTTGTTGGATGGGGATGCTGTGTGAAGGCAGGAGGGATGGTCTGCTGGGAGTGTCGGCAGGCATAACAGGGAGAGGAGATCCTCCTTGAACCCCTGCCTCCCTGCCAGACTTTCAGCATTCCCCGGGAAATGTGGTGTGCTCCTAGTCGCTGGGTCTCCACTGGGACACAAGCTGGAAAAGGAGAACTTCCAGGAGCCCTTGCCAAGACCAGTACCCAGCTGTCTTTTCCCTCAGCCACAGCACAGGCAGTGGGTAGAGGCGGCTCTGCAGATGGGCCACTCACCTCAGGGCAATACCCGCATCATCAGGTCCAGAGCAGGACAGGGGACATGAGCTACCACACCCTTTAGGGACCCACAGGGCCTGCCCATCCCACCACTGGTCCTTTGGAGACCGGCAGATAGCCACACACAGGGTCTGTTCCTTCCTTCCTAACCCTGCAGGTAAGCTCTGCCCTGTAAGCCCAGAGCCCAAGCTCCTGTCCTACAGCTTGGAGGGGACTGTGCTGGGGTCAGCAGAGGTGGCTCACTGTCAGTCTCTCCCGCTGTGTACATGGGGGAAGGGGTGTACATATATGTATAGGATACGATGTATGTGTGTAGATATAGATAGGTATTGTAAACTCGCATGCACTAGCTCCCAGTTCTGTACAGGAAGTGGCTCTGTGCACCCCCGCCCCCCGACACTGAGCATCAAGGAATCATTTTTTCCGGGCCAAGAAGGCCACACCAAGAATTAGGGCCACTGCTGCCACAGCCACACCCCCAGCCACCAGCAGGGGTGTGAAGTTCTCACAGGGCCAAGGACCTTGGCCCCCTGGGCCCCTAGTGGTAGATTCATCCTCTTCCGCTCCATCCCCAGGGCCCTTGGGCTCTGGGGTTGCCTCAGGACTGCTAGTGACAACAGGAGCTGTGGGGGCTGGCTTCAGGTTGCTGTGGTTGTTGAGAAGGACAGGGTCAGCCTTGGCTGGGGCCTTCTTCCCAGAGGCAGGGGCTGCTGGCTGCTCCTGCTTCTCGGCTTGGGTCTCCTTTTTCCCGGTCTTGGTCAAGGGGGCTTTTCCATCAGCAGCTGGAGAGGCCTTGGCCTCAGCAGGGGCCTGAGGCACCTTAGTGTCTGGCTTCGGACTGCTGGCCGACTTTGCCCTGGACTCCATGGTGGTGGTGCTGGCAGCTGAGCAGGTGTTGAGACAGGCAGGTGTCTCAGGACAGCTCACTCCTGGGCATCATATGGGCCTGGAGGGGGACACCAGTGAGGATGTGGCAAGGGAGGAGGCCCCCACACATCTCCCACATCCAGCCCTTTGCAAACCCTCCCTGTCCCTGGCCTCTCTAGGAGCTCCCATAGGCCCCACCTCCTCAGCCCCTGACCACTCCCAGAACAGCCCCTGCAGCTACAGAGGCAGGGTCTGTGGAAGAACCCAGGTGGGAGGGGCCGGATGGGACCAGCCAGAGGCCTCTGCTTCCTCTCTAAACTTGTTCTGCCCACTGCATCCATTTCCTGAGAACTGCAGGAGCGTGTGGTCAGAGGAAGGTGGGGTTAAGTGGGCACGGTGGTACAGAGACGAAACATGTACCCAACTTGGGCTCCCTGCTGTTTCTCAGGGGTGCTGAGCCACCCCAGCTGCAGCCCGGCCAAGGTCCTGGTGGAGGAGGAGTGGGAACTGAGCTGGAACCCTGGCTCAGGGTCGGGAGTGGGCAGAAGGGCATTAGGGCCAGGCCCCTGGGGTGATAAAACTGAGGTATCACCCCTAGGCAGAGAAGCAGGGCAGGCTGCCACAAGCCTGTGCCTCCTGATGGGCATCCACCCTCCTGGCTTCTAGTGCCCTCATCCTTCAGCGGCTGACCTGCATCCAGGCCAATGGCAGGGTGCCCTTGCGGAGCCCAGGGCTGGACTTGGCTCTGGGGCACAGCCTACGGTAGTGCACACGGTGTGGGGCCTCAGGGTTACGGCAGAGGGTGGGTGCTGGATGTAGGAAAGGCCTCCCCGACCGGCAGGTCCCAGGTGGAGCAGAAGGGCCTGGCCTGAGGAACTACAGCCACAGCTGGACCGGGCGGGGCCGCTGGAGGGATGAAAGACGCCTCCGCTACAGGAAGAGGGAGCCTGCTGAGGCTGTAGCTCAGGCTTCCCATGCCCGGACAGGCGCAGTGACCACACTGAAGGTCACCCGAAGGGCACAGCGTGATGAGGGTGTCCCGCGGAGGGGCCCGCCGCCCCGCACACCTGCGGCTC